>NW_015633186.1:1039920-1042133 GCF_001515625.1 Sinocyclocheilus rhinocerous | reverse complement strand
TATATATATTTATATTATGGGGTGTAACGGTACACAAATATGATGGTTCGGTGTGTACATCGGTTTTGACTTCACGGTTCGGTATGATTTCGGTACAGCAGGCGGAAAATCTAAACATTTTATTTTTATTTTATTAAACAGTGTTTTACTGAACAAATTGTTCTTTTTTAAATTAATTATAATAAAAAATTTCTTAGGGACGAAAATCTATCTCAGCTTATGCTCTAAACTATAGGGAACGCTTTTACAGTACTATAAGGTTACAATTACCAACAGAGCCCAAACTTAAATTTAGTTACTATTTATTTTAAATATAATAATCAAGACTCAGCTTTAAAAAAAAGTATGCAAACATGTAAATTGCACAATGCAATTTTTAAATACATTTTTAAATGATAAAATTTGTTGTTGAAATGTATTCATTTACACAGTGGTTGTCATAACCCGTTTCATAACAAATTTATTTAAACACATTAAATAATTAAGACACCACTAACAGGTAAAGTAAAATATAATGAGTATATAGTCTAATATTTTGTGAAATGCTCTTCTCTAGACTTCATTTATCGTGCACTAACGAGCTGCGGACACTGATGACTTCCTGAGGTAAATGAAATGCTATGTGACATTTCGTTTATAAGCTGTTTTATTGCCGTCTTTCCACGGCTGAAACACTGATTGAGCGATTACATGAGACATGAGATGTTCATTCAAGTTTATTTCATGTTAAAACTAGTAGAAAAGAGGAAGAGATGATCGCGCTGAAACGCATGCAAACTGAACCGAAGGACTTGTACCGAAAAAATTTTAAATGTGAATTTTGTGAACCGGTACACCCCTAATATATATATATATATATATATGTGTGTGATGTTATTTTTTCTTATTGTTATTTTTTTAATTAAATACTTATCAGAATGATGCACTTTTTTTCTTCTTGTCTTCATTAACGTTGATAAAATCAAGAAACCTTTTATTACCAAATGTTTCTATGAATACATTTACTTGATTGATCACTGAGATCTTCTTAGCAAAGCAGTTACAGGCAGGAAGTGATGCAAGCATAAAGAAGCTTTAGCTGGCCGTTAATGTTATCAGGCTGTCGTTTTCTTTGTAATTACTTTGTAAAAGGCCACTCTGAAAGGGGAGAATACAAAGAAAGATGGCGGAAGAGAGCTGGAGATAGCAGAGCGGCATCAGTAGCGGACCGTTCCCAGGCTCAGCGGTCTCAGAAAGGGGCAGATTGCGTGCCTTTACCCTCAAACTATGAGGACTTGCAGCGAGCAGGGCTTTGTGATTGACAGCTCTGGTCTTGCTTCTAGATTGGATGACCTGGCTGATTAAAAATGCAGCATGTGGACGGTAGGGTCAGAGGAGCTGGAGCCTGCACGACTGGTGATAAAAGCAACCGTGGCGCCACTTCTTGGTCACTATCTCCACCTGTCCATCTGCCCAGCCTTTGGCAGCACTCGGGAAGGGGAGCATTACCCAGCCACTGCTGATGATACCCAGATGATGGGTAGATAACAAGGACACGCTGGCCCAGCGAAGCTCTTTCGGTCCAACTGAACGCGCTCAGGGAATCCTCAGCTTGTGACATTAGCTGTCGTTGAGCAGAGAGAGTGGCGGCTGTGTGTCTGAGAGCTCTAATGAATGAGCCCAGGTTTCTTAAGGAAAGGTGCGAGGGTTTCGTTCATAGCTGCAGGAAGGTGCAGCCCATGACCTTTACAACTTACATGCTGCTTTTATTTAGCATAATCTTTCATTGTATTTTTGGAACGCAGTGAGCAGAATACACCCAAACACCTCTGGGATTGAATAGCTATCTTCAGAGTATACTAAATAGAAAATTTTATAAAATTTGTATGTTTTCTTTTTTAAAAAGTGACAGAGTAGAAAAAAATAGCGATAGTAATAGCAGAAACATCTGATGCAAGGGTTTATAAGCCAAACCCGAGTCCACAATTCTTCTTGCAGCTTATTTAACTGAACTTTTTAATGTATATAGAAAGTGGCCTTATACAGTATTCATTTTTACCATGGACTAACCCAGTGTTTCCCAACCTTTTTTTAGTCGCGGCACCCTTTGGAAATTTTAACAAACTTCTGGCACCCTACAAAATAAATTGTCACAATATTTGAATTTCTAACGTCAATATGATAATTTGAAAAGTATAGATATTCGGTACAGCAGGGAAGAACTGCAGAATATA
>NW_015633186.1:1002706-1039910 GCF_001515625.1 Sinocyclocheilus rhinocerous | reverse complement strand
ACCAGAGTTGCCCATATACCACACCATGTTACAACACAGTAGGGCTATTGCAGACAGAAACAATACTGTACTACATCGATGTTTCCTGTCGGCTCAATTTTTGAGTGGACTTTGCTGTTCCGATGAGCATGAAACGGTATACGAGTGGAGCGACTGAGCGGAGCGCACATGCGTAGAGCGGGATAATACGCAAAGCGTCACACCACGTGAAAGTGAAACCTGAGCGGTGAACTCATTTTCGGCAGCCGAAATTTCGGTGCATCTCTAATTATTGGCGACATCAGAAATGGATATTATATAATAGATGCTTTTTTGAACATTTTAGCAATTTAAAAATATTAAAAAAGGATTTTTTTACATGGCACCCCTGCTTTCCACAGACGGCACCCCAGTTGGGAAACACTGGACTAACCAATAAAAAATGCATTTAAATAAATAAACAGTTTAATTTTTATGTAAATATTTAGATGTTTACATTTTTATTCACAAATTTACTAATATATAAATATGACTATCAAAATATATAAATATGTATACGTTACTATAAAAATATGTAAATAAATACAATTTTAAATATACAGATTTGATTGGTTTCAGAAGAAATAATAAAATTAAAATGGATGAATTCATTAATTAATTGACTTTATTTATTTATATTTATTTATTTCGGGGTAATATGGGGGAAAATAACAGCAGTACCACAATTCTTCACACACCCTTGTTGATCATTTTTATGTACCTTAAAAGTGGCCGTAGACGTCATGCATTGAAGTAAAAATAATTATCTGACATGAAACCCAGTCTTGCTTTTGTTTCCAGGTGTCAATGCGTACACTGTTATGTACCTGAACAAACATTATTTAACTGAAAGCTCGTTTGTACATGGTTTGTGTGTTGGTGGCCAAGGCAAATTTGTAACCAGGCTGTGACTGTGATACTGCGGGTTTATGTGGTCAGGGCCTGTTTCCTGTCCTTATACTGTTGCTCACACTCTAACTCCCAACAGATAAACTGCTCTTAACAGTCCAGGAGCCCTCGACCTCTTAAGCCCGGCCATTATGAACCCACTGTAACCTGATCTACAGAGCCAGCTACTGTTCTTATGCTTCAATTATTTATTAGTCAACACTTATTGTCCCCCTGGGCTTTGGAAGGAGGGGAGGAGGAAGGCCAGAGCTTGATTGTGTTTAAGAGGTAACATGGTCTGGCTCTGTTCTGACCCATCAGAGGTCGGTAAGTCACTCTACGATTTATGTCCGCATAATGCAGCTTGCTGGGATAGCGGAGGCCGTGCTCTGGCAGCAGCTAGTGTTACTGTGATTGAGTGGGATGGATAGCGAGCAGATTTCCCCTTCGAGTGGAGGTGTCGGTGTATCTGTTACTCACACAGTAGTGACTGCTCCATGAACCTGGCAGGAACACCTCATCAAGTGTGTCTGAACACCTGGTGTGTGAGCACTTATGTCTGCGAGACAGATAGAGAGAAGAAGAGGCAACGAGAGCGACGGGCTCCTTGTGTCCTCCAGATGAGGGCTTGACATCTTTATTATTCACTGCTGTATTATGTACATTGGTAACAAAGGCATGTGTTTGCCTGGAGGTGGGAAGGGAAACCACTGATTGTGCACATTAGTCTGAATACTTGGCGCCTGCTTAGCGAAGCCTCCAAGTGCTCCATCTGTCACTGCCCGTGCTGTCTTTGCTGCTGACAGCTCTGCACTCTTTCATCTGTTCTGCTGTTGCTCACATACCAAAACATACTGTGAACATTTTTGCTGGCTTTCCATAGCCCAAAAATGTTAATTACTTAAGTGGGGTGTTTTATTGATGCTTTTATGAAAAGTGATGTACCCTGCACTTCTTACAGAGTCATCATAATTTGCTGTTTACTCTTTATTGTTAGCAAGGTGACATTTATTTATTTATTTTTAGTACATAACTAATCTGAAATATATATTTTGGTACATAACTAATTATTTTCTGTCTCTTTGCAGTGGCTCCTCCTGGCAGCCCTGGCCCCATTACCCGACATGAGTCTTATGACAGTTTGGCATCCGATCACAGTGGCCAGGAGGACGAAGAATGGCTCTCACAGGTGAGTGTTAATGCATCAGTTAATGCAATTGTTGCTGGTATAAGTCATAAATAATTGCTTACCCCATTGTCAGCTGTGTTCACCCATCATGGATCTGGTCACATTTTTATCCTTTTTTTCCCAACTTTTGTCATCCAAAATATTATGCATGATTGCCTGATTTTACTTCCCCATCACATCCCGCCTGCCTAATGACACCATTAACACTTGCAGCGACAGCTATTGGCTAAACACAGCCTAAACCCTGTTGATGGCTCTATTTATCTGCTTTATATGTGATTGCAATTAGTTTGCTTGTCTGTTACGTGGCAACATAGCATAAAAAACACAGTTCTCTTTGAGTGCTGTGGCAGCAGGCTGTGTGTAATAAGCGCTGTCAGTGTGAGGCGGCCGCAATATGGCGGGCTCAAGGCGAAGTGCGGAGGGGGGCAACATCTGGCCATGGCCCCCACGAAAGCAGAAAAAAGACAGCGCCGCATCTGTTTCTCTCAGGGCTGTGCGGCACCGTTGGTGTTACCTACAGAGAAAAAAACACACACATACCGCTGGCCTCATCTACACAGATGTGACAGGAAGAGGACAGAAGAGTTGACCCCACACCATGCTCTTTCAGAAAAGATGGAGAAATTAAGAGGAGAGAGGGATGCTGGTCTTCTCCACTTCTCCCTCTCTCTTGCTTCATGATGTTAGTGTCTTTCTGTGCCATGTTAATGCGGTCCACTGGGGAGGAAGAGTGGCGTCTGTCTAACCCCCCTTCCCTTCCCCAGATTTGATACTGCTGGTCAAAAACAGACACTTGTCCACACGGTGTGTGTGTGTGTGTTTCTTTGTGCATATTTGAGCTGTTGGTGTCACAACAACCCCAGTTTAAGAGTCCTTATTATTATGTAAACAAAAACTTTTATTTTGGATGATTAATTCGCAATTAATCATTTGACAGCACTATATGATATTAATTATGTGTTTCAGCTATTATAAAGTGTTTTTCAGTTAAGTTTCATGTATTAGATTTCGAAGATGTGCTAAGTGATAAGACAACAAAATGGAACATCACAAATTTATTTTTTTTATCACTTAATAATTTTAATAGTCATACGAAATTTAGGAATGCAGATAAAATGTAATATTTTAAGAAAAATTATTATTATTATTATTATTATTATTATTTTCTTTAAATGCTATATATACTGTACCTGTACATGGACCCCCAGTAATAATATAAAATAGTTAATAATTTTAATAATTAAAAATGTGAAATAGATATAATATGAATATATACTTTAGGAACATTTATTATTATTATTATTATTATTATTTATTTTAAAAAAAATCATATATGTCTACCAGTTGAAAACATTTGTTCTAATAAGAAATGTTTCGCATTGCGAATTGTGATTGTTATAACTGTTGATGTTGTGCGAGTGGAGAAAAATAATAATAAATTTAAAAAAAAATCCTGATGCATAGAATAAAGTCCTCTTTGATACTCCTGACTATTGTGCACTCAAAAATATATCACTTTGCTGAAGTTAAATTTGTTGCAAAAGCTGTTTAAGTGCTCATCTCTATTGGCGTTATACTTTACAGGTGGAGATTGTGACCCACACAGGCCCTCACAGGAGACTCTGGATGGGCCCTCAGTTTCAGTTCAAGACCATCCATCCGTCCGGTCAGACCACTGTTATCTCCTCCAGCTCCTCTGTACTGCAGTCACAGGGGCCCAGCGACACCCAGCAGCCTCTCCTTGATTTCGACACAGACGACCTGGACCTGCACAGCCTCAGGTGCCGACACTAAACACACACATTCACACAAAATGCTGCTCACATTACCAGCTGCCATCATCAACACCCAATTCACAATGTGACAGCATAGACTCATGTTACTAACCACAGAAATTCACTAAATACACATATTGACCAACTGTAGCCAGCACTTGCACTGCACGAACACTGCTATCTCTCTATCTATCATTCGTTTCATCATTTGTTTATCTGTCAATTTATCGGTCATCTGTCATTCTGTCAGTCTGTCTGTTGTTTTATCATTCTGGATGTCTCCCTGTCTGTCTCTGTTGTCTCTGTTCTATCATTTTATCTTTCTATAATTTCAAAATTTGGTGGCGTTTTTACAGCAAATATTGAGAAATGTTTAATTAATATTTAAATTCTGTATTAATCAGCATACCATGTCATTAAACGAGATTTATAGACCCTCTAAATTCACACTTCACATCGCTAACTGTCGTCACGCATGCTATTGTAGCTAATGCTAGTGTAATGTTCATTCATCTTCATTTGATCCTCTAACTCTAGCACTCTATATTCTAATTCTATTTCATATCTATTTGTTTTCTTTTTCTTTTTTTCTTTAAAAAACACTTGACCCTCTAACACTTGCAGTCTCTATTCTATTTCTATTCTAACTACTTGTTTTCTTAAAAAAAGCCTATAACACTAGCATTGCCTATTCTTTTTATATTCTATATACTTGTTTTCTTTTTATTTGTTATAAAAAATGACCCTCTAACTCTAGCATTCTATATGCTTTTTCTATTCTTTTGACTTGTTTTATTTTTATTTAAAAAAAGACCCACTAACACTAGCATTTCCTATTCATTTTCTATTTTATCTTCTTGTTTTTTTTTTATTTATTATAATAAAAACCCTTGCTACATGTACTGCGTTAGGCTAACTGAGACTTGTCACAGCTCTTTTGTTGGTTTTGATTGCTGCTGTTATCCTCATTTGTACAGAAAGTCGCTTTGGATAAAAGTGAATGTAAATGTAATGTGTAGGGGTCTAATTCACAATTTTTGGATATCTCTTGTCCTTGTGTTGCAGGATCCAGCCAGTGCGTTCAGAACCCGTTAGCATGCCTGGTTCCTCTCGCCTGGTGGCCGACCGTAGTGGCCAGTCGACAGTCATAGATACCGGCTCAGGTAAGACCGCTGGCTGCCCTTATGGTTTTTCCCACAGGATTACAAACAACAGTTACCAGTATGACGAATCTGCAAGAATCCTCTCTAGCTTGACTCAACTTTCTTTGCTGAGCATGTGGACACTTTAAACTTCATGGTATGTTACACAGAAACCGTTACAACCCGGCTGAAAAACTATCAGCAGTCTACATTTGGTAAATAGGCTTATTGTGACCTTTGCGTTAGATTAGATGGATGTTGTTTAAAGGGATTTTGATTCCCCTTTTTTTCCATTCCTCCAGTTGTCATGTTAAGATAATCCAATCAACAAAAGCTTGTACTTTTAAAAGATTTCTCTCCATTTTGAGCCTCCATATATGTAGTTATACAGTCTAAACAAAACAAGAGAGAAAATCAATTTCAGGGAATCAAAGTACACTGCTCTTTTTCAGTCGCAAAGTGATATTTTGCGGTGTATACTCACACATACATGTGTACGGCACAGTCTTTCATGTTTCATTGAAATCAAAGCACCGCATTTGCAACGCTCTGAAATGTGGTTTGTCAGTAGAAGGTAGGCCGTGTTGACTGTTGTGATGTTTAGTGCTTGGCCTGTAGACACACATTAGCTGCATGGCACTGTCAGGAGTTTTCATCTTTGAGATTGCACTGACACTCTGCGGTGTCTTCAGACATACCTGCTGTTCCTTTGCATCTAGTGACTTCCTGTCAAGAAAACTGTCTTGCCATCATCTCACGTCGCCCCTCCTTTAAACCCTCACCTCTAAAAGAAAGAAAGTAACCATCTTTATCACACAGCTCCCCTCCCTCTTTTTCTCTCTTCTCCGGCCCGTCTGGAAGAGAGCTGCCGGAGTCGTCTTTATGGGCCGATGCTTATCAGTCTGTGTGTGATTGCTCAGCTCTCAGGGCTTCAAGCAGTGTGGCGCCTCCTCTTATCAGTGCTCATCGCTTTGTCTTTGTGCCTTCAAAAGACCGCACAGCAGACGCATCTCCTCTACCGCGATGTCTCTCTCTAGTCCCGGCTGTCTTGGAGGATCTGATGCTGTCCTGTAGGACAGTGTCTCTGTCTTGTTTTCTGTTTAGGCCCGGTTTAGACGGTCTCGCCCATTTGCCCAGTTTTATGTCTGCTTGCATTGACGTGCATTCTGTTCCAATACCTAGTGAGCCTAAGTAGACACTAAGTAGGCATTTTTAAGGCAACTTAATTGCCCTAAAGCCAGCATTTATGTATATGGTTATTTCAGATGCCCAAGACATCTGCATTTTTTTCCTCCAGAGATTAACGTGTTGACTAAAATGTAGAATAAAATAAAATAATTAATAAATAAAATATTTACGTTTTATTTTTATTTTTCATATTTATTTTTTTTGTTTTTATTTTGTGTGTGTATATATATATATATATATATATATATAATAAAATATTTAAAAGAAAGAAAGAAAGACAAAGAAAGAAATGTTTTTTTGCTCTTTTCTCCAGAACTTTGTTGTTTTGAAAAATTTGTAGAATAAAATAAATGCATTAATTAAAACTTAATTTATTTTATTATGATTCAAATAAATGATAAGTATCAACTTGCCTGGCCACATTCTAAGTCAGCATTATCCTTTGTGGAGAAGTCAATCGCAGAATGCATTATGACAGTCTTGACTGTGGGCAAATGTTGATTCGCATAAAAAGTTTTTATTCATTAGATACTGAAAGATGTGAATAAAAAAATATAGTAAATGCAATAATTAAATGATTTTGCCTAAAACTCTTGAATGTGCTATGTGTACAGTATTTGTGTGTGCTTAAAGCTTTATATGACCACATGTAGACAGCAAGGCAGCCCTCTAGGTTTTACAACAGATCTGTGGTCTTTACATTGTAGAGTAAGTGCTTCAGAAAGATCACATGAGGATATCAGAGCCTCTTGGCCATTATATATCAATGTTACTGTGCTGTGTGTGTTTATGTGGTGTCCTTTGTGTTATATACCACCCCTAAGGGAGCTGGCTCCATGTGGCCATTTCTGCCGGATGTGTGTGCTGACACTAAACCCATCATAAGCAGCGCCCGTCTGCTTGACACAGCGTATCAGGAGAAAGAAAGAATCACACAGCCACTGTCTCAGCTTCCCAAAATCAATCGGACATGCAGCCAGCATTATCGATACTCCTATCTGGTCCCCGGAGCGTCACCCTGGCCCTGCTAGACTACACAGCGCATTGTGCGAGAGAAGACAGGAGGCGCTTTATCTATTTGAAGCATAAAGCGAGCAAGAACACAAGTCTCTTTTGATTGTATTTTGTTATGACTCAGTAGCAGAAACACCCCGTAATTTGTTCGGCGAGAGCACTTTTCCTTCCTGGCCCGGTTGTTATGTGTGTGGCGTGGCGGGGTGGCAGGGGCCTGTCGGAGATCAGGAGATGAGCGGGCGACAGTGCACGAAAGATGCTGGCGTGTTGTGAGTTTGCTATCACGTTCTGGAAGAAGCTTGACTGATAGCTGCAAGTGTGTCTTGCTTTCTGTTGGGGGGGCGATGACGCATGTTTTTGTTTGTGCTCATCTGTTTGAGTCTATATTGTTGTTATGGTGGGGTATGGATTTAAAGTACCAAATATGAGTACAAGTAACTGAAGCTATACTCACTGGTTGGTCAGTAACTTTATTAGGAATTGCGATGTAACAACACGGTTTTAATTGAAAACGATATAAAAACTGTCTACTGAAGAAAACATCCGTCGAGAGATTTCCTCAGTCTAGAATTTACCATTATGCATGTATTTTAGATGCCTAAAAGGGTCCTTTTTTTTCTCCTCCAGAACACAAAATGAATTAAAATACAGTAAAATAAAATGAAAAAAACAAAAAACTATAAAATAATTTAAATAAAAAAAAAAAGAAAAGAATTAATACCAAAAAAGAGAAAAATTGATGTATAAGTAAACGTTTTATCTCAGATGCCCAAAGAGCCTCCCCCCCCCCGAACACAGAAGAAAATTATAGAGTAGAAAATAAATAAAATAATTAAATCAAGTGTATTAATATTAAATAATCAAAAATAAAATATAAAGAAAGAAATAAAAAAACATAATAAAATATTTTTTCTCAGATGCCTTTTTTCATAAAACACAGAAGAAAATAATAGAAAATTCAATATAATATTAAAATGATTAAATCAAGTTTATGAAAAAAATATATTTTTAAAAGTATAGAGTATAATATTGCTATTTAAATATGACAGGCTCGTAACTCCTAAGACATGGGAAATACAGTTGCAAATGGACTTTGCTTTTTCATTTGAAATTTGGCAGTCACTGTGCGTTCGCGAAAGCGAAAATGCAAACGGTAATGCAGGATTTGCAATTGCATTTGGATTATGTCACAATTTATGCGTCCACATATGGAAAACGCAATTGAAAATACAATTTGCTATTCTATTTGAAAATTGTCCGGAATATCGTTCCATAGTTTATATGTGTGTGCTTTTTTTTTCTTTTCTTTTTTTTTTCCACAACTCAACAAATATGTAAAATATTTCCCACATGTTTCCACCTAAACAAACATAGCAGTAACTAAATGCATTTGGAGTTCACATTTCTGTGGTGTCAGGGTGCGATTGAAACATGTGGCATGTGATTTTAGTCACAAAAATTGAAGGAGGAAATGTTTAATCATAATTTTTTTTTTCATTTATTATTTCATTGTATTCAGTGGTATAGTTAGTACCAAATATTTACTTGAATCTACATTTGTTGCCTACATTAGTGCAGTCATGGTGGTGGTCAGTGCTGATTGCCGTTATCACATTGCGACTGTAAAATTCCTCTCACCGATACTTATCACCGGCAGAGTGTGTGCCATGTGTTTTATCTACTGCCCTCACACAGCCCTCATCTCAGGTGCAGAGAGTGTGTGTGTGTGCGTGTGTGTGAATGGTAAGACAAAGCCATCTCTGTGTTTTAGTGTGGTATAGTGCGCTCCTCTGTGCTGGTTATGCCTTCAGGCCAGTGGGACAGGCCTGATCGCTCCCCTGGTTTCCTCTCCTAGCATGGCTGAGCGCTCAGAGACCGGGCACCTGGACTCTACCTGCGTCCAGCAGTAATGGATCCTCACCCGTGGTCTGTAATTACCTGGATGGGCATAAAGGTGGCTTGTTGTCAGAGATACTGCGCACATTCAAGACAGAAGGATCCTGACGCGCTCGAGGAGGAGCCCGTGCCACATGATCTCCCCGAACAATGAGAGGTGTTTTTGAGCCGCCTATAGATCGGGGAGCCGTTCCCGTGACCCAGCGCTCTCCCTGCCGCCCTAGCCTGTCTCTTTCAATAGCGACTCGCCACCTGCCCCAGGCCCCCTCTCTGCCACACTCACTGACCCCATTCTTCTGCTCCTGACCTGGAAGTCCCCTCCACAATACAGAAGCTGCCGCGGACGCCTGGCCAGATTGGCTGATCTGACTGTGAAAGATGCCATTCTTATCATCAACCTACTGTCTGAGAATCAGAAGCCCAACGGCCTTATCTCACACTGCCATCTCTTTCCCTCTTGTTTCTTTTTTTTTTCTGTGTAAATTGCAATTTTTTCGTTTCAAGCTTTGTTGGCTTGACTGTGTTATATATGATACTGCCACAGCATCAGTAAAAAACAACAGCAAAACAAGTGGCCAAAAGCAAAGTGCCAGTATAATTTTTATTTTATTTTATTTGTGTATTTTGTTGTATATAGAATAAGTGTTATTTATGAAATACAATTACGTAAGAAAATTATTATAGATTTTTTTATTAATAAAATAAAATTTAAAATAAAATGCAATATACCATAAAATAACAATCGGATTTCACAGCAAATATTATTAACAAGATAAAATATCATGCTCTAGCAATATCAAAAAAATATATATATTTGTATAATTGTGCAAATAATAATCAACAAAAATGTAAATATATTGCTTTGAGTTTATTATTTGGAATTTGTGCTGTATTATTTATTCAAAACAAAAGCCTTAAGAGTGTGACATTAAATCCAGTTATTAATATGGCCATCTACTTCACTTTCCTACTAACCATGCAGCCAAGAAGGAAGGAGAAAGTCTCTGTCGCTCTCTTTTTAACTCTTTTTCCTTAAGATGAAGGTAAATCATTCAGCACTTTTTGGTGTCTGTGCAGCATTCTTGTCTTGCTGAAGTCCTTTTTTGGCTGTGAGGAGAGAACAAAATGATTTGAGCACATGGTGGATTATTTTAGTGGACAGTAAAATAAAACCGGTGAAGAGGGCAGTCTGAAAATACACTTTGCTATTTTTTGTATTCTAGGTTTTTATGTGTCTGTGCATAATAGAGTTGTTTAGCAGTAGTGTGTTAATATGATGGGTCAGTTAACAGCCAACCAGAACATAGCAACTTCATAGCAACATGATAAAGTACACTCAGAGCACCTCTGTACAGTATGTGTGAACCGAGGGCAGCATTGTGTGTGTGTGTGAGAGAGAGAGAGTGTGTGTTTGTAGTGCCAGGGGCGAGAGCAGCTGCTCTTTAATAAATCCAGTTATTAATATGGCCATCTACTTCACTTTCCTACTAACCATGCAGCCAAGAAGGAAGGAGAAAGTCTCTGTCGCTCTCTTTTTAACTCTTTTTCCTTAAGATGAAGGTAAATCATTCAGCACTTTTTGGTGTCTGTGCAGCATTCTTGTCTTGCTGAAGTCCTTTTTTGGCTGTGAGGAGAGAACAAAATGATTTGAGCACATGGTGGATTATTTTAGTGGACAGTAAAATAAAACCGGTGAAGAGGGCAGTCTGAAAATACACTTTGCTATTTTTTGTATTCTAGGTTTTTATGTGTCTGTGCATAATAGAGTTGTTTAGCAGTAGTGTGTTAATATGATGGGTCAGTTAACAGCCAACCAGAACATAGCAACTTCATAGCAACATGATAAAGTACACTCAGAGCACCTCTGTACAGTATGTGTGAACCGAGGGCAGCATTGTGTGTGTGTGTGAGAGAGAGAGAGTGTGTGTTTGTAGTGCCAGGGGCGAGAGCAGCTGCTCTTTAAAGCGACTGAATGGACAGCAATGTGTCAGGCATCTGCTGTGTACTCGCTCAAAGCTTTTACCTCTGCAGTGCTGCAAGCCACTCCAACACACTCGCACTATCAACATATGAACTCCCTCCTCATCGTCCATACAGTTCTAAACGATTTTGTTGTGAAGATGTGATTTAGGATCAGGTTTTTGGATGCTTTATGTTTGCTTGAACACTCAGTCCACGGCCATTGGAGGAGCCGGGTTGTCGTGGGTGGGCTTGTGAGAGTGTTTTGGGGCATAATTGAGCACATCTGGTTGAGTGGGGTTGGATGTTGGAGTGTGATGAGGTGACAGGAAGGACATGTGCAGGCGTTAAGATCCTTGCAGCCATGATGGCAAACAGCAGTGGGCAAGTTGTAGACCCTTCTCACCTTGACCTCAGTATCTAGTATGTGACTGCCTGTAGCTTCAAAGGATTTGGTCACAAATGACTAAGTGGACCATTTATTTTTCTAGATAAAATATATCTCGATTGATCTAAATGTAAATCTACATTTAACATCCCTAATCTGCTGAGAAATATCCAATAGTGGCTGATACTGATAAATAATAGCGATTTAAAAATAAAAATAAAACTCGTATATTGGCTGATAACTGATATTGTACAGAAATTCTATGCATTCTTAATTTAGAGATGCAACTTTTCTAAAAGGGTTTTACAGTGCAAATTGTCTAACGGCAAAGCACATCACTGTAAGAGTTTTCTTTTTAAATCGCTATTATTTATCAGTATCAGCCACTATTGGATGTTTATCAGCAGACTAGGGATGTTAAATGTAGATAACCTTTGCGGTCATATAGTGCTTATTTTAAGTTCATCTTTATAAACACTAATTTAGAAACACTTAAGTAATCTTTAGAAAATCTGTACACTATAAAGGTTGTTTTCACTATAAAGGTATGTTGTTTTAGTTTATTTAGTTTATATAGACAAATATATTCTATTCTAGAGTTTAAAAAACAATGAATATCCATTTTTTATATTGTACATTTATAGTGTTGCCTACATTCAGACAAGTGAAGTGAATGATTCACTTCACTTGTATTAATTAAAATTGGTTTTAGTTTTCAATGTGTTTTTTGTGTAGTATTATTATTTAGACTAAATTAATTTTATTTAATTTATAGTTCATTATTAAAGGTATGTTCACTATAAAAGTATGTTGTTTTAGTTTATTTAGTTTATATAGACAAATATATTTTATTCTATTCTATTCTAGAGTTTAAAAAAACAACGAATATCCAATTTTTGTTATTTTGTACATTTATAATTAGGCCTTCCATCAATTCACTTGTATTAATAAAAATTCATAAAAAGATTTTTTTTAGTATTTATGTAGTATTGTTATTTAGAAAAAAAAAAGTATTTAATTTATATTCATTAATTGGTTGTCATATCTTGACAATCATAATTTACCCCTCCAGAATTTTTATGTGTGCGCACCCCTACTTTGTCAGTCTTTGGCTGTTGTGTAGTGTCTCGATTCATTTGAGCATTCCACCACAAAAAGAACATTTTTTAAAAATACTGTAACAAAATGCAAAAATGTGTTTTATTCCCTATAACTGGCCCATAAGAAACATGTCTGATCAGGGTCAGGTGCACTCAAACCCAGGCAAATTATTCAGGGCTTCCTAAAGATTATGTTAGGATAGTTGTTCAGGCACCCAACTGACTAGTCAATTGAAAATCTAGTTTTGTACATCACTAGTAGATTGACACATACTCGTCTCATGCTGCTGAAATGCTTCCCATTCCTCTCTCAGCAGTTAGGACGCCTCAGCCTGTGAAGGTACATACTTGCTTCAGGCACAGTGTGTTCTGTCTTCATCTTCCCCACTGTGTATTTTTGTTGTTACATGTGTGCGTGTGCCCGCCTGCATTCTCCTGACAGCATGCACTCTCACTCCATAATGTATTGATCGGGCAGCTGCGATGGTATTTTTTACACCTCAGAGTCGGCGCCTGATGTACGCCACTTCATTGAGTCATTACGGCGAGCGGAGAGTGGCGCGCAGAAAGAGCTGTTAAAAATTAATAGAGGATGAAAAATGAGAAAGCATTCCATCAAACCCAGCCTCTTCCCCACCGCTCTCCGGCCGGGTGACAGCAAGTCTGTTGCATTTGTTTTGTGTCTTTTCGATTGTCGTGTGAGCGAGTGTGTGTCATAGTTAATGTTTGTTTTTATAGCGTGGTGCTGTTGAATACTTAGTTGGCAGACATTCAAAGTTGTTACTTTTCGGTAACTGCATAATTATGAAGTTTCACCTCTGTTGACCGCATTACAGTTCAATATTCGTTGTGTGTGTGTGTTTTAAATGAAGCAACCAAACAAATTTCCCAAACAAATTATTCTGATGAGTCAGTTCTTTCTAGTGAGTCAAAAGCATCCAGCGAGACCAGTGTAATCTGTTAATTGAACAAATGATTCTTATGAATTGGTTCTTTTTAGTGAATCAAAAACCATGCTGCATGACCAGTGTAATCTAAATGATTCCCAAACTAATAACTCTTATGAGTTGTTTTTTAGTGAGTCAGAAGATTACAGTGAGACCGATGTTATCTGATTCTCAAACAAATGATTCTTATAAGTTGGTTCTTTTTTGTGATTTTTTTTTTAGTTAATCATAAGCATCCAGCGAAACCAGTGTAGACTGATTCCCAAAACAAATTATTCTTATGAGTTTGAATGATTTTTATGAAAAACTTTTCAACATGACCACCAGTGAAGTCCAAATGATTCCTGAACTAATGACTCTTATGGACCAATTCTTTTTAGTGAATCAAAACCATACAGCATGCCCTGTGTAAAATGATCCCCAAACTCTTATGAGTTGCTTTTTTAGTGAGTCAGAAGATTACAGTGAGGCCGATGTAATCTGATTCTCAAAAAAAGGATTCTTATAAGTTAATCATAAGCATCCAGTGAAACCAGTGTAACCGATTCCCAAAACAAACAATTCTTATGAGTTCAAATGATTCCTATGAAAAACTATTCAGCATGACGTGTGTGTGGAATGAGCTGCTGTTGAAGGATGACTGAAGAGCTGTTGACAGATGTGAGAGGCGAGTTCCTCTTCTGGAGGTGAGGTAATGTGACATGGCCAGATTCTCCTGGACAGCCCCTCCTCTCTCCAGGTGTGGAGATGAGGTGCTGCGGGTCATTTCCTGTGCAGATGAGTTTCAGTGTGGGAAGATGATCTGAGCTCACCTGCCCACCACGGCCCACAGAGCCATCCTTTGTTTATTCATTTAGTGCTGCAGATTAACCCTGGCTGGCGGGCCTTCCTGGAAACGGTATCCAAGTGACTGCATAGAGGTGAGTAGCCTCTGCTTCTCTCTCTCCTCACCTGGAAATAAACGTCTGGTCATTTACGCCTGTGTGTTTCCAATCAGTCAGGAACGTCTGAAATGCCTGGGCCGGATTCCACCGTAGCTTCCTCTAAATGAAGCCGAAGAGAGATGTAGTGCTGAGCACTCATGTGCTCTCATTCAGTACAACTGCAAAACATCCCTAATTTTACTCAAAAATGAAAATCCTGTCATTATTTTCTCACCCTTATGTCGTTCTGAACTTGATTGAGAAGGATGAGAAATTGTAGGGGGGGTTGGTCTTTTTAGTGCAGTTATAATTGATAAACTCTGGACTTTTAAATGTCAAAAAGGATATAAAGGTGTCATTTAAGTGCACTATATTCCAAATCTTTTGAAGCCATGTAGCAGTTTTGTCTCAAATATTTTGCTTTTTTACAAAAACTTTTGTGAATCAAATTTTTTTATTAATGTAAAACATTTCAATTAATTATTTGATTCAGTTCACAAAACCTGTCTGAATGATTTGTCACAGATCGACTGGTCCACTTCATGAATTAAACTCAATGACTCAATGAATAATATAAGACTCAGAATAGAGTGACCAAGTGATAAAAACTAATTCCAAATTCATTGTAACTGCGCTGGAAAGAGCAACCAGGACATTATACAGAATTTCTCCTAGAAAAAATAATCCATGTGAGTTTGAAACAACATGAAGATGAGTATTTTTTTTTCATCTTGGACTGAGCTAATTCTTTAATTTATCTTTCTGTCCTTTTTCATTTTGCATTTTTTTTGTTTTCTCCATCTGTCCATTCTTTCTTGATCTCACTGAGCTGAGATGCACTGGCGTCATCATCAGAGAGAGCGAGCGAGCGAGGCAGAAGTGCACACCTCGCACATTTGATTCACAATCTGTTTTGGCAGGCCAGGCAAGCAGGAGTTACAAGTCCAGAGCATCGTAAAGGTCTTGACAGTTTTCTTAGAGTGAGCTTTATCTCTGTTCTTTTTGTTTTTCCTGTAATCTTAATTTAAGTAGATTTATGACATGCATGTATGTCAGTGTATGTTTGTGTAGCTACAGAAGGAAAGCGTGTGAGGTTTGCTGTCCAGTGCTGTGTACACTTCAGAAGACCCTGTGCCTCCCTCTCCCTCCCCTTGGGAATGTTATCAGTAGAACAGGAAGCACAAATTATCACATTCTTGGTGCACACGGCTTCAGAAGAATCCATTAATTTGACGACAAGAACACAGGACCAGATGTGAAAATCTCACTTGATTTGAACTTTGCCCAGATCTTATCACAGTAATTTATACCTCATTGTCTCAGTCCAGGGCTGGAAAGCATCATTTCCAGATCATTTGAATGGATTTCTCTCCCCACTCCCTCTCCCCCTTGTTTCAGAGGCCTAGAGAATGTGGGTTTGTGTGAAATTATGAAAAATGCTTTCATTAGTATTCCTCTGGCTCGCCGAAACAGACCCGCACATGGACCGCTCTCCCTTCCGTGCGCCCCCGTGCGTAAAGCCATTCGTACAGACTCCAAAACGCGTCCCTCCTTAGGCCAAAGGGCTCGCTGCCAGGTACACCCATTATTGCAAACCGTCTCTGCACACAGGGACGTGCTCGCCGGGATTCGACCGGGGGCTCTTCAGAGTGATTGACATCCGGTGCGGTCAAACAAATGTGCTTCCCTCGTTAGAGCCACCGCTGTGCCTGTATTGAACCCATTCGGTTACATTTAACTCTGCCAGCCGTAACACGGTCACATGGGAGCGGAAATGTATTCAGGAGCACCGAACACGCAAAGCAGTCTTTCCCAGAAACATGTGTTTTCAATGAACTCCTCAAACTGCTCGCATGTAAGCGGTGGTCAGGCGCACGGGATAATTTATTCTGCTCTGGATAGACTTGTCATATTAATTATAGCCCAGGCCAGAAAGCCTGGATGGCAGGTTGGAGTCACCTCGGTTATTTTTGGAAGCCTTGAGAAGGTACTGCACGCTTTCTTTTCGCCTGACTTAAAGAAATAGCTTCGCAGTCAACACTCGGCCTGGAATGCCACTCCTATCCAAACAAAGTCTCGGTTGAACCATTTCGGTCCTGACAAAGCTCTCAGGCTGCATTAATGCAGGCCTACACAATACTATAGTGGTCTCGAGTTGTTTCTTACAGGCTCTGGAGAGTCATCCTGGTTTGGAACGAGGTCAGAGATGCACCTTAATTGTCATCAGCAGGAGGAAGATAAGTCCTGAACCCATGGGCGGAAAGTGTCTCTCTTTACACTTCTGTGCTAAGCAGAACATAATTCAGTAAATTAAACACAACCCTGAGCCCCTGAGCCAATCAGAAAAAGGAAACATTGAGGGACCGTGAGCAAAAGATGCCAGAACTATTGTGAATCAAGTTACAAGTATGTGTAAATGATTTGGTTTCCATTTGTACCGGCAAAACGTCGACTCCAATGCGCCATACTGCCCACACTGTTCTCGGTTTTAGCTCGGTTTGTTCTTGTGCATCACAGACAGAGTTTGAGCGGTCTAGGCTTACTTGTACTGACCCCGAGAAATATTTCCATCGAGGCTTTGTTGTGAATTCTAATAAACACAATGATTTGAATTAACCGGCAAACGTTTTGAGTCATTTTGTTAAATTAGCTCCACATGTTCCTCTCGTTTTTCCCCTTCCACTCCCATTCCGTTCATGGAATCACCCATGTTAGCACCAAAAACACTTGTTTTTCTCTTCGCCTACCACTGTAGGGATGAGTGTACAATACCCAGGAGAGAGATACTTTCTTCGTGTAATTTTTGGAGGCTGAACAATGTGTAAAAGAAAGTCAGGGAATATGTCTCAAAGCATTTTTTTAGTCAAGGAGTTGGAGACGTTGACGTCCAACCTCTGACTTCGCTCAGGCAGCTGGGGCAGGAAAATCAGGATACAATTTGGCACTTAAGGAGACTAAACGATTTCCTCCTCCCTGATAATTTCTACTGGGAAATGTGTCCGTGCACTGAAAATTACATCCGGGAAAATGTTTATGTAGGTTTTTTTTTGGTTTTTTTTTTTTTGCCTCTTTTGAATGAATGAATATTCCTCTAACCTTTTACGCTCAACACAATGTAGCCCTCTCTTTCCTCTCATTAACCTCCTTTCTTAGCATTTTTACACAACCGTGTCACCGCTTTCTTGGCAAATGCCTGTTTTCAGGAGGTTGGCAGTACTCCTGAGGAAAACTGCTAAAGTATGGCCTTTAAAGAGCACTACTTACTCAACCTCCCCCTGATCTGAGTGCTGAGACCCATCATGCCGAGCTGTGTCACCCAAACCCCTCTGTAGATGTAAACAGTGCACCACTTAATTCTTTTATTTTGGCGTCTTGCACCCAATTGGACCCACTTTTAACCCCTCTGGCATTTTAATGTGGTCTGCTGGGAAACCTGAGACCCTTGCTTAGTGAAATGAAGGTATTTGATGTTGCATGTTGTCCTCCCACCAGTTAGACATTAAACGTGATGACTTTTTTTCTCCCTTACCGCCTCATATTATGTCTGTTCCACCTAGAGCGCCAACAAGCCTCTTTCTCACATTGTTTTTCTTTCCGTTTCCTTGCTTTTTTCCCTCTCCATTCACAATAAAACTGCAGTTGTACACATCTACCACAACCCGCTGTCTGGAAACAAAGAATTTAAGGTTGAACCATGGGTTGTTAAAAGCCTTTAACAGGGCTGACAGGAAAAATGCTGATAAACTTAAGTCTTGTGTGAAAGATTCCTCTCATGTACCTCAGACTGATGTTTCCAGTTCTGTCTGTTCTCTCTAAACAAGGCTGCCATTAGGTAATGTGATGTGTGTTCTGGGTTAAGCGGTTGGAGATGCTGGTGCATAGTTTCTCAGATTTCTGATTAATTTGCTATAAATAAGCCCAGGGGAGCCAGAGGTGTTGGGTCACTTACTGTAATAGCTGAGGAACTGAGAGGGGAGGAAATAGAGGGATGCTTGAAGAATGACTCCACTTTTGTTTGATTTGTTTTCTTTAAACAGCTCATGCACACAACACATTTTCACAAACACCAATTTAAAAGAATGCCAAAAAAAAATAAAAAATCTCATAGGCTTATACTGAACCCAAATACCTTATAGACATACAGTAGGGCAGGTGCTCTTTTGATTTGGACCACTGGGAAGTGATTCAAGCAAGTGATTGAATTTAATTGTATTCCATTTTTCCATGTCTTTTGGGATTAATCAGAATGACAAGCTTACGAGTCAATTTATTTGATTTATTTTGATTTGAGATTTGATTGATCCAGTTCAGTCAGTTGGTGTGATTCAGTTGATTTGTTTCAATTTAGTTGATTCTAATTCATTTGGGTAAATTTAAGTTATAATGTGGATTTTTACTTACATTTGAACAAAATTTTATTTTATTTGATTCATTTGATCCTGTTTGATTTGATTACAATATATTTGGATAAGTTTCAGTTATAATGCGCATTTTGCTTACATATGAAAATTAAGTCTGTAAATTGTAAATGGAAGTTTTAACTTATGAAAATATACAACAGTGGCCAAACTTTGCAGTTCAGTTTATTTTTATATTTAACATATATAATAATCAACACAACCAATGATTGCTGTGTATACCAGTTGAAGTAAACTATACATTTCTTGTCTAAAAATATTATAACAAAAAATTACAAAAAAATAATAAACTCATGAGTACTTCGGTTATAAACTAGAAAAGCTCTTAATGAGTCCATCAGTATGTATACATAGAAATCAGAACATTCCATGTACAAGCATCTAATTTCTTTTGAACATCTTTCCCTCTGTTTACTCTTTACAAATGCAAGGAATTCCATTTCTGCTGGGTGAAGCATGACTATGTGTATTGTATTGTGGTGTGTGTGTGTGTTTTCGTCTCTCTGAGGCTTGAGAAATCCCCGGTGGAGCCTCTGGACTGTGCTCTGTGTATTTCAAACATATGGGAATCAGCATGGTTGCAGTCCCCTCAGAACAGGCGAGTGCTTTCACTTGATTATATTATCTGTTAAACATTTTTTCCTCTCGTTTTTTCCTTCAGCGCTTGAAAAAGGGGAGCGGTATGTGACCCTTTCTCTGCTGAGGGGTCAAGTGGTGATTGCTGATGTTGTCTGCTCTAAACACTTTTAGCCCAATGCTGCTCACCCAGTCTCCCTAAAGGTTTGGTAACCATTAAGTTACTTCCTAAGTCAGTTCCGGAGTCAGGCCTCAGAGGACTGGGCAAAAGGTGGGCATATGATTTAGCATCGTTGTCCTTTTTTCTTATTTCTTCTTTGTTTGCGTGCAAGTTCCCATGTGTATTTTTATGCAGGGCCATTCAGTCACTGGCTTCCTGGTCCTTCTCACACAGGTGAATAATATCTGCCCGAGACGTGGCACGGCTCACGCAATTCTGTCCCAGACAGGAAGTGCCATGGTAAGCTCTGTTACGATAGTGGATCAGCAGCTAAGTGGAAGAGCTGTGAACTTCACATGGGAGCAGAGCCGCCGAGTCCGACCGTGGCCGCCAACTTAGGGCCCAGTGGCCCAGCAGGAAATGAAAGGATCATTTAGTTTGTGGCAGATGAGCAGGAAGGGAAAGGGAGGGAACGGCGCAGACACAGACGCACGATTTTAACCCTCCTGAGACGAGCAAAACAAGCTCTGCTCAGATGTGCTGTGGCAGAGGTGTCAGGGTGTACGTGTGTCTGCGGTGACCCGGTGGAGGGTACGTGTCAGAGAGTTGTGTGGTGGGACGGAAAGAAAGAGAGAGAACGGTTGTCATGGCTGCAGCTGTAGCTGTTTTTTTGCTGTCGGTGGTGGGAGATTTGTGACAAGCCAGTCCAAAGGTGGCTAGCTTCCCTGTCCAAGTGAATGTATCGCCTTCATTTCAGACCTCAAGTTCTTGTACTCTCCATTCTGACACCTCGCCCCACAGTCAGGACGCCTCCTTTGAGCCTCGCTGCATTTCATCATTAATCACTGTTACTATTGCTCATACTTTGAATAGAACACATCCACTAACCCTTAATATTACATTCCAGCGCGTAGTTCATCCCACACTATTTATACAGTGAAAGATACCTTTTCAATTGTGTGACTTTTAATTGTGTAACACTTCTTACATTATCTCCCTTCACAAAATGTCTATTATAATACATTTCAGGTGGGGTTGTCAATGATGCTTTGGATATTTTGAAATTCATGGATTGGCAAAGACTGTGATACTCATCTCATTATTCTTTTACCTTAATTATTGCAGTCTGGCCACTGATTAAATATGGTTTCGAGCACATGGCAGACAGATGAGTGCTGTTCCTATACGACTCAGTATAGGAAACTTCCTGTTTGGTCCAAGAGATATTTAGGGGAGTTTAGGGTTTGAGATGATGATGATGGTTTGGAGAAAAGAGCTGAGGGTACCTAATAATTCTCTGTATAACACTGTACAAATATACAAATCATATATATATATATATATGTGTGTATACATGTATACATGTATAATATTGTACATATATATTATATATGTATAATGTGTACATATATATATATATGATTTGGCTATTTGATAACTTATAAGAAACTTTTATTTGTAATTATCTCTTTCCTCCGTAGAGTTATACGCTCCGCAGATTTATAGGTGAGATCATGTAGAGCCGTATTTGTCTCCCTCTGGTTTGGGGGTGTGAAATGGTGCCGTTGCTTGGGCCTGCTCGGGTAAGAATGCAGTAGCGTTGTTTCCATAGTGCTGTGGGTGACAGTCGTAAGTGTTGGCACTTGTGAGAAACACCTTACTTCCCCAGAACTACGTGGCAGCAAGCACAAGGCACGTTGAAATGATGTGCTGTCGTCCACTGCGACACACAGCGCAAGAAGCCTGTAATTTGGCTGAACAAGCTGTCTTTTGAGTGAGCACTGCACATTTTCAGAGAGCGATTGGGAAAAAGTGCAGAGAGTGCCTCTCCTGAGCAGTCTCCTGTCAGATGGAGGCTTTATCTTTAAGTCATTGTAGCGGCATTGTCGCGAGTGTCCTGTCTAAATGTTTACAGGAAATGATTCGCAAACCAATGAAACGTGGATGGTACACAAACACAGATACTGCTGAGTTAAGAAAACAAAAGGTTTGGTTTGGTTGGGTAGGGGGAGGTTCTGTGGTTCTACTGGCTATTGTAGTATTGGCTGGAAGTGGCACATGGCCTGAGGTGCAGAGCTCAGACACAAGAAAGACTCTGTGTGCCATTAGAAGGGTGATTAGGATGTCTGCTTTGCCCCAGGCTCATGACGGCCTCTGGACTAAACAGGCCTTTATGCTGGCTGGCCTTCTACATCCACATCCCTGTCTGCTCACAGCGCTCCACTTGACTCCTTATGGAACTAGTGAGCAATCACAAGAGGAGGTGCCCAGCCATAAGAGCCCAAAGTGCCCGCTTGAGCGCGTATGTGAGTGCTCCAACAGTGTGAACCCGGCGAGGTGCAGCGAGACATTGTTAACACGGTCCAGCTTACAGGCGTGACCAGTATTCTTCAGAGAGGACGATACAGGGGCCAAAGGAAATATTCCCCGTGCTCGTTTATTTCTCATGGCACTGCTGAAATGTCCCAGTGCATCCTGGGTGTTCCACTCGCTCACTCGTTAACAGCTTTCACACAGGGTACCAATTAACCTCTCGCATCCTGTTCCACAACAGGTTTTTTATATTCCACAAAAGTCCCAGCTTCTACTCTAAGTGACCCTTTTAACAGAAAACGCCCCTCAGTGTGTTTAAAGTCCTCACACAGCATCTCCATTAGACTCGGCATCCTCAATTTATCCCTCTTGACCTTTTGCCAGAATGCCACTGGCAGTTTCAATTCAGTTCACTGCACAATTTCCTTGAGGTCACTTTGTGGATTGCTACAAAACATTGCAAAAACATTGGAAGCTATTAATGATGATATAATGATGGCAGGAAAAGGCGCAGGTTGTACATCCCAGACCTGCATCCAACGTTAACTTTGCTGGTTTACACTACGATGTAAATGGTATGGTGGAGGGATGCACAGAAATTATAATTATGGGCGATACTGATATGCTGGTAATTATTTTAAGGCCAATAACCAAGAAATTCCAGGCTGTTTTGTCTAAATAACTAAAAATACTAAAAGGTAAAATCAGTTGGCTAGTATCATGATTTGGTACCTATGTATAATGTAGAGTTTTTTTGTATTTTTTTTAAAGCAAATAAATTAATAAATGTGCATTTTAATTGTTTTTATTTTGATGTTTTACCATTAAAAATATAATGCATTTTTAAATTTATATTTATGATATACAGTATATAAAAAAGTCTCTTAAATGGTGAAAATAAAATTGTGAAAATTTGTTACAATTTAAAATAACTGTTTTCTATTTTTATGCATTTAAAAATATTCCTTTATTCCTGTGATAACTAAATATTCTTTTATTCCTGTGATAGCTAAATATTATTTTATTCCTGTGATAGCAAAGCTGAATTTCAGCTGAATTTAATTGTCTATTACTTCAGTCTTCAGTGTCACATGACCCTTCAGAAATCATTCTAATATGCTGATTTAATGCTTAAGAAAAATGTTTCATTACCAATTTGGAAAACATTTGCTTCATATTTTTGTGGAAACCATGAAACACTTTTAGTGTCCATTTATGAATAGAAAGTTCAAAAGAACAGCATTCAGAAATGTTAGAATTATTTTCTAAAATGTAAAAAAAAAAAAATTAGAAATATACATTTATTATAATAATAAAAATGGTATATGTGAGCATGCACTGGTAAATATCCAAATATATGAACGAATATGGTCATGCATGATGAGCATGTTTATGTATGTATGGAGAATGAGATGTGGAGCATGGGTAATGTTCAGAAAAAGCCCTGCACACCTCTTGCATTACCACCATGCTACTCTTCACGGCTGTGTACAATCCTGCCACATCACAGTCTATTCAGAATAAATGGTTAAATGCACTTTTCAGTATTTGTTCTTTAGAAAGTAAAGAAACCAGGTCACAGGAGCCCCTTGCAGTCAACTCTTAATTGGTTCTCTTGCTTCTGGCCTGCATTTTGCCGACAGCAGAAACCGTAACTTGTGTGCCACCTGTTTGCGTCTTTGTCCAAACTTCACTGATTTGGACTGAGCCATTGTTGAACCCTAACAAGTCGGACACCCCACACTTTCCTCCTCCCTGGAGCCTCAGATGTAATTATGGAGCTTGTCTCCTGGCAGTTGCAGTCGGAAAATTCACCAACAGCCCAAAAGAGAGTGTCCATTAAGGCTTGTCTGACTCGACCCCGGTGTTTGGAGGGGGTGAAGCGAGGCGCAAAAACGTGGCGCGGGCAAGTAGCAAACACGTCTGTTTACTGGAGCATGCAGCAGTCTTCCAGCTCCTGCTTCCTGGACTTGAGCGCCTACCGTGGGTGTGCGAGGACTAGTTTAGGAGCTGGCGCTGCCCACATGAGTCAACCCACATCACTATCACTGCCCACTAATTGCAATGAGGTTTAGAGCGGCATTAGGTAAATGTCACTTCACAACGGCAGCTCAAACAGAGAAATTGCCTCTTCAAGAGTCTTTTACACACCATGGGTGTCTCTGTCAGCTGGTAGAGCCACTGACAACACTGAGGTAGATAAAAATCGGTTGAGTTAAGTGTTTTGAGTTTAAGTGATCCTGAGGTCTTTACTTTTCCTTGTTGTAAGAAAAGGATTCTTACATACTGTACATAAAGATGCACTTGGGCAGCTGTCAAATTAAAGAGAAACATTTGTTTAGGTTTTTCCCCTCTACTTCTTCTATCGCTGTGAAACAACAAATGCCTTGATGGTAATCAATTAGACCACAGAACCATCCACTGTATGGGTAATTACTACAGCTCCAACGTAATTGGCTTTTAAATCATTTGCGAATGACTGAACTCAAAGCATATGCCCTTGGAGCGCACAACCAAGCATAAGACGCCATCTCTACCCATCTCCCCTCAGCTGCGGGGAGGAGACGGCCTGTGGACCCACAGCACTTATTTTTCGATTGATTGAATGCTATTGCATCATTAATAACTGCCTTCTTTTGAATGTACTTTATCAGCACAGGACTTCTTTGATTTTTGGTTGATGTTGAAGATTCACCCATACGTTCTTTCCATTGAAGGTCTGAGAGCACCTAAGATGCCCAATATATCGGTGCTATATATATATATATAATTTGTTTCCCCCCTTCACATTATGTTTGGTAGTCATCTAGTGCTCACTTAAAGGGATAGTTCACATAAAAATTTTAATTCTGTCAGCATTTACAGCATTTAACCTCCTGTTGTTCCAAACCTGTATGTATTTCTTTCTTCTGCTGAACACAAAAGAAAATATTTTGAATAATGTGGGTAACCAAAACAGTTTCTGGTCCCCATTAATGTAAGATAAGGAGTAAATGATGACAGAATTTTCATTTTTGGTTGATTTATCCCTTTGAAGATCATCTAACACTCTTTCAAAATTTTTCTTTAAAAATAATACTCCTGTTAAATGTAATCTTTAACAAATCTCAAAATGAATATTAGTTTTTCATACTGTACTTTATAGTTGTGATACCTAAATTCACTTGCAGCATCACTATTTGATTTTAGTGATTTATTTTTAATCAATTTGGACAAATCCGTATACATTTTAATATTGTCCATCTATCAGTTATCAATATCAGCAATAATTTTAATATCAGTGCATCCCTATTTCAGTTCCATATCCTGTTTTTCAGTTTTGGAGGGTGTGCAAACTGCTTAAAAGACTCTGCTAGTCTTCTATTATGAAAAAAAAATGTTGAATATGTGTCTTATGTCATGTTTAATTGATTTGCTTAAAGTGAATGTGGTCATGATCTCATTTTTCATGCCACTAATGATCTTATATATATAAAGGTTCGGTACATTAAGTGCAGTCCAGGGCATGTCTTGTCAATTTTTTTTATTCCTCGATAAAATATTCAAATTCTTGGCCAGAACATGATGTTTCTTTTCATGTGTTAAGAAGCCATCTCGGTGCCACTTTGGGTTATAGCCACTCCTGTCACTGTGGATAATGGACAGCTGACATGCTGGTGCAGAAACATGGCTCTGGGCCGTCCGGCGGTGACATCGCACTAGCAGACTGCCATCATGCTCAATCAGTCGTAAGCCACACTCATAAACTCACCATGACAGACATTGATCACCGCTGTCACTCGCTAGCCATGTCGTGATGAGTTTATAGTCACACGCTAGACATGCAAATGCTGCGGCGTGACGCTAATGGTCATTTAGTTTTTGCATGTACGTACTCGTATGTGTCCGCCTGTCCGTCTGTCTCATATCTCAATCGAGGGAAAGCAGAGAGAGGGGAAAAAAGCGCACAGCTGGACACGCACAGTTTGCCAATTCGCTGTTTGTTCCGGATTTCACCCAGTTTACACACTCTGCTCATTTTATTCAGGCTCTGGTTGAGTTCCATGTTCCATTCCCTTTTGAAGTCACGATAGCTCCTTCTGGCCTTAAATTAGCAATAACATGATATCGCTGTTTTGCTATAAAAAGCCTCACACTCCCTGCATGGGCTTGTCTTGTTGCTTTTGCTTTGAAACAAAGCAGAGAACACACAAACACAAGAGAAGCGGCCAGTTTGACTGTTTAGGGGTCTACAGCTGCCCAAATGATGCTATTGTTTGGTGTCATAAGAAAAAGTCTCTTGCAAACGCTCCAGGAAAGTTTCCTTAACAACACTCTATGGAATGCTGAGGCTAAATACGTTGATGTTCAGTAGAACCTGAATTTGACATCATTCCTGAACTCTCAGCTTTGCCTGATTTGTTCTTGTTGCTGTGGATCTTTGGTAGGATGTAGTTTGTAATTAGACGCAGATGTTTCTAAAGCAGCTTGGCCAGACTGTTATTCTTGCCTATGCTGAGTACTTATTCTACCCTCCTCGTTTCAAACTGCACTCACTTTAAAACTTTCCCAAAATTCCAAGCCCTAATGCGGTTTTATGTGGCATTTAGTCGCACAGCGATCACGTCAATTAATATATTTCTTCCATTAACTCTCTAACCAGCAAATTATTGTGCTTAGTGTTATTTTGCTTCATTCTGGGTATTTATCATCTAGCCTTTGCAAGGAATTTCAGAACATCACTTATATTACAGAACACTGTGTTTAAGGATTGGTTGTCCATTTGTTAATCTGTGAGAACAGAACAACAGATTGTGATGAATTTGTGAATTGTGTTCTGTGAAAGAGGCTTAGTATCTCTGCATAATTCATAAATAGTATCATATCCTGTCTGAGCTTATGCTTAGAATATTTTAATTCATCACTGTCGCCTTGAGAACATGGGTAGTGAAGTAATTCTGGTGTGGACAGCAGGACTCCAGTGGAATTCCCCGCGCCGATGTAACCACACTCGCTGCTTTGATCTGGTGTGAGCATTTCACTGATGCTGAATTGGAGAACCAGGGTTTAGTTTACTGTGATGTGTGGTGGAACACGGAGAACTGGCTCTGTCATACAAGGATTAGTTTTTTATGACTTTATGGCTTCTGACTTTTTGGTGCTCTCGATCTGATAGCAGTCATGTGACGAACAGATTTAAGGCTTAAGCTCTGTTCCAAAACTTAGTGAGCTGCCTACTGTCTACATGCTACATAGACAGCTGTCTTTTACGGCAGTGTCCTAACTGAATTAGAACCTCATAAATTACTGATTTGAACACATAGACACCATGAAGCACATGAAACTGAACTCACAATTGATTCGTATACAGGCAATGCAGTAATAAAAATTAATATACTTAGCACACATGAATTTGGGATATATATTAGTAATTAAAGAAAAAAATGGAAAACACTGTTTTTTTTTGTTTTTTTTTAATTGTCAGCATTAAAAGATATATTTTTGTAGTATATTTATAATATACAGCATTTCTTGCATGTCATCCACCTTGGATTTTTTATTTTATTTAATGTAACTTCTTTTGATAATTTTCAGTATTGATCTATTTTTATTAACATTTTTATGAAATATATTTATAATATAAAATAAATTCTCCGGCTTCTGGCATTCTGGGGTTTTGTTTAGTTTTTTTTTTCTGTTTTGTTTCGTTTTGTTCTTTGTTTTGTTGCCTTCTCTGGAAAAGAATAAAAAAGTCAAATTAAACAAAAGTTGCCTACCCTCACACATTTTATGTCTTAAAATTATGGCTATGAAGGCTTTTAACTAGGTTTTGGAAAAGCACCATAGTCTTTAAAAAGCACTCAATAGTGAGCATTTTAATAATCTACTGATGACGGCAGCAATCCTCTCACTACAAGAGACTGATCCTGCAGCTGAGCATGCTGGGTTGAGCGGTTGGTAGCAGTGTGTTAAACTTCTGAACTGAAAGACACATTGTGAAAGGCAATTCCGTTTTCATCAAAGTTAGATCAGTCCCTCTTTAAAGTGGCTTAAACGGTTCAAATTAGTGGTGGGCTTTTTCGAAGCCAATATATATGAGTCTCTCAAGGCCATGTGTTTGTGGGCTGCGGCATGCCTTCCTTTAAGGTCAACGTTACGCAGTGAGCTCGTCGATGACTCACATGGTAAAATCCACTTTTCAGAAACCATCATGAGCTCATCTGAGCTTCAAACTGTTGCACCTGACCGAAATCCTGAAGAGATGAACAAAGTTAATACCTAAGAAGGAAAGTATGGCATTGTTGTTTCGTCTATGCCGAGGCCGTGATTTCCTCTCAAAAGCCGATCTAACTGTAATTAGTCTGTTCCGTCAGTATTTATATTTTTAGCTCTGGATTGACTGAAGAGAATATGGGAGCAATCTATGACTGGTTGGTATCCACATATAGGCCTGATCTGGAAATGGCTGTTTGATGCAACTTGCCAACCTCCATATTGAAAAGATTTCCAAACGCAACAGAGTCCAAAGTGTGCCATGTCACAAAGCATTGGTTTCAGAACAGCATTCAATGGAAAGGAAGGGTAAGCATTTTATTCTTTCCGTTTCGTGTACTTTTAACACACTATTTGTGAAACCAGACTGATTTGTTAAATAATGAATACATCTAACAAAAACTTTCATTTTAATCAATATGTTTAAAATGTAATCTCACAGGACCTCGGAGACACAATTATATTATAATAGTATAAAAAGGCAGTTTAATTGTACATAAGTGTCTACATTTTGAGATAACATGACCAAACAAGTACTACTCATTTCTGCCCCCCTTTTAGGGAACGTTTGGTTAATCATGCATGACAAATATGTCTATAAATATGATGTTTCTATAGTGGAATCAGTAACTCAATTTCTTTGTTTTGGTGCAGTGTTGCATCCACACCAGTAGGTGTCCGTATACAGTCTAGGACGAGTGTTGTATTGATCAATGAAGCATTAACAAATGAATACTTGGTGAATCTTTACTTGCAGTTCTTTTATCATTTTTATACTACTTAGTGGCACATTAGTTATTCCCAGGCTCCTTTGATTCCTTCACTGAAAAAGACAAACTACACAGAAATCACACCATTATTATCTGTGCAGTTGTCATGTAATTACTTGGCAAGCTGAACCTCAGAAAACATTTCCATTCCATCCGCTCATACCACCAGAATCTCAGTGTCATCCTCATATTGATAAATAAGATGTGGTATTACCATAATCACAACCAAGCTGTAATAATGGTTTTGCATGACCAAACGTGCAGCAATTTGACTGTGGCTTGAAAGTGAGGAGGTGCAAACAGCTATTTCTTTTATTCTCAATTTCCTCCACTTTAGAGGATTTTGTGGTCGGTTGAGTGAAGTATTAAATCTTTATTTCGCCAAATGTAATACTCAACCAATTTTTAAATTAAGTTTTAACATATGGGACACCCGACCACAAACAAAACGAGTACATATTGTGACCTGTTTTGAGGACATTTGAGCTCAGAAATTTGAAAGTTTTGCCAGCAAAGCTGGTTTCTTTCTCTCTCACACACACACACACACTCACTTTGAGTCCATACTTAGATATACAGAAAATTAAGCTGAAAAAGTTCTGACTTATAATGTTTATTAATCTGTATTATTTAAATTAAGAAGTGTGTGTCCTTTTTTGTTTTTGTTTTGTGTTTTCATTTGTTCATTGTTTTGTTTTTGCTCATTTTTTTGTTTTTGTTTTATTAGATTTTTTATTTTACTTATTTTGTTTTGTGTTTTCATTTGTTCATCCATGTTTTGTTTTGCAAATTGTTTTTATTATATTTTTTAATTGTTCTTATTTTGTTTTGTGTTTTCATTTGTTCATCGTTTTGTTTTTGCTCATTTTTGTTTTGTTTTGTGTTGTTTTGTTGTTTGTTTTATTCTGCATGTGTGGTTTCAGATGGTTCTAAATTTTAACCTAAATTTAAGCGCAAACCAAATAATAAGCCATGATTTCTGTGTGAAAAAGTTTTGCACACATATGCATGCACATGTACGGTTATTTATTTATTTTTGCCATTCTAGATGATGCAGTGACACCCTGTCCTGTCTTTGACTGTAAAGTCTTTCTCTCTGTCGCATCACTTGCTCTTTCTCTGACGGCTGAGCATTTTTCCCTGTGAAATCCTCTCCGTCAGTCAGTCTCACTCGTTTTCTCTCTCCTTTTCTGGGCCGTCTTCACCTTTCCTGACAGCTCTGTGCCTCATCACCAGCTATCTGAAGTGACAGCTCACATCCTGGGGTTACAACGTGGGCTGGCTCACTGAAAAAGAGCAGCACAACACACACATACACACAACCTAAACCCTCCTTGCACCCTCATGCTCTCATTCTCTCTCGCTCTCGCTGTCACACACATACATTTACACCCACACAGATCTCTTGCCCCAGTATTAATTCATAAAGGCATTTGTTCTAGTTCACTCTTGGTGCTGCGGGGGCATCAGTGGGGCTATGGTGGTACGCTAGGAGGGGGTGCCCGAACACGCTTCACACGCTACTGCCTGCACACTCAGCCTGCTGCCCGATGAAAAACAGACGGCCGCAGACACATATCGTGAGTGTTCTGCTGCACAGAAGATTCACTGGAGTGTGCTTCTGAACGGCAGCAGAGAGCTGCAGTTGGACATTAGTGCTCAGAGAGGCCTACAGCTGCAGCCCAAGCCTGAGGCTTCTTCACCACACTGTGGAGCTTTAAAATGCAACGTTTTTTTAGCTACCATCCAATGGCAGGAGTCTATATGGGATAGTCTGTCATTTCCATTTTATACTCCACAAGTGTAAAAGATCAATTTCAGAGCTGTGACATAGGTTGTGATGCTCATGGAGAAAACACGAGTTTGAGATCTTCTTGATAATGTCTTGCCTCTATTTCCCCCATCATTTTATGTTGTTTCTTGATTATCTGTATCAATAAAAGCTGAAAAACAAGCAATAAAATAAAAGTGCCACTTATAAAAGTTTTGACTTAGTTCATATAGCTCTGAGTAAATTCTGGATGCACAATTTAATGCTTGAAATTGTTATTTGGGAATTGTAAATTGCCTGAAGTTAGACTAATGAACTATATTGCCATTTTTGGATGATGGTTTATATTACTGTTCATGGAGGATTTTTATTTGTTATGTTATGTTCTGTTATGTTATATGTTATTTTATGTTATATGTTATTTTATGTTATATGTTATGTTATGTTATGTTATGTTATGTTGTTATGTTATATGTTATTTTATTTTGCTAGACTCAGGTTGAATCAATTAGCATAACATCTCAGAGTTTACAGCAACAGTTGTGAAACAGCTCAGACAATTATTAATAATTTTAACAATTCTTAATAAATTGATAATATGGTCTTTGTCATTTTAATATAATTGATAATAGGTAATAATTTGATAATATTTCACATTATTAATCATATTTAGATAATTATTATAACTCTTAAATATTATTTTATTATGTCTTTTATCCTCTTGCTGGTGCCACCATGTTATAAAATCAATATGTCGAAAAAGACTGTTCATTACAGTGGTTGTACCATGGTTAAAAGGGTTTCATGGAGTCATGTTGTTCCTACTTACCCATGGAAAAATCACTGTAATGTACAACCTTGAGTGGCTTATTATTTAATTCTACACATATTAAAGAAACTTTAAAGAATCGTGGAACATTTCTGGGTCAAACATCATAAAAAGTAGTGGTTGTTTTTGTTGTGGGCAGTTTTTTTAATTCCAGATTTGTCACAGTAGATTTTCTTTTCTTTTTTTTTTTTACTTAAAGCCTGAGATTTGTTATATATAACCAAGTCTGGCAGCAAGCCTGGCTCTAGACACTGTGGCAAGAGTGAGAGAACAAAGTTGAAAGCGTCTTGGGATCTCATGAAAATCAAAAACAAATCTTCAGGAGCAGCAAGGTTAAACCTACAGGCCCAGTGGCCCTTTGAAGTAAAGAGCAGTGTTGTTAATTGACGGCGCTGGCTTAGCAAAAGGTGGTAACAATTTAACAAGAGTGTAGGGCAGCAGGGTGCTGGACGCGTATCAGGTGTTTGCAGATGTTGTGTGTGGAACAGAGGAGGGGGAGGGAACTCCAGAGATGAGAGGCCAACTTAACAACCAATAAGTCTTTATTTGCTCTGCCAATCGTGCTGTAATTGGCCAGGGAGTGAATAGATGCTCTGGGATTGGACGACTGGACTGGTTACTGCAGCTATTTTTACTGTATGCTACCAAACAGACATTAGCAATTATTCCTCCGACATCTATCTGCTCCGTGGTATGCACAGTCGATTAGAGGAGAGCTTTTTCTCTCTCTCTCACCCAGCAACAGGTTTCAAATGTAGCGTGGAGGATGAATGGGTCTCATTGGCTGCGCTCATGTACAGCAGCCTGGGAAACTTTCTCCCAGCTCTTTTGTCAGATTGCCGTCCCGAGACACACGCTCGGAACGCTGGTGACATTTACGGTCACTCACCTCCCATTTGAAACTCGGGGTCTGTTGTTGTATGTTACGTTTGCCAAGTTTGTGTCTGGTGTGTACCGTTTCCACATGTTAAAAATTAACACCACCTGCATTTCCATGTTGAAGACCTGTTTGCTTGCGAGTCTGTTGACGCTGACTTCATCACAAACTAATATACTGTATACAGTGCCGTTTTGAACCAAGGGGTCAAGGTTTGGCTGGTTAGCATGGTCCAGTTAGCTCCTGTATTCGGTGTCGAAGGTCAATCAAAATTAGACATGTATTCAGAAAATGTTTAAATTTAATGCTTTAATTTTAAATATTTTAATATGAATAAATTGTAAAGGTAGGTCACCCAAATATGAAAATTTGCTGAAAATGTACTCCCCCCTTCAGGCCATCCAAGATATAGATGAGTTTGTTTCTCCATAGGAATAGATTTGGAGAAATTTGCATTACATCACTTGTTCACCAACGGCTCTTTTACAGTGAATGGGTGCCGTCAGGATGAGAGTTAATAGAGTGCTTATATATATTATGTATTGAACTGTAGTTTCCTCAGTGGTTACTGTTTTTTGTGTGTGTGTGTTGTGGAAGCCGTTATGTTGAAATAGCGTGTGTCACTAATTGCAACTGGAAACTCTACAAAGCAGAAGCAAGTAGCTCATAGCCGCTGCTGTTTGCTAAGAAATTACAGAACTCCTAGTTACAGACCCAGGCTCAGTAGTTAAAAGCACCCTCGCAGCACACTGTGGATGTGTAGGGGTGCTTGAGTAAATTAATTAGAGGTCAGTAATGTAGAGATTTTAATGCCATCTGTAATTAAAATTAGTTTGACTTCGATCCAGCTTTCAGTCACAGCGCACACCGCTTAACATAAAAAGCTAAAACACTGTATGTTCGTGTAAAATGTGCATGTTGGAATGAAATTAGAGCCCAGGACTGGTTGAGGCTTTGCCCTGTGCACAACTAGGGGGTGTTAGTGACAAACAGAGAGGGCGTGTGTTTGTTGGGTTCGTTAGTGTTTCAGCGTGTGCTGAATTTCACTGTGTGGGTGTTGTGGCTTTCAGACTTTGCACTGGACTAAAGACAAAAGTGGCAGCAGAGAGGCGCAGAACTCAAACAGTTCTTCATTCTGTTCTCTCTCTTTTCTCACTTCTCACTTGTTCAGTTCACCTTATGACAGATGTATTCCATTTCGTGGTTCCAATATGATACCTTGGAACATTATCAGAGAATGTCAATTTTAAATTTTGCTGACATGCGTCTTGGTGGTTTATTTTATATTATTTATTTATTTTCAAAATTATATTGTAGAGATGCATTAATACAGATACACTATTTAAGTATTAATTTAACACCGTTCTTATTTTCCTATGTTTATTAAAATATATATTTTTAGATTTTTAGTGTACAGTGCTTTTAGTGTATCTATCTATCTACCTATCCTGTATGTATATATATATATATATATATATATATATACATATATATTGTATGTATACTGTTTTTAATGTATACATACATAAATACATATAACTTGAGAAACAGATCACTTCCTCCATTATCTTCATCCTTTTCTCCTCCCGTTTAATCTCTGTTTTCCTTTCTTTCTTTCTTTCTTTCTTTCTTTCTTTCTTTCTCTCTCTCTCTCTTCTCTCTCTCTCGCTGTCTCTCTCACCCCCCTGCTTCTTTTCCCAGTGGGGGTGTTGTTTATAGAGCATTATAATTTATAACTGAATAGAGTGGATTTAATTTCAGCACAGAGCCTCGCCAGCAGGGCGCCAGGCTGCAATCAGAGGAATCAGTGCGCTGCGAGCCCTGTTGAATGGAAAGTATTATCACCGGCCACAAACGGACACTGTTTCTCCTTAAACAACTCCCTCGATGCTCCGTGGGTCCGGCTTCTCTTTCACTCCTATTCCTGTTCCTGTTAACCACCCTCCCTCCCATTGTCCTTCAGTGCCACTTCCCTTGCTATTTCTCTCTCTCACTGTCATCTCTTTTCCTCAACATTTTTCTAGTCTTCTCTCTGTGTTATTTCTAGTTGTCTTTTTCTGTCTGTTTGACAGCATCCCTCTTTAGCAGATCCATGCCGATAGTTATTATACAGCTCATCTGGCTCTACAGTTGTTTATACCTCTTAATTTGACCTCTAGTTTGGAGACTGAACAGTTTTTCCCAGTCGTTTGTGCCACTGGCAGGACAGTAAAGCCATGGATGCACTAAGAGCAATAATATGTAAACTTTCAAGCATTACTGGTTGTGTGTGTTTGTGTTTAGCAGATGACTTTTTCTAGTATAATTATCATTAAAACAGTTTTTAATGTAAATTGTGAAATTACATGGAATAAGAATTCACACCATAAGGCTACACTGTTTAAGTGAACTGCAAAAACAAAAACCATTCTGAATGAACAAAGGGAACAAGTGATTAAAAATCTTAAATAAATAGTGTCCAGTTACATAAGACCACGATGAAAATTGAAAAAGAAGAAGAAGAAGAAATGTTGTCACATTTTTAGTAATTTAAACAAAGAGCATTTTTAAAAATCCAATAAAAATATTTATTTAATACATTCTTCAAAATATGTCATTTTGTGTGAGTAGAGTAAATTATGACAGGTTTTATTTTTTGGGTGAACTATCTAAATTTGTGTTAATTTTGCTGTTAAAATTTTCTCTAAAATTTTTATTCTTATAATTTGTAATGGAAAAAATATGAAATGCTAAATACAACTGTGACTTTTTGTATCACACTGTTTATTTTAATGTAGTAAAAAATTGCTGCTAATGTTGCTTTGTGAAAGTTTTAAATGTCCCATTCTGATATTTAAGTCACCCTTGACATTGTCACTTTCCAACGACTTTCTGACTACCTCTCTATTCCTGTCCTCATTCTTCTCTGGGCTTTGCTTTCCGCACTCAGCAGAGCCCGCTCTCTCTCTCTCTCTCTCTCTCTCTCTCTCTCTATTCAGCATAATTAATACCTTGCATTTACACTGACTTATATGAACTCCACTTTTTTCTGTCTCCTCAAACCCAAGCCATGATTGCAAAAGGGTTTGAAAAGCTTTATGGAGTTCGAAGAATAACACGCTGGTTTGAAAAAAAAGAGAGAGAGGGAGCAAGAGAGAAAGAACGGGTTGACATCAAAAGCCACAATTAGCTCATTACTTTTACTTGAAGTTTAGAGACCACATAAAATGAAAGGAAAAAGTAATTTCTTTCCTTACACTCAGTGTTTTCTCGAAAGACACTAGCAGAGCGGGTTCATAGGAAGGGCTTGTCTAGTAAAAAACTTACAGTATGACCGTTTTTATTATCAAATATGTCCCAGTAATCCTTATGGGTGTTGCCTGCTTTTCCCATCGGCCAGCGGCGGTGGCATTTTGCTTCTGTCCTACTCGTGATTTCACATGATGTTCTTTACATGAGCTTTTTTTTTTTTGTCTTAAAATTGCAAAACTGTCAAAAAGTGATGTATGTGGAAAAGTCTTTGGGGTTGATTCTTATCTGCTCATTTACATTTATTCTAAGGCCAGTCCACTGTAGTTATTATTGCTAGAAACCTGGGAAGAAGAACCAGGCCTGTCTTAATTGCAGCCGCTCCTCCTAGCCGTATCGAGACTGAAGAGCGTCCAGCCTTAATCAAAAGTTAACGATTCAGTGTAGGATGTGCCCTGGGTAACGTTAGGGCGCTTTGTTGTTGCTAGTGTACGTGGGTAATTTGCAGAACGGCCTGAGTCAATGGGAGTTTGCTTTGCTGGCGTGGTTGGGGAACACATGTGATGTGCCTGAAAGATCAAAACACTTGATGAATGTGAGGGCAGAGGAGGGGAATGCCCTCTAATCCCGGCTTTGAATCACTGATCAAGGTCGTTCTCAGTTCATTAAATTTTGCTGAGAAGCTCGACCTGAGTAAGCAGCACACAAGTACACAACACACACACACACACACACTCACAAACACTTCCAAATCATTTTCACCTGCCCTTGAACAGACTTTGCGCTTTGTTCATTATGAACCTTATCCATCATTTTCAGCGAGTCGCTAACAATGGAAGTGAATGGGGCCAAATTTTGTAGAATTTACAGTAGAAGTGAATGAGACCAATATTCAAAGGATTTGAAAGAAGAAACATATAGTTCAGAACTTTTAAAAATTAATTTACATTAATCTGCTGTTAAAACTTATGTATTATTTGAGCTGTTAAAGGGATAGTATACTCAAAAATGAAATTTCTGTCATTAATTACTCGCCTTCATGTCGTTCCAAACCTGTAAGACCTTCGTTCATCTTCGGAACACAAATGAAGATATTTTTGATGAAATCCGAGACATTTCTGACCTGCATAGACAGCAACGCAACTGAAACATTTGATGTCCATGTGACATCAGTGGTTCAACCATAATCTTGTGAAGCTACAAGAATAATTTTTGTGTGCAAAGAATAAAACTAATTTATTCAACGATTTCTTCTCTTCCGGGTCAGGTGCGTCGTGGTACTCTCATGACTGGCGACGGAGACTGACCCAGAAGATTGTTAAATAAAGTAGTTATTTTTTTCTTTGAGCACAAAAAGTATTCTCGTAGCTTCGTAAAATTACGGTTGAACCACTGATGTCACATGGACTATTTTAACGATTTCCGTACTAACTTTCTGGGCCATAAAAGGTTTCACTTGCGTTGCTGTCTATGCAGGGTCAGAAAGCTCTCAGATTTAATCGAAAATATCTTAATTTGTGTTCCGAAGATGAATGAAGGTCTTACGGGTTTGGAACGACATGAGGGTGAATAATTAATGA
>NW_015633186.1:971679-1000720 GCF_001515625.1 Sinocyclocheilus rhinocerous | reverse complement strand
TTTCACCTTATCCATCATTTTCAGCGAGTCGCTAACAATGGAAGTGAATGGGGCCAAATTTTGTAGAATTTACAGTAGAAGTGAATGAGACCAATATTCAAAGGATTTGAAAGAAGAAACATATAGTTCAGAACTTTTAAAAATTAATTTACATTAATCTGCTGTTAAAACTTATGTATTATTTGAGCTGTTAAAGGGATAGTATACTCAAAAATGAAATTTCTGTCATTAATTACTCGCCTTCATGTCGTTCCAAACCTGTAAGACCTTCGTTCATCTTCGGAACACAAATGAAGATATTTTTGATGAAATCCGAGACATTTCTGACCTGCATAGACAGCAACGCAACTGAAACATTTGATGTCCATGTGACATCAGTGGTTCAACCATAATCTTGTGAAGCTACAAGAATAATTTTTGTGTGCAAAGAATAAAACTAATTTATTCAACGATTTCTTCTCTTCCGGGTCAGGTGCGTCGTGGTACTCTCATGACTGGCGACGGAGACTGACCCAGAAGATTGTTAAATAAAGTAGTTATTTTTTTCTTTGAGCACAAAAAGTATTCTCGTAGCTTCGTAAAATTACGGTTGAACCACTGATGTCACATGGACTATTTTAACGATTTCCGTACTAACTTTCTGGGCCATAAAAGGTTTCACTTGCGTTGCTGTCTATGCAGGGTCAGAAAGCTCTCAGATTTAATCGAAAATATCTTAATTTGTGTTCCGAAGATGAATGAAGGTCTTACGGGTTTAGAACGACACGAGGGTGAATAATTAATGACAGAATTTTCATTTTAGGGTGAACTATCCCTTTAAGTTGTTTAAATCATTTTTATGGTTGTTTTAGGTGTTGTTGTCATGGACGAAGTTGTAAAATTGCATATGACTTTACACAGAAAAGGTTTTTAAGTAATTTTTCACACTAAAAATCATGTTTGCACATATGTATTGTGTACATCCTGTGGCTATACTATTGAAACAGTAAGTACTTTAATGTTTACAGATTGGTGCCTTACTGTAATGTACTTTAAATTAGTAAGTAAATGAGGAACGTGTGGAAATAAATTTTTGTGGTAATTACACCTCAAATAAAGTCAATTAGGCTTAACTTGTACCGAACCCAGAATATTCTTTTAATGATTCACAAATAAGAGAGAGAATCTGCCCCCCTCTGTGGCTCTACATGATGGTGAGCGCGCCGAAAGTCATCCATCTATCTTACGCTTGACGTGCTCCACCTTTCCGCCCATCTGTCCGTGGCTGGAGATATGGTGGTGTGGGGGCGGATGGGGTGGAGGTACTGGCTGTCACGCAGTTGGGCAAGTGCAGGGCATCTGGCCATGGCCTGAGGACTCAGGCAGATCTTGAGTGTAAAGATCTTGTCATCTCCCGGATGGGTAAGCGAGCTTTGAGCGGATGGGGGAAGCCCTCTGTTTGTGTCAATTTTAATGTGTTCTGCTTGTGCAAATGTGATGGATGTGTAAAGTTAATGTAACGTACATGTTGGACCATGCAGTCGTCGTACAGAAAACCAGGCATAAATGAATCCGTAATTAAATAAGTGCATTAATGCTTTAAAACGGGCTACATTTATCCCAGCGACGAACTATGATAGGAAGGAGTTTTATCAGCATGAACCCGTCTTTAAAGCACATTTGGAACGAACATGAGTTTACATCAAATCTCTGATCTTCCTGCGGGCGTATGGCAACGGGGAAGTTGTTTTAAGTGCGGAAATGGCTTAACTTGATTTAACTAACAGCTTCCACATAGCCCGCTACTTAAGATGCGAGGCCGGCTTAACGCACTGGATTCGTATCAAACCCAGAGTCATATACTGTACAGGAAGAGTGCTGTGTTCACTTGCCATCTCAAGCCCTGCCACTCAAAGTCAATATCCCAGAATGCCTGCCGCACTTAATTTCATTTTCATGTAGTGACAGATGCATTGCGTGTTGATCCACTGGTACTTTTTTTTTCATTCTCATGTGATTTGATTTAAATTTTTACAGCACACACACCTCTGTTATGTTTCCTGGGAGATTATTGCATCCAGAGGGCTGAAGCTACACCAGGCTTATGCATTATGTGAGAATATAGCGCACAGATGTAGCCAATGTCAATTAGGCCTACTTAATTAATTCTTTTTTAGTCATAGCTTTTGCCATTTGATGGCTTTCACCTTCATTGACAAAATCAAAATGCATGTTTTGCCTCTTGCATCTAACAGCAGCAGTTCCCTTGCGAGGTCATTGACCCGTAGTCCATGAGTCTGGCAAGAGAGACTGGTTTAAAAAAAGAGAACGAGTATGATGGAAGAGGAAATTTGTTTCCCTCAGGAGCGGAAGCAGAGAAAGCCGAGACAGTTCTTTTGCCCCCAGAGCCACATCTGTATGGTGTCTTGGCAAGGGTCTCCATCACATTGCCTCTACCTGGCTATCCATGATCTTACATATCACAGCCAGCTCTTTTATTCTGAGAGCGAGAGAGAGAGTGAAGTAATGTTACTGGCTTTGCTGGTCTGTCGTCTTGTTTTTATGTTTTGGCAGACTGCGCCATGACGCATGGCCTTGCATCTCATTACAGCAGGAGTCTGGGGCTCGTCTCTCTAATCAGCGGCTCTGCTTATGTCTTTGGTGTCGGACCTGGGGAGAGCAGCGCCGGTCCCATGTTTTCAATAAAATCCCTTCGATGGGAGCTTTTCCTCGGCTGAATCAAAGACTCTGTGTGCCACAGGGCATGAACTGAGGCAAAAATGAAAGTTCTCTCATTGTTTACTCACCCTCTTGTTGTATCAGACCTGTTTTGCTTTATTTCTTTTGTAGAACACAAAAAGAGACGTTTAGCAGAGTGTCCAAGCTGCACGTTTCCATACAATGAAAGTGGATGGGGATCAAGAGCTGTTGAGCTCCAAAAGAAGATCATAAACCCAGTAAAAGTGGTTTATTTAGGTTGTTACTCAATGAAAATGTTTCTTAAAAGCTGTGGTTACCAATCACTTCCATTGTATGGAAAAGAGCAGCTTGGGCATTTTGCTGTAAAAATGGCAGTTATTGTTGAATGGATGATCTTTAGCAAATTGTTTAAGCAGTGTAGCGAAGGTTTAGTTGTTTTGAACCACTCGTCGCTTTTTTTCCCACCTCCTTGAGACAGTTTTTACATTTTGTCTGTCTGCCAGCTCATCTAGGATGATTTAATAATTCATTTGTTTAGTTTTTTTTTCTGTTTGCAGCATTTTTTTTCTTTATTTGTGATGGATGAAGGCAGTGGAAATAACAGGGGAAGTAAACAGTGCACATTGACGGTTATGTGACTTAGCAGCAGTGAAATATTTCCATAAACATGAGTGCAGAGATTTATAGTCAGTCAGTTTTCATAGAGCTCTAATTTATAGTAATACCCTGCATAGATATTATCTGTCTATTATTTACACTTTTAATTCAAATTTACTGCATTTTAAGCATCTGTAGGGTGTGCATGAATGCATTTGGATGCCAGTAATGACCATATTGCCCGTTACACAAATGAGGTTGCCGTTTGTTAAATCTATTTCAGCAAATTAGCTGGAAACAGACCACCGTAAACAGCTGTTGCTGTTGGACTCAGGCGTCTGTGTGTCCCTCCCGCTTGTGTGTTTGCGTGAATGTGTGTGAAGGAGAGGAAGAGGGGGAGAGGAGACTCATTGTATTGTACTGACCCGTTTTTGTCTCACAGGCTTAACCCCTGCTCCTCTCTAGATTAATTTTGCATGTGTTTGTGCTTTATGGTAAGGCGTGGGCTGAGGGGATTTACCCTGTTTGACACCTCCTCAAATACAGTGTGGGGATTGTCTTCACATTGTGCTTGCAGGATTGTCTGTCGCCTTCTGATCATGAGGGGAAGGGGGTGATGGTCCAGGTGGCCATGGCAGGGTCAGTCAATCCAAGGGGTCTCTCTCACCATCTCTCTGGACGTTGGTTTTACAGCTATTGATTCAAACACCCGGCATCTGTGATATGATCTGTTACAGGAAACCTGGTTACAACAGTCATTGTTACTTCTGTTGAATTCCATTTTAAAATAATAATAACAACAACTATAATAATAATAATAAAATTCTACTTTAAAACAGTATCAAAAATTGTATTGTCTTTTTAAAATATCTATTTATATTAGACAGTGCAATATTGTTCATATTATTATTAGTAGTAGTGTTAATAACAATAACAATAATATGTGTTTTGTCAAATGTAAATAAATAAATGTAATTTTTAATTTATATAAAACACAAACAGATTCTCATTGTTGATATTATAATCATCACAGTCAATAATTATAATAATAGTATAAATTGTTTTGATAATTGAAAACAATAAAAATATATATATATTTATATTAGACACAATACAATACTTGTTGATATCAATAATAAAATATATTGTGTTGTATTTTAAATGAATAAACAAATAAATAAATGTCATTGCTATCAATAATAATAATGAATTGTTGTAATTTCAATAAATTCATATTTTGTAGATAATCTGTTTATTTTAGACTAGTGCTGTCAAACTATTAATTGCGTATATTTATTAAACTGCGAATATTTAATAATTAATAATAATAATATTACATAGTAAACAAAAACTTTTATTTTGGATGCGATTAATCACGATTAATAGTTTGACAGCACTATTTTAGACACTATGCAATGCTTGTTGATGATGGTTTTATTATTACTGTTATTATTATTGTTGATGATGATGATATGTATTGTGTTGTATTTTAAATAAATAGTTCATTTATGGAACATATTTATATTAGACAATGCTGTACTCTCTGCTGATTTAAATATTATTATTAACAACCACAACAACAATAATAATAATAATAAATAGTATTTACATAATATTGAATATTTCTTTGTATTAAATGGTACAATACTTGTTGATATTATTTTAGCATTACTATTATCAATAATAAGAAGAAGAATATGCATTGTATTGTATTTGTAATAAATAAATAAATAAATACAAACTTGTTTTCGTCCACATCGTAACACACCCAGTACCCTTACATTTCACCCTGATCTGTGTTCATCTCACAGCTGTACTGACTCTTAATCTCTGAGCTTGATTAACCCATCGGCTCTGCATTGCTCTGCCTGCAGCCTGCCCACTGGAGCTCAGACTGATTTAGCCACATTGATGGCACTGTGCCCAGCTTCAGCTTTAGAAAGACCCCCTTAGCCTGTTCTACTGCTGAGAGTTTGCCTAAACACATAGGAATGGGGTGGCACAGTCGATGTTTCATAGCACGTGCAGTACAGGAAGAATGAGTCATACCCTGTTCAGGGCATAACCACCAACTTTTCAAAATTTCACAAATGTTTACTTGCCCTGGGGGTACTCTACGGGTGAGAGATGAGAGCACGCCTGGTCCCGACCCATGAGACGCAACCGGAATGAGAACACGGCAAAGTACTGAAAGAAAACTTCCCTTATGTTCCCCCTTTGGACTGGTAACCCTTGTTCCTTTACGGCACCAGTCACTGGTTGATATTTTCAGCAGGGTGTTTCTTCTCTGCTGGGCTGGTGAAGATTTTGCACATTCTAGATTTATGCAGTGCTTAGTGTTTCCTGCCCTCACCCCAGCCACACTCCTCCGTGTAGCTGCATATCAAACAGGCTGGAGATATTTATATCGTGGTCTCTGAGCCTGAGGCAGAGGCCCTGCTCCTCTACTTCTAGAAGAGAGCAGCTTTGACTCCTCAAAAGCCAGTGGAACCAGGTATCGAGTGCCACTTCTGGAACCTAATTTTTATGTATGTTTATAGCTTTTTTTTTTTAATTACTAAAACAAAAAATGCACCAAACTGCATTGGATTGGATAGTTTGTAGGATTGGCTTAAAAAGCAGCAGTCTGGAGGTTTTATGACTACAACAGTAATGACTTGTTCAATTTTTATAAAGAAAATTGTACTTTGATTTTTTTTCTATTTTTTTAGTGTAGTACCCAGGTGCACAATAGTTTGACATGTTACATCAATCCCTGACAGCCTCCTCTATGCTTGCATCAAATATGCGATCTTGTAACACATCCTACATTATCATTTATTATACAGTTAAAGGGATAGCTCACCCAAAAATGAAAATTCTGTCATTAATTACTCAAGTCGTTCCAAACCCTTAAGACCTTCATTCATCTACTGAACACAAATTAAGATTTTTTTGATGAAATCTGAGAGCTTTCTGACCCTGCATAGACAGCAACGCAACTGACATGTTCAAGGCCCAGAAAGGTAGTAAAGACATCGTTAAAATAGTCCATGTGGCATCAGTGGTTCAACCGCAATGTTATGAAGCTACGAGAATAGTTTTTGTTGCGCAATGAAAACAAAAATCTGAATCAGAATCAGAATGAGCTTTATTGCCAGGTATGTTTACACCTACGAGGAATTTGTTTTAGTGACAGTGCAACAGAATGACAGTGACAAGACAAGACAGATAATATACAAAGAATAATATACAAAATAGACAATGTACAAAATAGCAGAAACACAATATACAAAATAGACAATTTTCTGTGTACAGGTATGTTATGTGCAAATTTGAAATGTAAATAAGTATGTGTGTTAAAGGGTCATGAAACCCCCTGTTTTAGCGCAGGTTAGTTCTCACCAGAGTTTTAAAAAACGCTAAAAAAGTGGGCGTGGTGTGCTGCGGAGTGGAGGGGGAAGAGGGGAGACAGACAACACACACAGCTTCGGGTTCAGACAGTTTCATTTGGCTCCCATCGAGTTAAAAACACAAATAAATGCACAGCCATTTGCGCTCTGCATCGAAAACACATATGAATGCGCTGTTGCACCTCTGATAACTTTTTAAGGCTTATTTTGCGGCGTTTATAAGCCTTTTGACATGTTGTGTCACGGAGCACAACATGCTGTTGTGAATAATTATGCGACGCGTCTTCTCATAGGATAAGAACACGCAGTCTCATGAATAATTTAATTTAATAGACACCGACGCGTCATCGATGTACTAATAGTCCTTTGCCACGATGTAGATTTTAAACCCGGAAGATGAAAATAGCACAAAAAAGCTTAAAATTAACCAGTTTTCTCCAACAGGTAAATTTATCGGATGCTAACATTGTCTTCTATGATGTGTAACACAAACACCACTGCTAAAATCTCAGACAAAGTAAATAAATTATTTTTATTAAATAAATAAATGTATTATAGTGTTGTGTGTTCCTCGTTTTATTGTCAAGTGTTTATGAGATGGATTGCCTGGCCGTTCTGGTTCAAATAAAAACATATTCAACAATTTCTTCTCTTCTGTGTCAGTTTTCACGACAGTACCATGACGCATGTGTGTCAACCATTACGGTTGAACCACTGATGTCACATGGACTATATTAGCGATGTCCTTACTACCTTTCTGGGCCTTGAAAGTGTCAGTTGTGTTGCTGTCTATGCAGGGTCAGAAAGCTCTCAGATTTCATCGAAATTATCTTAATTTGTGTTCCAAAATAAACAAAGGTCTTACGGGTTTGGAACGACGTGAGGGTGAGTAATTAAAGACAGGATTTTCAACTAGGAACTAAATGTTAGAGAAGGAACATACCCTAGCATATTACTTTAGGTGAATAGTATGCGCATTGGTGTGTAAGAGCCCTTGACTGACGGCATCTTACGAACATCAGTTCTGGCCCTGTGAGGAGCAGCACCTAAGCTGAGAGAGCAGTTCATCTGAAGGTCGTGACGGCCTTATTTTCTTTTAATTGAGTTAAGATGGCCAAATAAATGGTCTGCAGACCAGCACAATCATTACCCTCACTCAGCGTCTACACACACACACACACACCGGCCACTCACACGCCACTTACTCGCTTTCACTGTTCTGACAAGTTGAACGAGCAACAGTTAAACACACGTGTTTCTCTTGTTTTTTAAACACATACTTATAGCCCTCGTCTTTTTTTATTCCCGCCATGCTTTTCTTTGATGTTCGGTGAATCTTCGTGGCGGGTTACCTCACATCTTTGCTGGCTTTTTACCGGGATTCTCTTGCTGGTGTTAATGTACAGTCTGTGTTCACCGCTAATGTCTTTAACGGACAGAGAGCAATCCAGCCACGGTGTGACTCTAATAAGCTAATAGCACAGTCTCTTGACAGGTCCATGAGAGTTCATACATTAAATGGATAAACGCTGCCTTTTCTTCCCAATGTGCATTTCTTTCCCACACCACATAGACTCACTCAGGAACAGTGTTGGGGGACGTTACTTTCAAAAGAAACATGTCGAATATTGTGGTATTTATGAAAATTACTAATTACATTTTTTTAAGTTACTTTTATTTTTACTCTATTTAAATTTTTCTATATTTTAAGATAAAACAGCTTTATATATATATATATATATATATATATGTATATATGTGTGTGTGTTTTAATATTTTTTACAGTATTTTTGCAATTTTTTTAATATATTTTTATATAAGTCATATTAACTTTCTTTATTATTCATATATTTTAAGTTAAGAAAATCTATTTCATCATGGGGAATTGAAAGGTTTTCAATGGAATTTGTCAAAATTTTAAAAAAAGTAACCCTCGTTACTTATTTTACAAAGGTGATATGGTATAAGCTTAACAAATAACAAATTTTTGTACTCATTATACTTAAAAAAAAAATAAAAAAAAAAGTTAACTTCCACATTACCCCCAACACTGCTCAGGAATGATGGAATAACTTGCACGCTTGTCAAAGTGTCCACCCGACATTAAACACATGCTTGTTTTTTCTTTCCTTTCTTCCTTTGTGTTTTTGTTTCTCTGCAGGTATATCCTAAAGGACGCTCTTTCTGCCGGTTATCATTTCCGCCTTTCCCTTTTATTATCAATTATTATTATTTCTGCCCTCTTTTTTAAGCATGCACAACCAATCCATCACTCCTCCCCTTTCATCCTCCGTTCCTCCCTTCATTTCCTTCATTGATTTACCATCAGTATGTGTGAGAGTGAAGAAGAAAGGAGTGGAGAGAGGAGAGGCCGGGAGAGAGGAGGGCCACAGCCCAGTGCAACACCCCCTGCCACCGGTGCTCATAGGGGCGCTAGTACAAAATGTGGATCAGAAAGCAACTAATGACCGCTGTGTAACAAACACTTACCTACAGTGCCAGCTGGCTCGTTTTTTGCACCCCTTTGGACTTTTCGGACTAAAAGTTGGCCTCATATAGAGGAGTATTGCACAATACCGAATTCAGGGCTGTGCCACAAAGTAGGTGGCAACAAGTCATGATTTTACTGTGTTCAAACATAGCACAAACAGATCGGTCTTCATTAGTAAATGAATTGGTCTGAAAGAAATAAAAGCCAAATATGTGTGTCTATTAGCTCCCTTGATCTGGTAACATTTATCATCTATAGCGGCGCTTCAACTGGTGCCATGGATGCTGAGCACCCACTGCCAGCAATATGGATATGTTCTGAAATATACAGCAATATTTAAAAAAAGAAAGAAAGAAAGAAAATGCTTTAGATTAGTAAATACAAGTCATGAAAAACACTGGTTCAGTTTCATTATTGCAGTTGTTTAATATATTGATGTTATCCAGTGTAACAGTCTAACAGTGTCCTAACTAGATGCAACACCGTACAGTGACAAGGTATTTCTCCTTTTTTTAATTAGTTTTTGTCCTTACCAGTTTTTCCTGCTTTAGTTTCTGTTGTGCCGTTCTCTCTGTCCATAAAGCCTGTGAGCCTACAAAAATTACATTTCTTAATTTTTTTTAAAGTAGTCTCTTATGCTCACAAAGGCTGCATTTATTAGATTAAAATGCAGTACTGTTATGAAAAATCATTAACATTTAAAGTAACAATTTTCTTTTTAAATATATAAATTTTCCCCCCCTATTATGGCAAAACTGAATTTTCAGCAGCCATAACTCCAGTCTACAGTGTCACATGATCCTTCGGAAATTATTCTAATATGCCGATTTGGTGCTCAAGAAAAATTTCTTATTATTGTCAAAGTTAACAACAGTTGTGCTGGTCATTTTTTTTGTGTAAACCGTGCTAATTTTTTTCAGGTTTTGATTGATCGAAAGTTTAAAATAACAGCATTAATTTGAAATAGAAATCTTTCATAACATTATTATCATCTGTCACTTTTGATCAGTATAATGCGTCCTTGCTAAATAAAAGCATTAATATCTTTCAGAAAAATCTTTCTGACCCCAAACATTTGAACAGAAGTTTTACTTTGCTTATTTTACAATACTATAATTTCCTTTGTAATTTAATTCATTGTAATTCTGCTTCCTTACATTCAAACTCAAAACTGCAATTTCTGCGGTTGCGATTTTTGCATTCGGTGTGGATAGACAAATTTCTTGTCACTGGTTAGTACACAGTGTTTTTCTCGCTTTTACCCACATACCAAAAAGCCACAATCAACCACTGGTTATTGCTTAGACTTTGCAGTTCGTAACACAAATTTCCAGTATTGCTGCTCAAGATGTTGTAAAAATATTAGTTGAAATATTAGTAAAAATAATCCCTGGCCATGTTTGCTCTGTGCTGTGATGTTACTAATGCCATGTGTATGACTGGTGGAGTTGTGTCTATATTCGGCGTGCGTCTAGAGAAGACAAATAAAATATTGAAATATTTATGCTCAGAAATGTTTCTTCTTTCTGCTTTTGTACCCCAACTATCCATTTATCTCGGCATGTTTGGAGTGTGCAGGTTGTTTTGTACATACACTATCAGCTTGTTGGAACGCCACCTGCGATTGCTGAAATAGATTTTGGATGAAACTTGTGTCTAACAGACCTCACTGGCTTCATGTGTGTAAGATACACAACAGTAGGTCTGAAAAATCGGATGTGTTTGTGTGTGTGTACTACATTTTTAATGAATGGAGTCTCGCCATGTTTGAACTTTGTAATCATCTGCAGGATATTATTGGCAGGCTGTTGTATCTTTGTGCTGTACCTAAATTGTACCAAGTGTTCTTGTCTTTCTGTATCCCCTGATATCACTGGAGTTATTCCAAGAAGGTGGGAATAGTACTAAATCAACAAATGCTCCTAGACATTCCTTATAAGTTAGCATCACCATTTACATGGATGAACAGAAGCTATGTTACGTAAAGTACAGTTAGGCCTCCTTTTCACCCAGCTATAAAGGGAACGTTTCTTCTGAAACACCAAAGAAGATATTTTGAAAATTGTTGCATAGTTTTTTTTTTTTTTTGGTCCACACATTGATAGTCAGTGGGGTCCAATGATGTTTTTGACCTCACTTGGTGCTCTAGAAATATTTTTTTATTATTATCTATGTTGAAAACATTTGTGCTGCATGATACAGTTTTTCATGATTCTTTGATGAATAGGAAGTTCAAAAGAAAAGCATTTATTTGAAATAGTAACATTATAAATGGCTTTTAATGCCACTTTTGATCAATTTATCTTTTACATACTTGCTGAAAAATCTTTCTGAACCCAAACTTTTGAATGGTAGTGTAACTTTGCTCTTGTTACAGTAATATGAATTCATAATTCATTTCAATTCATTGTGTTCTATGTCCTCACATTTGAATTCGAAATTGCTGCAGTTACAATGTTTGTTGTAATTGCTGGTTGCTTGTTGTGTCACACCAAAACATGGACAACATCAGTTGAAACATTCATGAAAAGACCTCTTTTTATGTTCTGCAGAAGAAATAAATTCATACAGGTTAGAAACAATATAAGGGTGAGAAAGTGATGATAGATTTTTCATTTTTGGATGAACACCTCCTTTATTGCAGTGTGTAGAGTAAATGACAGACTAAGAGTGTACAGACTAAAGCCCAACTGTGAATGTGAACTTTTGTTCACAAAATTGTACATGAGCGGGAAGCAGAAATGAGCAGCATGTGATTGTGGATTGCTGTGAGGATGGATCTCCTCCAGCTGCTCGGTACCTCCGGTCAGCCCTCGTCTCACCAGCCCGTGCCCCGGTCAGCTCCATTCGCGACCGCAGCGTTCAGAAGCTGCCATTTGTTTAGATAAGCCTTTGATACCGAATGTTATACTTCTTGGCTTCACATGACGGCGAAATTCACTTTTTAACTCTTTCATGCCGCACTGCTGTGCTTTGTAATCAGCTGCGACGATTATACGATTGAAAATACGCTCTGATCGCTCCCCCTGTTTATTTTGGACCGCGATACTTGGCCAAAAACAATACCAGTCAAAACAAAGCAGGGGTTATGTGGACTCGCAGTAATTTGCGCTGTCTGTGAAGAGGTTTTTGCCTCCCTTTGAAGTGTCCGGTGCCCAAATTACAGTGCTGCCATAATGAAGTATTACCATGCAATTACCCAGCGGTGCGCTACACACAGCAGCCGAGCAGAGAAAGTGCTGAGAATAGTGTGTGTGTGTGTGTTACATTGCCACGCTGTGAACAGGACCGCTTGGCTCTACAGTGGGCGGCCCTCACCCGAGGTGGCCGGGCCTGATGAATTATGGAGCGCCAGCAGCTTCATCAATACTGCAACGACAACGCAAAATACGCAGCTTATTGGCACCAGCCGACACGTTAACAGCAAATGTATTTTTAATTAAAGCTGAGCCTTCCTGCTTCGTTTGACGGTTGCCGTAAACATGACGGAGGATGGTGACAGCTATTTCTGGTGCGCAGGTAGCACAAAGGCTTTAAAATTTTCACAAACCGAGACGCCCGCCTTGTCTTTGCGCTTAGACCCTTGGGACGCTTTCTCCTCGTCTTAAAAGAGAAAAAAGACACACAACCGGGTCAACACAACATTACGTGCCAGCCATTCAGAGATGGTTTTTAATTTGTTACCGCTCGCTTCAAGTTTGGGGAGTAGTATTATTCAGGCTTCCATAGAAACCAAAGTTACACATCATTGGCAGCTGAGTCCGTGAAGAAAGAGGAGGTCGACTCCTCCCTGTTACAGACGCCTTGATTAAAACCAACACGAAAAAGAGGGAGAGAGAAAAAGAAAGAGCAATGAGACAAACCACATGCTTAGTGACTCATACACACCAGGCCGGCAGCAGATGCACGCTCCGCGATCTCTAATCAAATCTCGCTTTAGTACATTGTGGAAGCATTCAGAGGCACAAATTCACTCTTTATGTCAGTAACGGAAGCTTTTCTGAAGCCGAATCTCCTTGCTCGCACTTACCTCAGCGCTCCAAACCGGTCGCAGGCTCCTGCTCTCGGACGCTTGGGGTCAGTCACGGCTGAAATGAGAACCAGGGACGGGCGCGGGGTCAGCAGCTGGTGGAGGATATGGCAATCATTTATAAAAATATGCTTTCCCAAGCCCACAAAAACAAAAGCCCCAAACTCAACAGCTGGGAAGGGTTGGGAGTAGCCCCAAGGCTGGCAAGTTCCCTTCCAGATGGAGAGGTTAGGCCGAGGCTAGCCAGGCAGCTTCACTTAAACTTCCGATTCCCATTAGGCACAGAGAAGATTGCAGGGGAAGGGAAGAGGAAGAAAAGCAATGAGCATGACTGGTCTGTTTTTTCGCCCCGCTTAATCAAATAAAGCAGGAAGCTTCCGAGACGGAAGAATTGTGTTTATTGATACTTCTGCATACTCGCAGTTTGTTTGTTTTCGAAATCCTCTCTCTTGCTGTGTTATATTGGTGTTTGCGGTTAGCCATTCTTCTCTTTTCTGTGTGTGTGTGTGTGTGTAAATCTTTTTTTCTGGGAGAGTTACATATTCGCTTTTTTTTTCTAATATTATTATTAATAGTACATTCTAAAAAATTGAACCATTGGGAAATTTCACGAAACCCATTCAGCTTCGAGTTAATAGCCAAGCCATGTCAAATAACGAATGAAACGGGTCTTAAATAAGAATTGATGACCTACTCTCAGTCTTCTGTTGATCTGACACCCCACGCAGCACAGAAGTAACGGGGTCCTGGTGTGGATATTAAGTTACCACCGGCTTGACTCTTTTGAAATGTGCAATTTCTGTCTTAAAGGAGCTCCAGAACCCGATGAAGACGGCCCCTTAATAAGAGTAATGTACACACCAAAGCCTCAGGAATAGATCCACGGCACGTAATGCATATCTTGTGTGAGCCGGTGTCAGGAGCTAGTGGCTACAGAAAGACACGAGGGGAAGTTGACACGGGGTCCGCACAACCTGGCAACCTTTTGAAAGAGTACATGTGATATTCATTGAGAAAGACTCTGAACGTTTACCGCTAGAAGGCCGGGCAGCTGATGTATTAAGCTCTATGAGGTCTGATGGGAATTAATCAATGAAACAGCAGAGGCCTGAGCCAAGTTTGTAGCGCTCTTTCAAGCCCCCCAGCAAATGTCATATTCGGTTTTTTATAGAAATATGGAAAAACTGAGTTTAAAACCTGTCTGAAAAAGTAATAGTGTGTTTTGTTTAGAAATGAAACAGCTCTTCAAGTCATTTTTTTTAAATGCACACTTTCTGTATGAAGGCAGTGGCTTAGTTATTATTATGAAATGTGGATTTGATTTTAATGCACATGTGTAAAAGCAATTGAAATCGGATCCGATCTCACTGAAGACATTACCATCACCTCAACTGGCTGTTTCTGGATATGATCCCATATATATTAATGATCTGAAGCCTCACAAGTGAGTGATGACTGTGCAGGTTGCCATTACACATTACGCAAAGATATTTGAAGATTTATTTTGTGTTGCTTTTTGTCTCATTTTGGCTGTGTATGTTTCTCCTGAGCTTATAAGGTAATCCAGCACCCCCTTAAGTCGACAACCATCGACCCCTTCAGGCTCTAAACACACCAGCAGAGCTGAGGGGTCATGACCTTAGGGCCTGGTGAGGTCAGGGTGGCGGACAGCAGGGACAGCCATCACAGGCCCATTACTGCAGGAAATTGGAAACACTGACCCAGCTCAGACACGGGCAGCATGCACTCTGACGCCATTTGTAGCGCCTAATTGTGCCATAATTAAGATGAACTGAGGGGGGGATGGGAGTGGTGCTGGAAGGAGAAGCAGACAGGAAAGAGGAAAGCTATCATCACATTTCACATGCACGCGTTTGCTCGGTGTTAGCCTGAATGGACGTGACTGCAGTGGTGTGTAGTTTTATTTTAATATTTGGCTGCATATTTATGGATTAATGCATTTAATCACACTCTTTAGGTTTAGTGTCAGGATTTAGTACTTTTTTGTTGTTGTCATACTTTGTTATATTAATAATGTCTTTTTTGTTTTTTAAAGCAGTGTTTCTAAACAGGCTTGGCTTCATAATGGCAGATTTTTACATTGGACAATTGGCATCCCAATAAACTACCAAAGTTGTCCTTGAAATCAAATATTGAAATGAATCAACAATTTTTTTTTATTCAAGACAATAATGCAGTGTATGAAACACATTGTAGCTAGCAGAAATCATGTCTATCCCATAATTAATGTAATATGGGTTGAATTGTTTTTAATTATTTATTTGTTTATTTTTGGACATAATTTTGTTTTTGAGGGCATGTCACGCAACCACATTTGTCCAATTGTTTCTGCTTTCTACAATTTGATTTTGCTGCAAGTTACTGCATTTGATTGGATGTGTTGCCTTTTCTTCCATTTTATAGTTAGGAAGCATATTTATTTGTCATGATAATGATTATTTGTATTCATCTTTGGGTTGTGACCCACCAATTGAGAACCACTGATTTAAAGGACAATTTTAGACATGTATTACATGAACAAAGATCGCAGAGTTTAGCTGTGTGGTTTGCAATTTTGCCATCAGCTTATATTACATAAAACAGGCCTGCGACCGCAGCATAGCAATCCTATGTAACTCAAGACCGTGAGTTCTGGGGCCACCGATCTTTCCCCATTTGCATGTTTGAAACGACAGGGCCTCACCTTTTAATGAAAGAAAGCAGCTCCCCTCCATGTTCATTTCAGCCATGTTGAATTAGAATAAAGAGTTCTGCGCTTTCTCAGTCAAACTCCCATTCTCACAAATTTCACCACTTCAAACCTGCCCTCTCACGCTCGGCTCAAACCAAACCAAACCCCCGATCAGAGTCAGATGAAATCGGATGTTCATTTAAACATGGATTGGAGTGGTCAGATATGCTATTTTGTTTATGTGTGTTTGTGTGTCAGACAGAAATGAAGGGCAGCCATTGGCCTCCTCAGAACGGGCCACCTTGTAAACAGACACCTACCGGCAGCTGGGCACTTGGCAACCAGACAGACTTGCATGTAGAGAAGGACACTGACCCCACCGTCTAACTGTCTCCACCCACACACACATACACACTCGCTCACTCACAGAGGCTACCCCTTCCTGTGGCTCGGCCGTGACTCGTCCCGACTCCCACAGTGACAGACAGCGGTGTGTTTACTGGCTTTCCGGAAACCTCGACAGGAAGAGCCTGTCTCTCCACTTCCAAATTTTTATTTTTAAATCAACACTTTGTATCGTTTATTTGTACCCAACAACAAGTCAGCGTGATTTATTTTGCTGTAATCTAAAGCGAGCGTCTCCATTTCCTAAAATAAAGCGGTGGAAATGCCTGGAAGAATGTAAACTGAATGCTGGAGAAATTATACAAATACAGATAGCAGCAAGCTCTTAGTCAAAATGTTTTCTCTGAAGTGCGCTGGGGAGCCTCTCGAGGCTTGCCAGGAAAACACTCAAACTTATCTTTCTTCCTCTAAGCTCTTGTTGGAGACCTCCTCCTGGAGTGAGAGCTCAAGTACTTGTTTTAACAGCTAAACATAAAACATCAGCTTTCATCCTTGCAACGAGGATGACACGTATAATATAATTATATGATCAAGTATATATATATATATATATATATATATTATGCCGAGTTGGACATATTTTATGCTTATGTTTTCTTATAGTTATGGGTTATTTTTTATTATTTAATTATTTTTAAATATTTTATATTGTATGTTATGTTTTTATTTTAATAATTATTTTTATTATTTTGAAATATATAATATAGTATTTTATGTGTTTATTATTTAAAGTATTTTCATTTTAATGCATATTATTAATTCTTTTTTATTTATTATTTATTATTTCAAAATACATTATATAGTATTTTACATGTTTATTAGTAATAGTAATTTTTGGAATTTTAGACTTATTTTAGCACACACACACACACACACACACACACACACACTTGGGCCCACTGAGGGCTCTTATCACCAAGTATGTGAAAAATGTGTAATGTGGGCAGAGCTGAATTTGATTAAAGTGAGGAAGTTTACTGAGGAGGTAAAGTTTGATGAGCAGGCCTGGCAAAGTGGCACAATGACTAAATTGGTTGTTTCGCTCCAGGCACGTAAAGAGGGAGTCTTTTTTGGGGGGGCCTACCGAAGGGCTTTTAATGTGAGAGTTTAGCACATGACTGATTTAATCATAATAACATGTGGTCTGTTCTGTTTCAGTTGATTAACTTAATTGTTATTCCACAAGTGTTTTTAAAGGCTCTTTTGATGGATGTCATTCTAAGAGCATGTGAGCAAAGATTTAAAACTCGTCTTATTGAACTTTAATGTATCTGATGAAAGTAAATGATCAAGCACTGGTAGCACGCTTCAGAAAACAGTCTGGGTCTATGTAATGAAGTGTGACCAAGACATTATAATTTCCTTGTTCATTTATTTAACTTATTTATTAAAAATTCAAATATCCCTATGCTTATTTCATTTTATAATAAATATATTTAATTATAAATTTAATTATAAATGCTTGTTGATGTAGATGTGTATGTGTTATGTGTATAGCATTATATTTTTACATGCCGTCGTTATGCTTTAATCAGATGGATTTTATTTTATTTTATAAATAATTTGTCATGTTTTTCATCCAAAATAAATGTTTTTTAAAAAAATGGTGTATTGATAGAAATGAAAATAAAAATCCAGACACCAATACAAGTACGTGCAAGGGAGCAAAAGAATAATGTTGAAGTTCTAGCCTCAGTGTACATTCTCTGTGTCCATTATATATTACGAAACCCCAGCACCCTGTAAAACGATATGCATAACATGCCTCTCAGACCAAGGCTCCGTCGAGTGTAAATATTTGGAGTGTTGAGAGTCAGAGCAGTCACTGTTACAGTCAGAAGGCCCTTGAACTATTCGTCTCTCATGCCTGGTGGCGAGAGGGATGTACCACTCTGTCTGCTGGTTCTCTCTGTGTTCCGTCTTTGACCTCTGGAGCCAGACACTCGGCGTCCTCAGTCACTCCTCAGTCTGACGTCTATGGCGGGCGAGCAACTGGACAAAGCCAGTGTTGTATTGGGGAATGCTGGTGATTGTGAATGAGGCTAAAGGGGCAGGGAGGGCTGGGGATGTTGTTGTGCTTCAGGGCTAAGGCTAAACTTCCTTTTAGAGGTGTAAAGGATAAAAAATCGCTGGGAATGGGGTGAGTGTGAGGCAACGAAGGAGATGAGCGTCTGAGCCCGGTTTTAGTTTTCATTTCACCACCATAACCCAACCCAAGAAGCATCACCTTTCAACTATTACACTTTGTAGCCACTTTGTACTTGTAAGTTCTTTTTTCCTCTTAAAACAATACAATTAAAATATTTCTATTTATAATTTTTTTTTTTTTTATTCTTATTGGTATTTTAAAGTTTGCCAGAAGTGCACAACTGTTTTCAGCTTCAGCTGTGACTGCCCCCACTTTCTCTCCGTCATTATTTTAATAAAGTGTCATTACCACAATTATTGAGGCGATTAGCTTGTTAGAAGACCATCCATCAGAGAACAACAAAAAACAAGCGAGGTCACGGTCAGCAGACGCAAATGTCAGGTCACAGTGTGGGCAAAGGAGGCGTCGTCTGAAAACACCCTGTGTGTCTTATTACGGGCGGTTGCCGCCTCCTTCGAATTTCATTATGGCTTTAAAAGAGGGGCTCAAAGTATGTAAGAGCTGGCGTTAAATGTTTGTTTTCTGCTTTCAATCGCATGGTTTGCGAGTCTTCGCGGGGGTGCGTTTGAGGGGCCTTTGTGCAATGTGGCAAAAAGAAAACTCTGTGAACTGGGCCGGCTTTGTTCCTGTGCGGCATTGCAAAATATGATTTGAGACGAGGACCCCAGGCCCATTCTTTCAATGGGCACTTTTTATTTTCTGCCAGCATTCTAATCACTGCCGGGCCCTTGAGTTGAAGCATTAACATAAAGCCACACTGTTCACCCGGAGTCACTTCTGTCCTGTAGGCGCAAGAAAGGAATTTAGGGATCTGTCATCTGCCAGACATTAGACTCCCCATCTCACGCCCCACATCTCCCCAACCAGATTCCTCCTTTTTTTTTTTTTGAATGAATGAATGAATGAATGAATTTCATTACTTACCTCTATGGCATCTTACTCATCCAACTTTGGCAATCAGATTTAAACTCTGAATTTCAATCTCTCCATTGGCAGCAAATACGACATGGTCCATTTTTCTCCTCTCAAGTGAACCTACTAGTGGTCAAACAATATATATAGTCTTGGTTCCCAGTGAGCAAAGACCACGGTGTATATTTTTAGTGTAGCATGCTATATTATTAATAAAAATACTATAATAGGAATACATAAAAGATTCAAGAATTTGCTATGTAGAGTATAAATCTATTTTTATATTTTAAATAATTTTATAATGTAAACGAGTATTTAAAAAAAAAAAATGAATTTTTTGGGTGATATCATATTTATTGGCCACTCCGTACTCATTAGGATATTGGCATCAACCACTATATATCTTTAACTATATATAACTAGAACCTACAACACTGCTGTTCAAAAGTTTGGGGTCAGTATAAGAAATTATAATTGAGTATATTGAGTAAAGATGCATTAAATCGATCAAAAGTGACAGTAAAGACGTGTAATGATACAAAATATTGTTCTATTTCAAATAGATTTAATTCTTTTGAAATGTCTATTCTATTCTACAAAAATAGTTTGTAACTGTTTTCAGCATTGATAATAATCAGAAATGTTTCTTGAGCACCAAATCGACATATTAGACTGATTCGGAAGCATCATGTGACACTGAACACTGGAGTAATGATGCTGAAAATTCAGATTTGCTATCACAGGAATAAATTACATTGTAACAAATATTAAAATACAAAACCGTTAATTCAAAATTGTAGTAATATTTCACCAAATTACTGTTTTTTTACTCTATTTTAGGCAAATAAAAGCAACCTTGGTGAATGTAAGAGACTTTCAAAAAACTGACAGCTAATTATTTCGACCCCAAACTTATGAACATCAGTGTACATGTGCAGCCGCATCAATATCATTTGAAATAGGTGTATAAATGTTCATAATTATAAAACACCTATTCTGCAGGACTAGGTAAATGCGGCTGACAGGAGGAACCCGTTTCCGCTTCCAAACAACACCAACACGAGCATGTCCTTGTGCGTATCCTTATTTAACATGAAAACTTAATGGTTTGGGCCGAGAAGGCTGCTGATGAGTTGACCAGAGCTGTGTGCATGATGCATCGAGAGAGAAGTTCTCATCTTCTTGGCCAAAGATATGGAGATTGAACAGCACAAGTCATTAAGTTTTCACAAGCCCGCTCTCCCAGGGCTCCCTAACCTCCCGCTGCTCTACGGGACAGAGCGGCATTCAGGGTATCACAGCAGAGAGCTTGAGGTAGTTTACAACACTTCCTAGTGCTTTCCGTTCTCACTTTTTCAGTCTAGCGCACGCTTTCTAGAGCAAAAGCTGTTTATAGGTTGTGTCAAGGGAGCTACTTTGCAGATAAATGACAGGGTTTGGGGAGAAACGTTTACCCAAGTATCTTTCTTAGGCAGTAATGAGAAGGAAGTGTTAGGGCCTTGACCATGCCAGCCCTGCCACGCTGCTTTCTGGACCCAGCGCTTTGTTTACTTTAGCGCAACATTAGCTTCAGTCTCTGTGTTACAGATCTCACACAAGGAGTAGCGTTTGTGGCTGATTTGTTCAAATTAGACCTCTAGAGATCATATAACCTAAGTGGAAACAAATGTTGCCACTTTTCGAAGTCATCATCCTCCGTAGCGGACGGGATGGGGGGCAGTGTGTGAGAGCCAAAGCTGTGAGTGGGAGGCCGAGCTATGCCACGGCCCTGGCTTCATTCACGAGCCGCCACGTTTAAGATGGTAATGAATGGCCGTCAATGAAATGGGCTCCTGTGCTGATATACGCAACAAGCTTGTCTTTCTCACGGCACCGCAGCAGGCAAAGAGAGGCGCCCCTTTGTCACGCCGGCTCATGTGCTCTGTCGGCTTTTTGCATCTAGTAAAATATGCCTCATTGTCTTGAATGTCAACTCTGTAGATCTCCAGACCGACAGCATTCTTCGAGTATGTGACTTTGTGGACTCACATTCTGCTCACCCCTCCTTCATTAGATTAACCATAACCCCATCCATGCTCTCCTGACTTGTGTTGTGTCCCGGGGAGTGTTTGTAGCATTATAAGCAAATATAGGCTTCAGAACATTGTGATGTACAGTGTAAATTGCATATTAATTTTGAGATTTGAAGAAGTTTGGGGTGAGTTATTAACAGTATTACAGTTTTACATTCTAACTTTTTTAGACTTTTTATAAAAAAAAAAAAATATATTCATCAAGGATGCATTAAATTGATCAAAAGTGATAGTAAAAACTTTTATAATGTTGCAAAAGATTTATATTTCGAACAAATCCTGATCTTTTGAACTTTCTGCTTATCAAAAAATCCTGAAAAAAATGTAAATGTAATGTTTCCAGAAAAATATTAAGCAGCACAACTGTTTTTAACATGGGTAATAATAAGAAATGTTTTTGAGCACCAAATCGTCATATTATAATGATTTCCGAAGGATCATGTGACATTAAAAACTGGAGTAAAGGCTGCTGAAAATTCAGATTTGCCATCAGAGGAATAAATTACGTTTTAACATGTATTGAAATACAAGACTGTTATTTTAAATGTTAATAATATTTTAGAATATTACTGTTTTTATTGTATTTTTTATCAAATAAATGCAGCCTTGGTGAGCATGCGACTTGTTTCAAAAAAAATTGAAGACCCATATTTTTGAATGATAGTGTAATTATTAGTGTTTTCAAAGATTACCTTTGAATAAGTGTTAAATGACGGCAAAGGTAATATAAATAGGCAAAATGGGAATAATAAAATAGGATATATTATGCATTGCTATTCATGGAAGGTTTTGCTACATGTTTTGTTAAAATGGTGTAAAAGAAGTTTATATTCAAACCAAATTCATGGGATTGCTTTTCATCAAGGCTATTTATTTGAGTCTGGCTGCTATACAGGAGAGCAGGCCTGAGCTGGCAGTGAAAAACATTTATTTATAGCTATCTGAAAGCTGTGTAGCCTACTGACTTCTCTAATGTGTGCTGTTGGCAAATGAAAACTCTACTTTAAGAACAGATACAGCTATTTTTAGCACTTACCTCCCATTTGAAAGCCATACATCGGCATTTCTTTGCATTGCACATCCTTGTTTTTGTCGGAAATCTAAAAGTGTTTGAAACAGCAATGAAAGGCAGGTGTGGTGTGAAAATATATATGTCCCGTTTACACGAAGGCCCTCCCCTTCCTGCTCTGCCACACAACTTGTGGTCCAGCTTAATAATGCATAATGTCCAGATTCGGGTTTCCTTTTACTGTGCAAATTTAATAAAAGTCTAAAAGTTAAGTGTTTACTGAGCAATGATTGATTGTTTAGCACTTTTTCATTTATTTTGTGTAATAATGCTAGGAACTGTGATGCTAATTGCATTCAAAGCCATTTTCTTCAGTAAGGAGTGTAGAGGGTAATGTGCTCTGGCCATATGGTTGCAGTGAATTGACGACGGATATTTGACTCTGTGTTGTAGTGATGGGAAGCAGTGGGCCGTATGCCACAGTGATACTGAAACAATAGCGAGACCCAAGCACATGAGGTCAACCGTGTGCACGGTCCCTGCCTGCAGGCAGGAAGGATACAAGCAAAAAAAAGACAGAAGAGAAATAGCCAGAGGAAAGAAAAAAAATAGAAGTGATACTGAATGGATAGTGGTTGAGGAAGACGTCTTCCCTTTCTCCTCCATTGTGCGGCTTATATGGCCACAGTCTCTTTCCAAGAGGTCACAGTGCACTTTTGAACTTTCACTCTTTATGGACATTGGCCCTGTGTTTCCCCGGGAGAAAATCCATGCCGTTTCCCATGAAGCGAACACATGGGGCGGACGAGTCAATTAGATCAAATTTGAACAAATCTCTCAAACCAATGAACCTTCTCTGAAAACGTACAGCTTTTTTCTTCAAACCCCAGCTTTTCTGTGTTATTAGATCTATGATATTAGAGTGGCATATTGAATATTTTATCGACTGTCTGCATGCCTTGCGATGACCTGCCTGACATGCTAACTTCTCCTCTCAAAAGAGACTCTGTGTCACTCTGTATCAGGCAGCCAGGCATGATGCTCCCCGCACATTTCCTGTGAATAAACTCCTGCGCAGCAGTGGGGAACACAGAGCAGAGGTGAGCAGGGCACACATACACAGTACACACCAGCCCCCCTCCCCTGATAGTCCCTCCTTCCCCCTGAGAACGGCCTTATAAAATCCGTGGAAGGGCTCAGTGAGTTGAAGCCTCCTTAAACCTCCTTTTATCACTTGGAGTGGCTCTTCTTATGGAACACTCTGTCCAGGTCACAGCGCGGCTCCCTATGCCCAAATACAGTTAACCACCTCCTGCACTTCCTGTTAGACCTTATGGGCCACATTCTTTATCTGAAGTAAATGTGTGGGTGTCACTTTTGCATAAAACCATCCTTTCATGCATGTTAATGATAGTACTTCATAAAATGAGAGTTAAAGGTGCACTGTTTCCACTTGATGCTATTTTATTTTACATACATTTAAGTTGCCCTGTCATGCTGGATGTCAATTTGAGATGATAAACAAATCTTAAATCTTAAAATAAATGCATCTTTCACCCATTTTACTTCCATGATTCATTAGGGGTGTAAAGGTACACAAACATGACGGTTCGGTACGTACCTCGGTTTTGACGTCATGGTTCGGTATGTTTTCATAATTATTATTTTTTTTAATTAAATAATGGTTTACTGAACAAATTGCTCTTTCTTTAAATAAATTCAGTTATAATTAAATTTTTCTTAGGGATAAAAATCTACCTCAGCTTCTGCTCTAAAACTATAGGGAGCCCTTTTTCATTACTATAATGTTACAATTAACAACAGAGCCCAAACATAAATTCAGGGTCATAACTTGTTTCATAAAAGGTTTATTTAAACATACATTAAATAATTAAGACATCACTAACAGGTCAAATAAGATACAATGAAGTATTGCCTATAGTCTAATATTTCGAATATTTCGCGAAATGCTCTTCACTAGACTTCATTTCTCTAGCAAATAACGAGCTCTAGACACTGATGATGACTTGCATGAGGTAAATGAAATGCTACGTGACATTTTGTTTACAAGCTGTTTTAATGACGTCTTTCCACTGTTGAAACACTAATTGAGTGATTACGTGAGATGTTCATTCATGTTTATTTCACGTTAAAACTAGTAATAAAGAGGAAGGGATGATCACGCTCACTCGCACACTTCTCGCTGCCAAGAGCACCAACATAGCATTTATTGTCTGAATTTCTTGAAAAAATTGAGCGATTTGTTCGGTACACATGCATACCAAACCGAATACGTGTACCGTTACACCCCTATGATTTATATTTCATTAGTTATATATTTCATTTATATAAATGCTTTTCTTCAGAATTTTCTGAGCTGTTTCCACAACATAATAAGCAGCACAGCTGTTTTTAACATTGATAATAACAATAAATGTTTCCTGAGCACCAAATCAGCATAATGGAATGATTTCTGATGGATTATGTGACCTTTGAAAACTGAGGTAATGACTGCTGAATTCAGCTTTGCCATCACAGGAATAAATTACATTTTAAAATATAGCCTATTAAAATGGAAAACATATATTTAAAATTGTAAGAAAATTTAACAAATTACTGTTTTTACTGTATCAAATTATCAAAAAACTGTATATTTTTGATCAAATAAATGTAGCATGTGAGACTCCTTTCAGAAACATAAAAAAATTGACGGACCTTACATTTTTTTCAACAGTAATTTATCCACATTCTTGATGGCAGTGCACTTTGCAGTGCTAAAATCACATAGCAGAGGTGCCAGCCGCAATTTGTTTGTCTCACATTAGGGCAACATTATGGATCATGCCACAGGTTATGTGGAATACAAGTTCTCTCTCAGAGTCATATATCTGCCTCCAGTTCCCCTTCACATTGACAACACTGTTCTTTACACGTAACAACACAGCACTTACACACTTTCAACCCCAGACAGAGCAGAGACTAGAATGTCAGTCGCCGGTCTCTTGTCACAGTGGTCGTTTTACAGGAGTCATTTCTCCAGCCCTGTTTGACTTGTTTGTTTGTTTTGCGTGATGTTTTCCAGAAAAGTCGACCATGAGCCACCAACATCATATCTTTAAAGTTCACATGGTTTCGCCACACTCTTATTTTGCATCCCTTGCTCGTCAGAATTATGTCAAAGTGTCCCCATCTGTCCTCAGAGCTGTGGAGAAACACTCAGCCACCCGGCACCCTGCTCAATGCACGTCTTTGTGTTGAAGCTTTTATGGGCTTTGGCTCGAGTTCATAACGTCATTGAGGGACTCAGACTACAAAACATTGGTTATGATGCTGACTAAAGCTCATGTCATATCTGCAGTGATGTTTAAACACAGTGGTGTTTGTGGTCTTTATATGGCGTCATATTGTGCTCCTCTGGTCTTATGTGACTGTCCAACACTCAAGTGTGAGGAAAAATGGGATAATACACGAAAAGCTGTGGAGCAGAAAGTACTGCACTTGCTTATGACATATAAGAGCTGTTGCCTCAGGGTGTCCCAGGTTCAAATTTGGCCTCAGTCATCTTTCATTCCCTTTCTGTCTTCCCCACTTTCATGTCTGTCATCACTGTTTTATAAGACCTAACATTCTTACAAATTAAATACAATTTAAAAAGTGTTGTTTTTTTATTTTTAGCATGTTTGGTTATTAATTCTTTCTTTCTTTCCTTCTTTCCTTTTTTTTTTTTTGGCCTTTTGGAGCTTTAATTGAGACGAAAAAGGAAAGGATGGTGAAGAGAGAGATGGTGTCAGGAAATACTGTTAACCAGGTTCTATTGTGTATATTTGTGTATTGGTGTTAATAGGTAGTTAATATACAGTGCCCCTAAAAAGTATTTGGACACTTTTGGAAACATAAATCTCTGTTTAAAAAAAATCCAATAAAAAAATAGTTGATTTTTATTTTATTAATACCAAATATCATAGTGACATCTGAAAACATAATACTAGAACTATGATTGATTGTTCTAGTATATGATACATTTCATTTTAACCAAATTATATACAAATTTTATTTTTATTTATTTTATAGTATTATTTATATGCTATTATAGTATGCATTTAAGTTTTAGTGATTTTATGTGCTTTTGTCATTTTTAATAGTTATTTTTTTATTTCGATTTAATATTTCTGTTTAGCATTAAATTATGTCTATTTCAGTTTTAATAATTTTAGTGCTGCAACTTAAACTTACTCTATTTTAGTTGCCAGTGCAACATTTTCTAAATGTTGTTTAGTTTTGTTTATCTAATGTTTTGTTTTATTTTATTTTATTTTATTTTATTTTATTTTATTTTATTTTGTTTTGTTTTGTTTTGTTTTGTTTTGTTTTGTTTTGTTTTGTTTTGTTTTGTTTTGTTTTGTTTTGTTTTGTTTTGTTTTGTTTTGTTTTGTTTTGTTTTGTTTTGTTTTGTTTTGTTTTGTTTTGTTTTGTTTTGTTTTGTTTTGTTTTGTTTTGTTTTGTTTTGTTTTGTTTTGTTTTGTTTTGTTTTGTTTTGTTTTCGGAATTTCTGAAAACAATTTTAACAATAAGAACACTGATAATATATATATAAAATTCTTTCGAATAATGATTAGATGTAATCTCATGGAGTCAATGTTGTCTGCTCAATTGAGTGGTCAGCAGTCTAGTCAGATGTAGAGGTCTGTTTGTGCAAGCATGGCCCCGGCTCTGTTTCTTTCTGAGTGCTACCGAAAGCCTAGACCACATATTGATTCCTGCAGGTTAAGCGTCCAGCACTTTCAGAGCATCGTAAGAGACATGATGAAGGCCCATGCATTTAACATAATAAAAACCACCTCACTTAAACCTGCGCATCCACAGAGAGTCAGAGTCTGAGAGAGAGTTCAGCCACCTCCCTCAGAGATCTCAGCAAAAAGCTCTCTGACATCTCCTCGGGCTCTTCCCTCCTGAGGTGTTTCATCCCTTGTCGCAAAAAGTGTTAAAAAGAGGTCAAAGAAGCAAAGTAAAGTTTGCCCAAATGTTTTCTGGAGTTGCATTTATGGCTTCTGTATAGCGAAGCGGCAGATGTAGTGAATAAATAAAGTTCCTCTCCAGCAGAAAGCTTCTGAAGGGTTAGACCAAGCATGCCGAGAGAGTTACTATTATCCACGTAAATGCTGGAAATGTAATTCAGCCCGAGGTTGGAACTGTAAAAGTGAGACCGACATGTTTTTTCTCCCCTTTTACCTTTTTCCTTTTAATATTTCTGAGTGTAAGCTGGCCATTTTAAAAGGTTTTAAAAGGTTCAGGACTGAAGGTCATATGATGGTGCTGAGGCACAAGCCACCCCTCCCCACTCTTGCCTGGAGAAAGCACTATAAAACTTTGATGCCCAAATTAGGTTGTTACTCATCTTGCACCTTCCTGCTCACAGTATTGACAGCGGCGGTGAACTGCTGCGGGGAGATAGCATCTCAGCATTTGGACTGGGTACTTCGCCTCGCGGCCGCTGACAACAGCAGAAGTGTTTTAACAGGGTTTTAATGGCCGGCCACTTCTGCTCCTGGGAGCATTGAAAATAGCTGCTGTGAAAAGAAGAAGAAAAAAACACTCTTTGTCTGATGGGAGCTGACATGGCCTGCTTTTTCAGTCGCCATGCTCATGTGACTTTTGCATCAGAGCTGCTGGGAACATCTTGAGGTCTTTTTTCCCCACTTTTTTCTAATTCCTTCCCTGTCAATTTCTCTGGGAGAAAGACAGGAAAAGAGTCACTGGACCAACACCCAGCTCAGCAGAGTTTTTATTGTATTTTTTAAGTATCCATTTAATTACAGTTTGTAGTAATATTATGTAACATAATTTGATGTAAATTAAAAAAATATACACCAGCTTCAAAGTTTGGGGCCGGTAAGATTTTTTAAAGATGTTTCTTTAAAGATATCTCGTATGCTAACCAAGGCTGCAATTATTTGATCAAAAATACAGTAAAAAATATGAAAATATTATATATATTTTCAAAATATTATAAATTGTGAAATATTATAACTGTTTTATTGAATATATTTTAAAATGTAATTTATTATTGTGATGACAATGTTGAATTTTCAGCAAACCATTACTTTACTCTTCAGGTTCACATTATTCTAACGTGAAAATCACAAGGCTGCAATTATTTGTTCAAAAATACAGTAAAAAATATGAAAATATTATAAATTGTGAAATATTATAACTGTTTTATTGAATATATTTTAAAATGTAATTTATTATTGTGATGACAATGTTGAATTTTCAGCAAACCATTACTTTACTCTTCAGGTTCACATTATTCTAATGTGAAAATCATTATAATATGCTGATTTGGTGCTCAAGAAACATTTCTTATTATTAGCGTGCAAAACAGTTGTGCTGCTTAAAAACTTAATGGAAATGTTTTATATAACTAATATAAAATGTATCTTAATGACTATAATAATATAGAAATATTTTATGAATTTTTTTTTTCAAAAGAACAGCATTTATTTAAAATAGAAATATTTTGTATCAATGTAAATGTATTTTGATAACTTTCTAATGCGTCCTTGCTGAATAAAAGTATTAATATATATATATATATAATTTAATACCAGTATAT
>NW_015633186.1:953151-971061 GCF_001515625.1 Sinocyclocheilus rhinocerous | reverse complement strand
ACCAGTATATATATACATATATATATATATATATATATATATAATTTAAAACTTGTTTTGAATGGTAATATATCATGTATTTCAATTCAGTAACTAATAATGTTTCATCCCTGTCCCTCTCTGTGTGTGTATTTATTTATTTATTTATATTAGTTGACTCATTATATATAAATATAATAAACAATATGAAATTATGCCGTATATTTTAAGTTCACATAGAAAAAAGGGGGATGTTTTTATGGCTTCTGTCCATTTTCCCCTTTCTGTCCACATGTTCCCTCCCTTCCACTGTCCTTGTTTGATTGGCTGGTCAGTTAAGTGTGTGTTGACAGAGATTGGGCTTTGCCCTTTTGATAGGGGCTGAGTGCCCTGGCCGCCCCTGCCAGCCCCCCACTCCAACTGCCCACACTGGAAACCTGGCCCCTGCATTGTGCTCCTGAATGGGGGCCCTGTGTAGCATTATGGCCCTGCTGGCTATGCTCATTAGCAGAGTTTGGCGACACACAGTCCCCCTGAAAGAGTCTGCTTGTTGCCACACAATAGATAAACCCTGAATGTAGGCTCAGAGTCTGGCTCCATGCTGACACCTCTCAGCAGCCACAGCGCTCTCATAGCCACTGCTCAGCTCTCGGCCTGCGCTGTACAGCCGCTGCGCTCCTCTCCGCTGGTCCATTCAGTGCAGGAAATGACACGTATGTGGGAAAATAGAGAAAGATTTGCTGAATTGATGTAACTGGGCATTTCCTATGATGTCATATAGGTTATTCAGCTTCCTGCTCATGACACTTTTGAGCACACACCCCCGTGACCCCATGCAGCATATATGCACACATAGCCACATTGCTCTTTTCTGTCTGTAATGGAACATTTTAGGTCCAATACAAGTGGCATAATGTTGATTACCACTGAGAAAAGACTCATCCTTTGTTTTTCTTTAAAAAAATATATAATTAAATAAGTTACAGTGAGGCATTTACAGTAGACATGAATTGGGCCACATGAAATGTGAAGGTTATAATTTTATTAAAATGTTTTAATTAAACTTGTCAATAATAATGATATATAAAATTATCATGCTCAAAAAATGTTGCTTATATGTGCTTATAAGTACTAATGAACAGCCAATATGCTAGTAATATGCATGCTAATAAGCAACTAGTTAATACTGTGAATTGGTCCTTAAAATAAAGAGAAAGAAAGAAAGAGATAGATAAATATTGAATTATTCAATGCAGCAATTAAGCTTTTTTCTTTAGTTGAGCATGATGAGTTTTTTGGAGAACTTTTTCAGTGAGTTTATTCCATTAAAGATTCATCAGATTGATTCTGTTTTGTAACTCCTGAGTTTGTGAGTCTTTTAACTGATTCATTAAAAGAGCTGACTCATAAGAGTCATTTGTTAGTGAACTGGATGCTGGTCACTGGTGTTCTTGACAAAGATTAACAGTATGTTGTTTGTTTTCTCATCACATTCAATTCAGACTGAAAACTCACATTTGCAACTCAAAATATTTGTAAACTTAAGTCATTCATACATTAGAAAAGTCATTTGGGGAGATTCATACATTTGAAAGTGTAATTTGAAGTGTTAAAATACTTTTGGGTGCCCACTTTATGTTGATTTATATATATATTGCTTTGAATTCAGCACAAACTATGTGCATTTACATTCACATATTGTGAATACAGCTGACTTTTTCTCATTTCGTTCTCTCTTTCTTCAACTTCCCTCCACCCCCTTCCCCTTTGTACCTTGCTCTTGGTCTGTTGGTCAGATGGGCTGGGAAAAAGCCAGCAAGCCTCTCACATGCTTTTCATTCACAATATCACGCGTTGTATTGCCCTGACCCCTTCATTCATGTTTTACAAGCTGTTCATTAACTCTCCGAGCCCTGCTGCTCAAATTTATGAGGCTATAGCAAGTTTGTACATGTTTTCAGTAAATTAAGCAATTGACATTTAAAGGCCCATCAATGGGCTACAAGACAGACCAAGATGGACGTTTTGTGTGTGTGTGTGTGTGTTGTATGTAAGGGGATCTAGCTGCACTTGTGTATATAAGATCGAATATGATACATGCTCTCTTACACCAAACACACCCCGACTGACACGTATAGAAACAAAACAACACACACTTTTAGCCCCAGTCAGATCAGCATAGTGTAATCATGTCATTTAGTGGCATTACTGCATTAGCTAAGTATGGTTAATGGCCACAGCTGTTTTACAACATCTTGTGATGCTCTTATGATATCCAGACTGATAATTGCTTTTCGCTCATCAAGAGCCCCTTTCATTTACAGCAGGCCATCTTTAATGCTCGAGCAGCTATGTGTGTGAGTCAAGAGCCACATGGAGTCGGGCACCTCCTCGCGGAGACGCAGATGTACACATGCACGCTAGGCAGGTGCTGTTGTCCTCGGGCAGTGAGCTAACACCTGAGAGCTTAGCTCCACAACAGGCCCTCCTGTGCAGCTCGGCTAGGTGTCTCTGGGTTTGTCTGCAGCCCGTCAAAAAAGCTTGGGGTTGAATCACACTGTGTGTGTGTGTGTGTGTCCCATGCTGAAGCAGATTTCAACTCACATTCTCCTCATCTAAGGCCATACGACGGTGTCCACACATTGGTGTCTTACCTTAGCAAACCCCTGTAATTAGAAATCTGGATTTCTTTTTACAACAGTTTTTAGTGCCATGTTAAAATAAAAATAGAAAATTTCAAAAGCTATTTCATAATCTTCTATTAGAATAAAGTCAATTTTTCAAGAATAAATCTGTAGCTTTTTAAGAATATATTAGTAATATTTTCAGGATTAAGTTGCAGTTTTAATCTCAATTTTATTAGTTACAGTGGGATGACTTTATAGTTAAAATTACAATAATAAAGTTGTAGCATTATGAGTCTAAAATTATGATATTGTGTAATTATGTTCTCAAAATATTACTAGTTTAATCTTATAATGGAATGGCTTTTGAACTACTTCATTATAACTTAACTTCATTATTATGATTTTAACTATTCAACTAAATTAAATTAAAATATTACTATTTTAATCGTATAATGCTGCTAATTTATTCTCATAATGTTATGACTTGAATCTCATAATGTGATTGCATTCTCAAATGTTGACTTTATTCTCAAAATATTCAAAACTGTTATATTTATGTAACAAGTTCTATAATGAAATTATTCTCAAAATTTGACTGCTTTACTCTCAATCTTTTATTATTATTATTATTATGGGTATTATTTGTTACCACAGCATATTAATTTGTGGCTATATTTTATTATTTAATTCCCCTTGTTTTAGTTAAATTGTGGACACGTTCCACTAAATAATTCCCTCATTTTAATTTAGTTAAATCATAACTAAAAAGAGAAAATTAATCATTTGTGAGAAATAACTGTTAATTTGTTGCTATGATATCTTTTTTTCTTCCTTATGTTATATGCAGGGCTCTGTAAATTTCACCATGACATTAATGCTGTATCTATTCTGTCTCTTTTAGAGGCAATTCTAATTGGTCTTTTTTTGTTGATATTTCCCGCACAAGTCTTAATGATTCGCTCTCGCCATGTGGCCATTGTCATTCTCAACCTATGGTGTACAGATGAAACTCCCTGCGATCCCGTGTTTTGCTTTCATCCCCGTCAGGTCATTGTAAAAAGTGTATATATAGAGCAGTGTTTGGGGATCAAAGGCTCTCTGAACTATCTCACTCACACGTTCTGCTCTACTTCTTTATCTTGCCCTCTTCCCCACTGAGCTCTGTGAGAGCTGTGGGTTCAAACGTTCAAGTTCGGTGTCGGAGATGTCCGCCGCTCACACCTCCTCTCCCCCATGAGAAACACGAGCCTCTTTCGGCTGCAGGACCGATGAGAGGAGGAGAAGGGGAAAAACAGCGGCTGGAAATGGCTGTCAGGGGCCTGGCCGGTTAATGGCTTTCGCAGAGCTATCGCCCTCAACTAGCATGTCTTCTCCATTAGCGAATTTTGTTCCGATGCTCTAAAGCCGTGTTGTTTTCTCCTCTCTTTTGCTCTTTCTCTCACTTTGGTGTCACTTTCACTCTGGCAGGCCTGCGAGTGGCTTTTAAACGATTCGTCTTGCTTTCCGACTCTGCGCCGACTCGTCCCGTATGGCCCGTGTGTATGTTCTTTCCTGCACTGTGAATGACTCTGTGCTCAAATAAACCCAGAGGCCAGTCGTTGGCTTTGATCAGGGCTTTGTCATCTTTATGAGAGTGTTGAGAGGAATAAGCCAGGGCCAGCAGTGCAGGACCCCAGATTAAAGAAGACCAGAGATGGGGGGGGTTTGCGGCCCTCCCTCTGGAGTTTAACACCACATGTAACTCCGTGGGCTGATTTTACTCCACTCGGGTTTTCAGACAAATCAACAGCACCCGGCGTTCACAGAAAATGGAAAAATGGAGCATCAATCCACAAGTTCATATTTGTTTCTTCCTCCGGAGAAAGAATGTAAACCGTAGGCTGTCATTTCAAATACTACATGATTTGTGGGCTTTTTTAAAAAAAATACAAAATCTGGCCATGTTCGGTCACATATGTGAGCCTATTATGAAAGTGAGAAAGAGTGTGAGAGGATGTATGTGTGTGTGTTTGTGGTTTTGTGTGTTTTTAGGATCCAGACACACTCCAGTGGTGTTTGAGAGATAAAAGGAGAGAAACGGGGGTCACACACTACAGCGTCCAGACGGCATTTGTGTTTGTGCCCCCTTTCCGATAGCCTGGCTTTCCACAACCGCTTTGACCTCCTCACCTCTCAACTTTACTTGAACTTCTGGAACGTTGTGAGCTAAAACAACGGCAGAAGGAGACAAACGAGGCCATTAGCCTTACGCACTAAGATATGTAAACCGCACGTACAGTTTTATTAGATGCACATCGTTTATAATGAAACAACAGTGTTGTGTAATCATGAACGTTGAATTTAAGAGGCACAGACCTTTAAACCTCAAGTCTGGGGTTTTGTTGTGGAATAGGGTGGCTCTTGTCCTAGCTGGAGGAGCGGTAGATTAGCTAATCCTGCCGCTGTGTGTTTGGGCTCTTGGCCCCTGCATGCTTTTGGGGTAATAAGCTTACATGACAGGACCGAGGGTTAATGTTGTTCCCTGTGCTCAAACAAAGGCCGATTATACACTCGCAGAGATGGAATGCATCAGTATGGCTAATAAAGAGGTGAAAAGTGCTCTTGGTAAAAGTTGGTGTGTTAGTTGTGAGGAATGTGGCTTTTAGTATTGTGGCAACTATGTGTGTGTGTGTGTGTGTGTCCACTGTAGCATTTGGAGATGTGAATTGTTTGCGTAATTGTGGGGTAATGTGTGGTTAGTGACATTTTCCTGATTTTTTTTTTTAAACAGTAAAATGATTTAAGGTCTAGAGTGCAAAATGACAAGATATAGAATTTAAGCAATTAAGCAATGCGTTGAAATGGGCAGTACCATCTTTGTATAGTTTTTGTAACTATCACTGTATAGATAAGTATTTATTTATGTGGCTTTTTTTTTTGTATACGATACAAACGTTGGTCACATAAATTCCATTAAGTTTATTTTATTTATTTACAGTTTTTGTAAGATAAAAATATTTTTTGCTTTTACATACCAATTGTTTTTACTGTATTATTAATATTTTTATTATACTTTTTAAAGAATATATAAACTTGGTTGTGCACATCAATTAAGAAAATCTTTTTTTCCTCTTAGTGCCTTTTTTTTTGCAGAAAAACTTATTGACCAATACAGAGCATTATTTTTCAATTTTGTATTTATTTATTTGTTTAAGTACTATTTTTTTAAGTTGTGATATATTGCATGTAAGGTATACAGTACATTTTTATCAAGTCATGCCTAATCTTTTTGATTGTATGTCTAGTACCGGTGTTCCAGATTTATTTCAACAAAACAAGTTAATCAGTTTGATCTCAGTTTGAATTGCTTTTCCATTGAGTTGCTTTGTCGCATCACTCTTGGTGTGAATAGACTTGTAACGGTGTGTTTTCAAGCATGAATTTGTCACTACACTAAATGTGTCAGCAGTCACCCTAACAGATTACAAAGGATTGTTAAATGAATTATTGTGCAGTCTTATAATAGTTTCATCTCTCTGTTATTAAGCATCACATTTAGATGCATTATTAAACAGGATTCCACGTAACTGAATGTTTTTTTTTTCAGTTGATGTTAACAGTGTGCTTGTGTTTGTATTGCAGAGAGGTCAGTCGTGCTGTATAGTGGATTGGTTCGTGCATTATTCCTCTTCACTCTCTCTTGCTCTGCTAAATGACTAAAGCTGCACTCTAGCCTTAGGCGACGCTGCTGGGAGAATCGGCTCTTATCACTCTCCACTGACTGCACACGCATGGAAGAGAGAAGAAGGGTGTTTGTGTACATAGAAGAAAACCCTTAAGAGATCTGAGCACACCTCACCTTCATCACGTTCTTTTTAGCACATCTCCTTCCATCTGCCCATGCTTGTGCCTGTTTCTGTGCATCCGATAGGCCTATTTCAGTATCTACGCAGAAGCAGCAAAGTCTTTCCTAGTAATCAGACTGGTCGAGTTTAGAACAGGCCTCTGGATCCAGCCGGATCGGTAGCTAGCGCCGACTCTCTCAGCGGCGTTCAAATTAGATTGGGTGTTACTGAAGCATCTAACGGGGCAGATTATACCGCAGAATAATATTGTCAGGAAAAGTCCCCGAATGAAACTTGAGCTTGTAAGGGGGGACTTCAAACACACGGCAGCTGTTGATCCGTGTGGGTCAGCCGGCGGTCAGGGGCTGGTGTGAATGCTTCGGTTTCATCAGGACTCTGACTGCAGCTTGCACGCTGCGCTCACCCTCTCTCGAACCCTGTTCGTGTGTTTACTGTTCCCTTCTCCAACGCAGCCAGCACTGGCCTGTTTATGGAGTGGGAAGGAGGAACGGATGAGAGGAAGACGTCAGCAGGGGTAGTCAGGAAGGTGCTGAAAGGTGGGCGGCTCTTGCTTTGGCATGTGCTTCTGAAGGCAGCCATTTGTGCGAAAGATTTAGGGGAGACGAGGAGCCCACCTGTAAAGCTTCAGGGGTCTTAGAGGTGGGAGAAAATATAGATTTTTCTGATTCTGAAAGCTGTGCTTCGCTTGACAATGTGTAGTTTCACTCGCCAGTATTTAAGGGATTTATCTTCCAAATTCTTTACAAAGGCATCATTTATACCTTCATAATTTTATATTATGTATGTAACTGTAGTATAAATTTGATACATGAAACTCACTCACTGACTGACGTCTGCTTTCAAGACCCGCGTGTGCTTTGTGTTTGTTAGTTCTGAAGGTTCAATATCGATGTAAAAACCTGTCTTAGAGACAGGACAAAATATTTGATATGTTAAAATGTCTGTGCATTAGTGTAAATGCAGACATGCTGCTGTCTATGATGTAATGAGTAATAACACTGCTATACATAAGGTTCCAATGCTCACTGATGCTCCAGAAGGAAAAACCATGCACTGAGCCCCTCCACAGAATGGAGTGAAATGGAGTTGCATATAAGTTAGGGCTGTGCAATTAATCGCATGCGATTGTCATGTGAATCTCATCAGTAAAGCCGGTTCCGTGATTAGTAGTAAATCTCCATCACCTGCTTTCAGATGGAGCGGCGTTTACTACACAGAGCCATAGTTCTCTGACAATTAGGCAATATCGCGTTCATAATCACAGATGAATCGCATCTGACAAGCTAGGCAATATCGCGTTCACAATCGAATGCGATTCATCTGCAATTATGAACGTGATATTGCCTAATTGTCAGTTAACTACGGCTCTGTGTAGTAAATGCCGCTCCAACTGAAAGCAGGTGATGTAGATTTACTACTAATCACTGAACCGGCTTTACTGACGAGATGCGCATGACAATCGCATGCGATTAATTGCACAGCCCTAATAGGAGTCCCTCAATTGTCCTCAGTGTGAAAAGATGGATCTCAAAATCATACAGTCACTTTTGGAAAAGGGTTCAAATATGCAGAAGATGCTGGAAAACTAAAGAATGAGCTGGGGGATTTTTCTGAACAACAGCAGGCAGTTGAACTGTTCAGGACAAACAAGGGACTCATGAACAACTATCACAAAACAGAAAAACAGTCGTGAATCATCCAGGAAACGACACACAGTATTAAGACTCAAGGGTATGTATACTTTTGAATTGGGTCATTTTTATAAATTCTGTTATTATTTTTTCTTGTGGAGTATATATAAGCATATGTTACGTGAAATAGCTTATTCAGGTCAGTACTAAATAAAGAATAACATGCAAGTTTCATGATCTCTCTTTTTTTGTTAAAATTATTAACATATTTGCATATTCTGCAAGGGGTATATACACTTATGAGCACAACTGTATAATTTTGGCATAAAAGAAAAATCGATAATTTTGACCCATACAATGTATTGTTGGCTATTGCTACAAATATACCCATGCTACGGTTTTGTGGTCCAGGGTCGCATATCAATTTTGGTAATATTTATGAGGCCTTTTTGCAATCAGCAGAATTTTCTTTCAAGATGCAGAACTATGTAATCAATCATCAAACAGCAGTAATGTGGAAAGAAAGCAAAATCCCTCTATGCATTTTTCTGGAAAACTTTCAGACCCTTAAAGCACTTTTTATTTACTGCTTGTTCTTTGTTTCCCTTTATTACTTGTATGTTTAAAAGCCATATTAAGTTAGTTTGTGATTCGGTAACACTTTAGTACAGCGACCAGTTCTCATTAGTTGCTTATTAGCATGCCTACTATTATTAACATACTGGCTGTTTATTAGTACTTGTAAAGCACATATTCTACATGACCATATTCTACATCCCTAATCCTACCCAATACCTAAACTTAACAACTACCTTACTAACTATTAATAAGCAGCAAATTAGGAGTTTGTTGAGGCAAATGTCATAGTTAATGGTTTGTTAATTGCGAGAATTGGACCTTAAAATAAAGTGTGACCGATGTGTGATTCTTTTCTAACCTACTGTAACTTTTAATGTATTATTAATTTGTAATCAATTTTAAAAGTAATTTAATAAAAATGCACAAATTAGTTTGATATTTAAAGTTGGTAAACTCATTAATTAATCATATCGGATCGTGGTCTCACCCCTGGTGTTTCCTCTGAAAATGTTCGCCCATGTTCGCTGTTCACTCTTCAGAAACAAGAGGGGAGCGCTGACCTGCTCATTGGCACACGGTGACCGGTAACCCTATACCCCCTCAGCTCACGCCCCAGTCCAGCACTCCCCTCAGGCCTGTCGTAAATCAGATCCAAAGCTGCGGGGTCTGTGGCCCCCAGCGCTGCTCTCACACCCCTGAGCTCAGCTGTAATCTGTCTGCATCCCGCTATCGGTCTCCTCCCGTGCGTTAGCCACACTGGCTGATGTGCGTAACCGCAGGCGGTCCTCTGTGCGGAGATGGCGCTTCGCTCGTCCTCCTCTTCTTACAGATCAGGATTAAGAGCTTGGCAGATTCCTCTTCATTTAATTCTTTTTTTGTCATGTTTTTGGTAATCTTTGCCTCTGGTGATAATCTGCAGGAGTGTGACAGATTAGGAAGGAGGAAAGAAAGAGAGACGCAAAAACTAAATATTAAAACAGCTGGGTGAGCAGCTATCGGGTGACCTTCAAAAAGCCGGCCTGTGCAAAGCATTACCACGGCCTGAAGACGCAGAGAGAGATGCAGAGAGTGCGTTTCTCTCGCTTTCGTGCTTTTGCTGCCTTTGAGTCCTCTCACCCATTCATACTCATCCGGAAAGTTCTGCTTCTTCTCGCTTCTTATCCATCTGCCATCTGTGCCTCAGCCTGTTTCTGTGCTTTTAAAACACTCACTGCCATCTTAATTATAACATGGAGCAACACACAAACCACTCACAGGAACTTCTTGAATTTGTTGATCTACTTTGCTTTTGTACCACCAACATTTGAAGCCAATAAGCCTTTGTATTCACGTAATGCGTCTGGTATTTTGCACGGCACTAACGCAAACTGTTTGTCTGTGAAAATATAGAAATTGCATTCTGGTCCTCGTGACACAACCGTTTTTGTTTTGTTTTGCTTTGCTTTGTGTTTTGATTTGTAAAAGATTTCTATTTCAAGTACATGCTATTCTTTGAACATTGTATTCATCGAAGAATCCTGAAACACAAATCACAGTTCCACAAAAATATTAAACTGTTTTCATAATAATGTGAGGTTTTTCTTGAGCACCAATCAGCATATTAGAATTATTTCTGAAGGATCATTTGACACTGTAGACTGAAATAATTGCTGCTGAAAATTCAGCTTTGCCGTCACTAGAATAAATGACATTTTTCAATATTTTAAAATAGAAAACAATTATTTTAAATTGTAACAATGTCGCAATGTTACTGTTTTTTACTCTATTTTTATCAAATAAATGCAACCTTGGGTGAGCATTTCAAGAGACATTCGAAAACATGTTAAAAAAATCTTATGAACCCCAGACTTTGGTATGGTAGTGTTTATTGATATCTAATACGATCCAATAAAAATATTAATAATTATCAGATATCAACCCAAATATTTCCACTATATTTATACTGTGTTGGTAGATTTTTTTTTATTTGTTTGTTTTGCTTTGTTTGACTGATACATTTTTTTTATATAATATAATAAAATACAAATAAAATATATTCTATATATAATAAAATACAAGTATAAATATAAACATAATAAAATGATGTTGTTTTTTATGTTAATTATGCAGAACTAATTCTAATTATGTAAAACTAATTCTAATCTTGTTAAATTATTATGTCGTTTGACTTCAGTTTGAATAATACCACTCTGATGATTCACCCTGTTCATCCATGAAAATGGACTAGTGTGACTAGTAGTCATAACTTCAGCTCATATTGATGAGTTGGTATAAGCTAAGTAGCGGTGTCCTTGCCTGGCTTTGGCTCTGTCCCCAATGGTTTTATAAAGTACACGTGGGCTTTGTTAATGTGCAGGATGGATTTCACTTAATTGCAGCCAAGTACAATCTGACCAGTGCTGAAGAGAGGTATGTTGGAAAGAATTCCTCTGATGGTTAGAGTCTGTTTCAGTCAATCTAAGAACTTTCTGACAGCTTGTTTTAGTCAGCACTGTTATTTTCGGCATGATGTTTAGCTCTAAAACAAAGAAGCGCCACATTCAACAGCCTGTTTTGGTCAACAGAGTTATTTTCAGCATGATGGTTACAATAAGCCAGAGAAACACCACATCTTGCATGTTTTCTGGATGAATTTGGCAAAGCTGATTGGCAGCTGGCAAGGTGATGAATCTGAATGTATATGATTTGTTTAGCAACATTTACCTTCGCCTTGGCTAGTAGAATATTGTTTTTTTTTGCTGACAGCACAAGGATGAAAAGGATTATGCTTTTTCTGCTCTATTTCTCTAACCGAGGCCATTTGAGAAGACAAAAGAAGAGTGTGGAGATTAAAATGTGTCATTGTTTCCCTGAAAGCTTATTATAAAGGTATTAGATGGACAGAAGGGTATATGTGGCTCCGAATCAGTTTCCTTCGTTCTTTTCGTTCCAGCCAGAGGCCCAGCTGGCTGTTACCTTGCCTCACAATTAAGAGTCACCTATTAAATCCCCTACAGAAGGTCTAAATTAGTGTGACAAATCCGAGGGTCACAGTGTGTGTGTGTGGGACCTTCTTGCTGGCTTCCTGTGCTTGGCTTTAGCTTTCTTTGGACCTTGAGATAATTAGCTATGGATTCACATCCCCTTTGTCGCCGACAAAACTAACTATGTCTCATATCCGTTTACCGTTTGATGTGAGATGTAAGGCCTCTATGTGCACTACTTATCCGCTGTAGAAAGCATATTGCCAAAGTAGGAATGGCTGCTCTTGGTTTTAGAGGCTGCACATCAGCTCTGAGAGTGTTTTGACAAGACAGATGTTCTGGATGCTGATGAACTCTTTGGCGTGTGTTACATCAGACGGCCGCTCTTGTCCTTGAGGCTGTGAAGAGGAGGAAGTCTGCCTGCCTCTTCAGTGTCATGTGCACTCGCATTCACAACTGGTCTCATGTCATTTGGAAAGGTTTCGTATTCCTAGAATTGTATTTCATCCAGCTTCTAACCTCAATGGAAAGAGTCTCATTCAATAGACTTCAGGTCTGGAGTTGAATGATAGTATTGATCAGTTTAATGCAGTGTTCATTTAAAAAAAAAAAAAAGTTTTTGTCTTAAGAAAATATGAAAATAAATGTCATATTAATTTTAATCAGTTTTACTACAATTTATACAGCTTTTAATACATTTTTCAATTTTCCTGACCAAATTGACATCCAATATTGGTCAAAGAAAATGAAATGTAGTCAAACCAAATCAATATTAATCAACATTTTCAACATTTTACAAAAATGAAATGAATTTGTTAATGCCTTTGTTTGCTTGTATTAAAGTGCAGATGCACAGATATTCTTATTTTTGTTTTAATTAAAATTGCTTAATTATCTTCAACTGCCCATCCATCTTCATTTGTTGACTATATGTTGACAATGACTATTTTTATGAGTGATTTTATTGACGAGATTAACATTAGTTTAGTGCATATTATCTGCAGGTTTGCTCATGCTTTCATTGCTTTATTATATAGAAATGCTTTGTGTGTGCTTCTCGTTGACATACAGATAATGAGCCAATAGTGTCCGTCTCTCATCTCGCATCCTTTTCCCACTTCCCGACATGTTTCCCCCTCTTTTTCTGTACGCGTGGACATGTAGACCACCTAACTAACTCCATTTGTCCAGATTATTTAGAGGGGTTTAACCTTGCAGCCTCTGTAAAACAGAGACATCCTTTAAGGCTGTGCTTTCCTTAAAAGCCAAGCCTGTGGCCATACATCAGAAAACAAGAGCTGTGCTTTGATAGCCGCTGCCATTAGACTCAGTCCAGTAAAGGGGCTTTTCCGTTCAAGGCACTCTGGAGATAATTGTGCAATTAGCAAAGAAGATTGTGGAGTGCTTTGATCAGGAAGCAACATGCAACTCCTCAAGATATCAGAGTCACCAGAAAAGATTCACTGACAGCGGTGAGGGAGAAGCGTAGCAGTGTAGCGGACTTTTTTAGGACTAGATGGAGGTAAAAGGGCTCCAATTTGCTAAGCGCTCACACAATAAACTTTAGCCCTTTCATCTACTGACCTCGGGTGTAGATTAGCACTTGTTTGTAATGCATTGTTTCAGTTTGAGTTACTGATGGGCGCCAAACACAGATTACAGAGTAAAGGAGTAAAGATGAGAGTGAGAACGGTTGAAGGGAACAAACTTTTCTTCAGGAACAAGAGAGAGAGAAAGAGTTTGCAAGGATAAACCCTTTCAGATCAGATTTGACCAAGAGGTGAGAATGGGGATGCTGGTTTCCCCCATCACCAAATCATTTTTATTCCCCATTAAGAACCAGCTCATACGAGTCATTTGATTCAGATTATACTAGTTGCATTTCACAATTTTGATTCACTAAAAAGAACCATTTAAATCAGATTACTCTGTTTCCGCTGTATGTTTTTGATTCATTAAAAAGAACAATCTCATAGGAGTCATTTGAATCAGACTACACTGGTTGCATTGTATATTTTTGATTTACTGAAAAGAACCAGCTCATAAGAGTCATTTGAATCAGAGAAGACTGGTTGTGTTGCGTGTTTTTCAATCCGTAAAAACAACCAGCTCATAAGAGTCACTTGAATCAGAATACATTGGTTGTGCTGTATGTTTTTGATTTACTGAAAAGAACAGCTAATAAGAGTTATTTGAATCAGACTACACAGTTTGCACTGTATGTTTTTGATTCACTGAAAAGAACCATCTCATAAGAGTCATTTGAATCAGACTACACAGTTTGCACTTGTATGTTTTTGATTCACTGAAAAGAACCATCTTAATAGAGTCATTTGAATTGGACTACACTGATTGCGCTGTATGTTTTCCACTATAGACATACTAATGATATAGCAGTGTCACTGAATAGGCAAAATAATGCACATGCTAGAACTGTTAACAGGACCAAATGTCTTTCAGTTTGAAAAAATTGAACTCTTTTTCCAACCCTACTCACAATGCATTTAGATACGTCACACATTTGGACGGCCAAAGTGCTGGGGAACGCAATGCGGTAAGATTGTTATATAAAGTCGGTGTACATAAGAAATAGATCTTAACAGGGTCCCTGTGAATGACTGCCAGGTCAGGAAATAGAAGTGTAAGCTTTGGCCCTGCCTTAGTCCTTCTACCTCAGTTTCAGAATACCCCTCACCTCCTCTTCTCGGCCACACAGCCTGCGGAGAGTAACTCTGACGTAGGAAAGTCCTGGAGGGCTACATTGGTTGGCTTGGCACTCCTCTTTCCTCCCCGGCTTTTCACATAACCCGAGGCTCTGGAGGGGAAGAGAGGAGGCAGGCTGTGCTATGCTCAAGGGGCACAAAGCACTTCCAAAATAGCACTGGGTAAATAAGATCGCATGGGAACCAAACATCGGCCTGGGCCTCTTTCTCTGCCACATTTAGGCCTGTCCTGCAGGGGTCAGGACTCTCCATTCCTCACATCTAGACATGAGTGACACCCTGAATAAATCATACCAAGCTCAAACATCCCCTCCCTGAGCATCAGGGGTACACTAATGGTTATGTTGCCCACTGGGGCCTCCTTTGCTTTAATCAGCTGGTCATGGGCAAATTATGACAGAGGGACCACCATGCTTCATCCGATGCTTTCTGAGGTACAAGCTCCACAAAGTAAACCCCAGCTGTCAACGCTGGCACAGGTACACCAACACATAGGTTTAAAGTTGTTTCTTCAACTTTGGCTGCATCTCTTACACTCTCAGAAAAAAGGTACAAAAGCTGTACCTGGGGCAATACCTTTTCAAAAAGCACATTTTTGTACCCTAAAAGATGCCTATTCAAATCCGTCCAAATCTGTTTTTCAAACTATAATAATCCAAATAATTTAAACATTTAAATAAACATTTTACTGTTTGAAGATCATTTATATCTTTTAAAAATGTCCACCACACAGAACAATTTTGTCCCTAATAATGATTTACTTATTTAATTATTTATTCATTTAAGTATTTGTTTGTTCTCTCTAATAATGCTTTTCTTTATTTTTGTCATTCATTTATTCATTCATTCATTATTTGAAGGTTAGTGTACTTGGTTACCAAAAAAGACAGCAGTGTCAGGGATATTATTTCAGCATATTTGAGATGAAATATGTGGTGATGTGTAAAGAAAGCAAAGAGAAATCAAGGTAAATATAACGGTTTTATAAAATAGTTTAATTTCCGATAGAGCTGTAATTGAGGCCAGATTCTATAAAAAGAGTGAAAATATTATTGTAGCAGACTTCTATATGATTGTAGTTAGGATACCTAAAATGCTATGTAATTAGATTTAGATTGTCAAAGGCCATTTTATACCAACACGTTAAAATGTTATTTCCATTGTATTTAAACAGTACATCCTTTGAGATGTTTTGGAAATGACACTGTGGTGAATTTCCATTACTTTCCTGAAATACAAGTAAAAGAGTGTTTTTAAGAGAGTATTTTCTAAAAGTTGACAGGGCCATTACACCCTTGTCCATAGTTGAAGAAACGCCCTGTCTCTCTTGGGTTGTAAAATCTTTAGTATTATAGAAGAGATGAGAGCTGGAGTTCTGAGAAAGAAAGAAAGAATCTTTATCCACTGCCATTTCATAAATAAAGCCAGTCTGCATTGTTTCATTGTGGGCTTATCTGCATCCTTGAATGCTTCTTTCATGTATTTGAGCTTTCTGTGTTTATGTTGTCTCCATATGGCTCTAGCACAGGCCTCGTGGTGAGCTTTGAAGGTCTTTTTAAATGTGTAACTTCAGGGCTCGAGTGGGTCTCTGCACTTAAGACAAACTCCAACAGCTGCTCTCTGTGGCCTGTGCTGTGAATAATGCACTTCCAGTTAGTGAGTCTTTGTTTGAGTGCGTCTGTATGTTGTTGATCGGAGGTATGGGATAGAGTTTACACTTTTCATGTTCCATCAGTTCAGCAATGAATGGAATTAAGGCCACCCCTGACACACACACCGCTGTTGTCTCCACCAGAAGGGCCTGTTTCTTGGCCTGGCAGGCCATCAGAAACCATCATAGAGTAGACTTGTGATGAGAGGCACAGAGTGACACCCTCGACCACACACACTCACACATACATATACTCACACATACACTCCCCAGAGTGTGTCAGTGCTGCCGCCTCATCTGATTAACAGGAGCATGAGGCTTTACGTGACCTTTTTTCCCAGAATCCTCTCCAGGGCCAGGATGCTCAACCTTTTTTTCTGAGAAGTTTCTCCATTGCCCGGATACTCAACACAATCGCCTTTACTGTCTTGACTCTTTGCACTTTGCCTTCATTTTTTCCCAGTATAATCTGTCCTCACCCTTCCTTGTGTGCACGTTTGCCGCTGCCACCGGCATGAATGTTGCCCTTATTAAAGGAAAGAAAGTGTTTGTGTCACATCGGCCCACCAGTGTGGCACTGCGGTTGAGTTGTCTCCTCTAGTCTTCTCACATGAACACCCTCAGTATATCACAAGGTTCAATCAACACTGTTTCCTCACTCAAGGTGTCACGCTTTATAATTAGCACACACACGCAAGCGTTGGACGTCTAGATGAGACGCAGCCTGTCAATGCACCTGTACTCAGGCAGGCAGGCTGGGCGTCTCGTGTAGATGGCTCATTAAAGTGATTCGATCGGAGGGATGATGCCGCAGAGTGTGTAGTGGGGCGAAGCCTGTGGCTGAGACGTCCACTGTTGATGTCCTGATATGTGCTGGACTGAGACCTCCAGCCATCTTTGCTTTTAGGACTTGGTAATAATATTGATTGTCTGATACTCTCATTCTTCATTTGAGTGATCTCAATAATGATTCTTAAAATCTGAAGATTGATCTTTTGTTTCATACCTGTTTCTTGCACAGCTAAATCTGCTGAAGCCCCACAGCAAAACAAACCATATTTTAGAAAATCATAGTAATCAATCCCAGATTCATTTTTTGAGGATTGTTTTGAATGTAATGAGATAAAATGGATGTGTACTGCAGAATAATGTCATGAAAACATGTCTTTCTATTGACCTTACGGCCTGCCTGTAATAGCGCAATACAACTTGCCAAGCATAGTCTGATTCACACAAATTACTCTTATAAACAGGTTATTTTTAGTGAATCAAAACTGACAGCAACCAGTGCAGTCGAGTTCATAAACAAATGGCACTTATCAACTGGTTATTTTTAATTAATTAAAAGTACAGCGCAAACTGTATAGTCTGATTAACACAAATGACTCCTGTAAACCATTTTTTAAATCAATCTACTGCTCAATCAGTAATCCGATTGACGCAAATGACTCTCATGAACCGATTATTCTTAGTGAATCAACCCACAGTTTAACCTGTATAGTCTGATTCATGAACAAATGGTTTTAATGAACTGGTTATTTTTAGTAACGTTAAAACCTACAGTACAGCGCAACCTATACAGTCTGATTCACACAAACGATTTATATAAACTTTTTTAATGAATCAGCCTTCAGCTCACTCATTATAATCTGATTCATGTATAAATGACTCTTATGAACCAGTTATATTTAGTGAATCAACCTACAGTTTAACCTGTATAGCTTGATTCATGAACAAATGGTTCTAATTAACTGGACTGCATTTCCCGAGAGCATCGTTCACAACGAAACACACAGCATCACACACGGCGGGCTAGAGTGAGGCACGGCCGGCGGACTTGAGAACGGCGCGGCCAGCGGATTCGATGAAGGAGCGGCCGGCGGGCTTGCGGCAACCACATGTGACGACCCCA
>NW_015633186.1:949560-953092 GCF_001515625.1 Sinocyclocheilus rhinocerous | reverse complement strand
CAACAATACTACAGCGAGAATAAAAGTTACGCCGCCTTTCTTTGCGTGAACATTTGTGGACACAAACGACTCATCAACCTGCAAGCGCAACCAGTGTAGTCTGATTCATGAACAAATGCTTTCAGTAATGCAAATCTTCTAACATCGTGACGTAGACATGTGGGGGCGTGTTAGAACGAGTCGTTTTAGGTAGGCGTGGTTGACTTAACTTTTATAAAGAATATCTCTTTGGATTTGAGACTTTAGTCTTTGCAACTTTACAGATCTTTTTTATGCACCAAGAGCTTGTAACACTCCAAAGAGAAAGGAAAAATTGAAATCGCATCATATGACCCCTTTAAGTACATCATAAACCCATTGAAACCAATGAAGCTGCGATCAACTTAGACTTACGATGCTTTTGGGAAACGCAGCCCAGGTTCTTTTTAGTAAAGTTAAAACCTACAGTACAGCGCAACCTATACAGTCTGATTCACACAAACAATTTATATAGACTTTTTTTAGTGAATCAACCTTCAACTCACCCATTATAATCTGATTCATGCGTAAATGACTCTTATAAACCGGTTATTTTTAGTGAATCAACTTACAGTTTACACAGTGTAGTCTGATTCATGAACAAATAGTTCTAATGAACTGGTTCCTTTTAGGAAAGTTAAAACCTACAGTACACCGCAACCTATACAGTCGGACTCACACAAACAACTCATCAACCTGCAAACGCAACCAGTGTAGTCCGATTCATGAACAAATGCTTTCAGTAAATTAAAATCTACAGTACAGCACAACCTGTATAGTCCATTCACACAAATGAACCGGTTAATTTAATATTAAATTTTTATTTAAAATGACATAATGTACCAAGTTGGAAGGTTCCCTGTTTAATTTACAGCAATAGCTAAATGGAATTGAATTGAGGGCTTGTGAATTTGAAATTGAATTGTGTATCGATATCCAGCCCTAATGGCTTTGTCGTTGACTTTCAGTAGTGAGGGCAACAGCTCTGGGAAAAACCAGGCCGGGTTGATGGGAGAAAGGGTGAGCTGGAAAATAGGGTACAGGCCTGGGAACCAATGGCTCTGCTGAGCAGCAAAGGCCAGGCAGGGCCGTGTGGAGGGGTGGGAACGCGAGGTGCAGTGTCCTGCCAGGCTACTCTTCCCGCGGGAGCCTCGGACAGAGAGACACTCAAGAGTCGATAGGCTCTTTTCCTGCCGCGGGGTCAGGCCCCCTCCACAACTTCCCACCGACCCGGCAGGGCCCGGCTCACAGTGGCAAGTTAAAATTAGTCTCTCTGGCTGAACCCGAGGCCTCCCTCTCTCAAGCCGCTCGCCTGGCTCTGAGAACCAGAGAGTCTGATAAAACACGCAGTTTTTCACACAGTAACTCTTCTCTGTCAGAGAGACAGATATTATCCATTTTCTTTTGGCCCCCACGCTGAGAGGCGGAAAATGATGGGGCTTTTGCGCGCTCCGTACTTGGGAGTCGAAGCTCAGCTCTGAACTCTGTCTGAACTCCCGCTCCATGATTTCGGCTTTATTATGACACCAATTTCATTTTAAAAGCTGAATCAGGCCGCAGTTCCCCTCAGAAGCAATTAAAACACAACAGGGGCAACCTGTAGGATATCCTCTGCTGTCTCTTCAAGACGGCCAGATGCGCGCAGAGGCAACCTGTTGGTTATAACAATGTTTTTCTTGCCTTTGTTGTCCTCCCTTGCTCACGCTATCCCATGTTAGTCATCGCAGGTCACTCACAGGTAGTCTGGCGCTTCATCAAAGACAGAATATACCACATGGATTCTCATTTTTAACATTAAATGTTGTCGTCGTTGTACATTTTATAACTTTGACTCAACTTTTTGCATCAATTTGTGGTGTTTAAAGTGCAAGTCAAGCTTTCCAGTCTGTTGAAAGGTGCTCCTATACCAGCTCCCAGTTGTTAATTCAAACAAACCTCAGCGCTAATGCGCGCAAATGCTCCCAAATAAAGCGAGTGTTTGCCCACAGAAGTGGAAGCTCCTTTCTGAGGTTCCTGGTGTAAGTGATATTGACCAGTCCAATCCTGGCCGGTCTTCTGCCGGCCTTCCAGTAAGAGGGTGTATGTGTGTGCGGAGGATCGATGCATGTGAGGCCAGTCAGCACATGTGTTTAGACAAGTTTGAGGGGATAATGGCTGTTGCCGTTTGGACACAACGACCTAATGGAGACGAATGGCTCCAATCCTCATTAAAAGCAAAGCCGATGGACTAGAGTTTCGGTGTTAATGTACTGCTTTCATTGTTAAGGTGTGTGCTGGCTCTCAGAGTCAAAACAAGATAAGAGTGTTTTCACACCTGGTTAGTGTAGTGGTGGTTTTTCAAACCCTGAGACATTTTGAGTCAGCAAGTTTGCAGCTAAAAGGATGACGTTGGAAATTATGATAAAAACTCAAGCTACAGAAGTTTTGTTTGTATCCAGCAGGTTTATAGGTAGCTGCCTACCTGAATAATGACACTGGCAGCAAGTTTAGTTTTACTTTTCTTTTTGTTTTGTTTTCATTTTGAAAAGCTTATCTTTGCTGTTTACCTTATTATGGAAGCCTGTTTCCGCCACTGAATAAAAAATAAAAGAGGTAATTGCGACTTTTTATCTCACAATACTGACTTTTTTTCTCAGAATTGCGTGATACAAACTCGCAATTCTGACTTTTTTCCTCAGAATTGTGTGATATAAACTCGCAATTGTGAGTTCAAAAGAAAAAAAAGTCAGAATTGTGAGTTTATATCTCACAATTCTGTGAAAAAAAAGTCAGAATTGTGAGATAAAAAGTCGCAATTACCTTTTTTTATTTTTTTATTCAGTGTCGGAAACGGGCTTCCATACCTTATGATATGGAGGTTCTCTCTTTTTTTTTTTTTTTTGATTCCTCAGTGTTTGCTAAACGTTCTGTAATTTATTAGTCATTATATAGCCTAATACAGCGTGTAGGCCATGCCTCATCTTATTCGTTTTTGTTAATAACTTTGTAGCAAAAGAGTAACTCCGTTCACAAAATTCAAATCACAAATAATACTATAGACTACTGATGAAAAAGAACGGGTTGAATTACTACTTTCGTTTCCATATAACTATACACTACGATAAACGTTCATCAGCGTGCATTGTTGTAGCGCAAAAAAAAACGTGCTCGTGCAACCAACTGAGAAAGTTAATCGCAAGAGAGCGACCAGTAGGAAGAATGAGTCTGGAGCCCTGAATTGCCCAGCTCCCTCTGTCAATGATCTAGCATCCCCTCAGCACCTGCGTTCAAAATTCTCTGGCGCCGCCCCTGGTACATCGATGTATTTTTGAAAAGCAGAAATTAAGTTTGTCCAACTCTAAACCCAGTCCCCAAGTAAATTAGGTTATTAAATAAAAAAACTAGCAAACGAGTTGCGCGGTGTCCCCACCACTTTTCAAAGCAAAGTTACGCCACTGAATTGTAGTAATCTAACATGAACATATTTATTTCATTTAAAGCAGCATTCCTAATCGTATTTTTTTTTTAAATGTTT
>NW_015633186.1:948161-948242 GCF_001515625.1 Sinocyclocheilus rhinocerous | reverse complement strand
TATCTCACAATTCTCACAATTCTGTGAAAAAAAAGTCAGAATTGTGAGATAAAAAGTCGCAATTACCTTTTTTATTCAGTG
>NW_015633186.1:945153-947973 GCF_001515625.1 Sinocyclocheilus rhinocerous | reverse complement strand
ATCACAAATAATACTACTGATGAAAAAGAACGGGTTGAATTACTACTTTCGTTTCCATATAACTATACACTACGATAAACGTTCATCAGCGTGCATTGTTGTAGCGCAAAAAAAAACGTGCTCGTGCAACCAACTGAGAAAGTTAATCGCAAAAGAGTGACCAGTGGGAAGAATGAGTCTGGAGCGCTGAATTGTCCTGCTCCCTCTGTCACTCAGCACCTGCGTTCAAAATTCTCTGGCGCCGCCCCTGGTACATCGATGTATTTTTGAAAAGCAGAAATTAAGTTTGTCCAACTCTAAACCCAGTCCCCAAGTAAATTAGGTTATTAAATAAAAAAACTAGCAAAACAAGTTGCGCGGTGTCCCCACCACTTTTCAAAGCAAAGTTACGCCACTGCACTTCTGGTTTAATAGTTCAGACATCTGAAGCAACATTTCTGGCCATCCAATTTACTATAATTTCAGAATGCTTTTTGTGGGTTAGATATCGACACAGTTTAGGTTAAGATAGTTAAGTTGTTGTTTCTTTTTCCTCAGTAGTTCTTAATAGTTATTAATTTTAAAATAATTTTATATTATATTTTCTATTACTAATTGTATTACTTTTTTAATGTTACATTTATTTTATATTCATTTCTTTTTTCCTTTATTTCTTTAAACTTTTATTATAAAATGATAAGTTATTCATAAAATCTAAAATAATTACTAATATTATGTGTATATTAAATGCGATTTATTTTATTAAACATATTTTATATTATATATTATTTATATTATATTTTATTTTATTTTATATTTCTGCATTATATATAATAGCTTATAATATTTATTTATTTAATTTTTTATTATTTATATTTTTTTGTTTTGTTTTTTTGTTTTTTGTTTGAGTAAAAAAAAATGAACCTGTACATTGCTGACACATGTAAATGACCAAAGTGTGTAGTGTGGTGTTACTCAAAATCATAGTCACCGGCCAAAATTACATCACATACACCTTTAAAAGCGAGACATAAAATATGCATCCAAAGTCATAATTTTATATTCATTTTAAAATAAGTTTATATTTATTCTATATTTATTTCCTTTTTAATTTATTTCTTTAAGCTGTTGTTATAAAATAATTATAAATTATGAATAATATATAAAATAATTACTAATATTGTATTTATATTAAATGTAATTTATTTTGTAATTAAATATATTTTATATTATATTTTTATATTTCTGCATTATATATAATAGCATTTATTTATTTATTTTATTTTAGCCTTTTTTCACATTTCTTGGGGAAAAAACAAACGAACCCACACATTGCTGCCAAATGTACTCGACCAAAGTGTTACATCACATACACACTTAAAAGTGAGACGTAAAATATGCATCCAAAATCATGTTTTTTTTTTGTTTTTTTTTGTCTAATACATATTTGGTTGATGTTTTCTCATGGCAGACAGAGAGAAGGGCTCCAGAGTTCATGAATGATGCTGGGTTGCATTAAGATGTCTGTGCTTATTCTGATGAATGGGATTTGCCATATTGTGCAGTGCCACAGCCAGCAGGAAAGCAAGCAGATAGCACACCCTTCTCACATTCATCAAGCTATATTTCACAATCTCTTCAAAACAAATGACCAGAGCCGCCCGTTAGTGGCCAATTTGTGTCTCCTCTCCCCTCTGACTTGTGGGAGTAACAATTATCAGCAGACAGAGAATGTGTGTCTATGTAAAATATTCACATCATTTTCTCCATTTCTTCCTCTTCTAGACTGCAAAGTTCCTCCTGTGTTAGAAGAAGTGGGCAATTTAACAGCTAGTCTTAGACGTCGGCTCAGGCTTTGTTGTTTGGTCCAGGCGTGAGTGTGGTTGTATTTTGGAGAAATTGTGCGAGTGTGTATACCGCTCCATCCTCAAGTTTACAACTGCATCATAATCGTCATCTGTGTATGATTATGTGATACAAACATAGCGTGTATACACACTTCTGAGACTGTGTGTGTGTGTGTTTGTGTGTGAAAGACGTCCCGGTGTAGGACTGGCTGGAGGGCAGGGTATAGCGTGCATGTGGAGGGTCCGTAGCAGGGGACGCCAGGCTGTCTCCAGGATCTGAGGCCCTCCCCACCAGCGCAGACGCAGGAAGAGCCCTCCATAAATCAGCCCAGATTAGAGGGGCTGCTGGGCCGAGCTCCGCAGACTGCACTGCTTAATGTCAGAGCACCAGAGATGGCTTAAACAGTCTTTCTCCTCACTTTTTATGAAATCTACTCTCAAACTCAAAGGGGGAGACTGAGAATCGAAGGTGAGAAGGCAAGAGAAAGGATGGGATGCGGAAAGCCACAAATGATGAGCTTTCCAGTAATGGCTGAGGAATAACAGAGCGACTGGATTTACAAAGTATCTGTTGTGTTAGATAGCTGAGACTAATCTGAGCCTGGGGAGAGAGAGACGGCCATCCTGCTCGCGCTCGTATTGGCTGAACAAAGGGCCCTCCGTGTCTGCATGAAAATGCAGCGTCACACAACACATTCTCTCACACACATTCTCTCGGACTTGATGCGCACACACACGTTATTTTTCTCACGCTCGCAGACAAATGCTCTCTGTCACAAACTCTCGCTGTCATTTCCCGCTGCCTGTATCAGGTACCACATGTTTTCCTTAGTATTAGCTCTGGTGTCGGAACCCTCCTGGGCAGACAGCGCTCGCTTCTGATGACACTGCATTGTTTAAAAATCAAACAGTCAGCTGTATTTCTGTGGTCTTGGGAGTTTTGGGCTTCCTAATGCTGCTCAATGGTGAAGTCTCATCTTAATATGACATTTAG
>NW_015633186.1:890320-944916 GCF_001515625.1 Sinocyclocheilus rhinocerous | reverse complement strand
ATATATATATATATATATACAGTATGTTTATCTTGACATCATTTTACATATATACATACACACACATACATATATATTTTTACTATTTGATTTATTTTATTTTAATCTTTTTTTCCATTGATGATCTCATACCAAGTTATAGAATATAGTAACCCACTTATTTACATTTTTGTCATATACATATTTATATAGTTTTAGGTACTTTATTTACCTGTACAGTTTTATTTAAGTAAATTTTTCATTCGATTTTTGTTGAATTTATTTTAGGTGTAGATTTAAACCTTTGTTCTGTTCTCTTTTATTTTTTTTATTCAATTATATTTTCTATTATATTTTTATATTTCAATATATATATATATATATATATAATTTGTAATTTTTTATAATCTGAAGAACCTTCATTTTCTATTATATTTTTATATTTCAATATATATATATATATATATAATTTGTAATTTTTTATAATTTTTTTAAAGATTTATTTTATCCTTTTTTTTCCTTTGATGATCTGAGTATAATAGTGATGTTTTTTTCAATGCAGCATGCTGTTTCAACTTGAAAATATTCTATGAAACTATTTATCAGTGTGAGTGTTTCACAATCTGACTGAATCCAGATGATTTAAAACATTTATAGACACACTTTGTCATTTTGGTTTTGTTCTTTGTAGATTATTACTGTTTGTAGATAAATATGGTTCTGCTCCTTATAAATTAGACTTTATGATGATCAGGGTTGTATTTTTTGTTAAAAGCTGCATAAAAACGCCACTGTGCCAGGCCTCGTCTCCGTTCGGTTTTATACTTCAAAGTTCATTGTGAAAGACTAGGATGTGTTGAGAACAAAATTTGGCTCATTTAATCGACTTTTCTACTGCTTAATCTATCTTGTATTATAAAGTATGGGTCACAGGTCCACATCACTTTCCAGCAAAGTCTGTCGACATAAATGGCTTTATTGTTGTTCTTTCCTATTTTTGGGTATAGAGACTGAACAGTATCATTGTGTTAGCTCACAGACATTTTCTCCCCATATTTTAAAAATAATTATATTTTGACAACTTTTTTCCCCCCATCACAATCCAATTACAGTTTCCAATCCTGTCCTAATGCTAGCTTTTGAATGTAATAAAGTGTGTATGGTATCTTTGGCTGAAACCAAAGGAAATCCTTCAAAAGTAAAACCACTCCAGTAAAAACACCAGTAGTTCTAACCTCTTGTCTTTTCTCTCCACCGTCTATGTGTTGGTCATTTAAACCCAGCCAAAGTTTGGTCTGTAATCTGTAAATCGGTGTCTTTCACTCAGAATTGCGTTGGGCTGCAGTGAGCGTGATGTATTCCTCAGTTTACTCGCAGTGAAGGGCCATGGGAACTGTGCATTGCGTGAAGTCACAGAGATATTAGTCAAAAACAGTTGTTAGAATGGTCATGCTGATGTCCCTCCCCTCTTCAGCATGTCACAGGGAAAGTATTGATCCACAGCTTCCCAAAGTTATTTATAATTGAAGATAAACAAGGAATGTCCATATGCCTGGGAGCCAAGTCAATGGGGGTGCGTTGTTTTTGTTTTCTGTTTTTTTTCTTTCTTTTTTTTCTTGTGAATTCTTGAAGAAAGTTCTCAAGGGGAAGGATTTTTTTTCTTTGTAAGTAAAAATAAAATAAGAAATAAATATGTATGTATAAAAAAGAAGTGATAAAATAAGTGACACCAGCCAACGTAACATGGGAAGGAAACTGTTTGTGTTATGGACGTAACATCCTATTATTATCCCACTGTGTGTGACAGCTCTGACCAGAGCTGCCCTTAAACACACACTGAGCTGTTTGAGGAGAAACGCTACTTCCTCTGTTCACACACACACACACACACACACACCATCTAAAGCCAGACCATTCCCAAGTCTTATTTCTGACAGCCTTTATGGGAATGCTTAAATATAACCCTGGCGGCCAGCAGAGACATAATAATCAAACGACTTGAGCAGTAGTTTTTCCCACTTCAAGGTGGTCCTGCTAATCTTCGGGGGCACTGTCACCATCTTGGTTGGAAAGAAGTATTGGCCTTCATTTAGGGCATTTAAGGGCAGCACTGGCTTTGCCAAACCAATTCCTTCTTTCACCACAAAGCAGGAACGTCGTATGCAAAAGCTTCTTCTCGCTTCTTCACATATAACCTATGACCATCATTTTACACAAACACAAAAGCTTTTTCTGCAGATCATCAGCAGAAAATGATGCTCGGTGAGTTTGAATCAAATAGCAGCAATTAGCACTAAGGACGCTTTCATACTGGAGCTCTGATGGAGAGTTTGATGGAAAAGAATGTGTAAGTTCTGGTTGAGGGTTTAAGAAGAGCTGAATCGTTATGTTTAAGGACACAAATTGGGGATGCACAGTATATCGTTACCATATTAGCTATTCATCAATATGGTACCAAAATAATAAATATTATTATTATCATTTATTTGTTGTATGTAATATAGGATATTTTTAATGTGAATTTCCTATTTTACATTTTGATTAGCTTTGCCGATATCTAACACTCACTCAATCTTTAAAATCACAAAAAAAAATTAATAACCATTTAATAACACAAACTGTATTTTTTCTTCTTCTGTGTAATACATCAAAAGAGATATTTAAGATTTTTTTTGTTCGTAAAATGATAGTCTGTAAGTTCCAAATCAACGTCCCATTGACTTTCATTGTACAGACCATAAATAAATAATTAAATAAATAAATAAAACAAAAAAAAGCCATTTTTAAAATGAATATGTTTTAATGTTGCCATTTCTACTTTTACATAAATGTTTGTTTATCTAGACAAGGTGGAATTTTAATTTTAATATTGTCTTAAATATTGTCTTAATATTGTTTTAATATTGTTTACACTACAATTTAAAAGTTTGTGGTCACTAAGATTTTTTTTTTATTAATACTTTTATTCAGTAGGGATGCATTATATTAATCAAAAATGACAGTAAAGACGTGTTTTTGTACTTTAAATAAATGTTGTTCATTTGAACTTTCTTCAAACTTTCATCAAAGAATCCTGAAAAAGAAAATGCATCACAGTTTCCACAAAATATTAAGCTGTTAAACTGTTTCAGCATTGATAATAATAAGACATGTTTCTTAAGCAACAACATATTAGAATGATTTTTTGAAGAATCACATGAAACTGAAGACTGGAATAATGGCTGCTGAAAATCCATCACAGGAATAAATTACATTTTAAAATATATTAAAATACAAGACAGTCATTTTAAATTGTAATAATATCCCACAGTTTTTACTGTATTCAAATAAATGCAGGTTGGTGAACATAAGAGACTGCTTTCAAGAACATTAAAAAAATCTAACCGACCCCAAACATGTGATCAATAGTGTTTCATTTATCAGCACATAAAAATAAATATCAGTCAGAATTGTAATATCGGTGCATCCCTAATAGGGCTGTGCAATTAATCGAAATCATCATAAAATCGCGATTTGAGCGTGCACGATTTCTAAATCGCTTTATAGCACGATTTTCCGCGCCCCCGACCTCCCGCAGTATGCTATCCGAACCAATCAGAATGCAGCGCGCCTAAATGGTGCACTTTTAGATAAACAAGGCAATAATAGATGAGAGGTTAAATGTGAATATGTCTATGAAAGATTGCATTACTGTACTGTGATAAAAGAGAATCACAATGCTGAAAAAGCATTTTCAGAAACAACGTTTGGATTTGAAATCAAAATAATGGATAAATGTTGTGTTTGTGGTAAACAGGAGCGGACTGCAAACGCGTCCTGTGCGAAAGTAAAATTAGTCCATGCTGCTTCTGCACCGCATACACATACTGTATACGCACTGCAGACGGAGTACGTGTGAACTTGGCGCAACAAATCTAGTTCAACATCTGAGGCAACGCCACAAAGAGCTCTATGACCAATGCATGGCAAAAAAAATCCCTGGAGACGGGATTTTTTTTTTTCTACCATAGAGACATTTTGTTACACCTTTACTTAGGGATTATTTTGCCTTATGTCACATGTTATAGCTTTTTTGATAAAGCTCTAATTGGTTTTCTTTTGGAAATATGTTTCAAATTCACACTGAATGCATTTATGACTGTAAAGCATGTCTGTGTGTGTCAAAATCGTGATTAAAATCGAAATCGCAAAAATTGATCAAAGAAATCGCGATAGGTTTTTTTTGTCCATATCGCACATCCCTAATCCCTAATACTTTGCGCTCATCAGAACAAGACAAAGATATACTTCATTGGAGTAAGGAAGAGCACCCAGTGAGGAGGGAAGTGATCTCACAGGGCTCTAGGTTAGCAGGAGTGTCTGGACCTCTCAACACCACTCGGCAGCGGCCCCACCTGCCCCGCTCTCACTCTCCTCAAGGCTGAAATAAACCAAATGCTTCCCCGACGTACGTTATCCCCTCTCTTTCATCAACAAACTGTGCTAATGACTTGTTCAAAGCTGTTTGTTCTCGCTCCTGCAGAGAGAAGGCTTTGATGATGTATGGCGGTCTCGGGTGTTGTGGCCCTTAAGAAAGCTTTGACACTTGGAAGGCCTCCCATCGCCTGCGAGCTGGTTCAGCGGCACTGGGTCCTCACGCTTCACGGTCTAAAACTGTCACCATGTGTAGAATTACAACAATTAGCCTGTGATTTGTGTGAGACGGTGGCCTGAGGCTGCAGACCACCCATGCATTGCTGCTGGGGAAAGGTGCTGGTGACGCAGACCTCTGTAGGCGTCGGTGGAGCCGTTGTCCAGATTGAGCAGAAGGGTGACTGTATAAAGAGGGGTCAAACTGTAAGGCTTCCGGGGGATTGTGTTGAGGGCATTTTTAGCATGTTAGCTGCTTTCTGTTTAAATGACAACCCCCAGTGCTCTATTACCACAGACAATCCCAGATATTGAGGTCTCGGTGAACTATTGTTTTTATCCCAGTTTGGCTTTGGATCGGTTGTAGATGTATCTGGTGCTTTTTGGAACAGCAAACTGACAATATTAATGTGTTAGTGTACAAAACAAGACTCTCTTGGTGGCTGGCAGACTTCCTCCCACAGGAGAATAATGCTTGTATATCTCATATGTCGTCTGCTATGACTGTTTTCCCATGCCTGTGGTGGCCAAGTAAACAATCTTTTGACCATAAATTGTCACTAAATCGCAACAGTTTTTTTTTTAAATGTTTTTTTTTTTTATCTTAACATCAACATTTGTGCAACCTCTTCTGCGCCATTTTATTTTAGGCACAACTTTTTACTATTTTATACTATTTTTTAATGTGTTTTTAATGGGGATTGTTGTTTGACATTAATTCAAACATAGTATAATTAATTTATTACGTAAAAAGTATATAATTTATTTTTACATTTAAATAATCAATTCATGTTTACATAAGTGTTATTTTATTTTATTTCATTTCATTTCATTTTATTTTATTTTAAAGGGATAGCCCACCCAAAAATAATTATTCTGTCATCATTTACTTACACTCATGTCATTCCAAATCTTTCTTTGTTATGTGGAACTTAAAGGAAGGTATTTTGAAGAAATGTCCCATTAACTTCCATTACAAGTCAATGGTAACTGAAACTGTTTGCTTAACAACATTCAAAATATTTCAGAGTTCCACAGAATAAAGTCAGTCATACAGGTTTGAAATGACATGAGGGTGAATAAATGATGAATCTTTATTTTTGGGTGAACTGTACCTTTAAATTTATTTATTTGTAATAGTGAAAAGTTAAAGGGGTAAGAAACCCTCCTCAGAATCATGCTAAAGTGGTTTAATATTTATCACTGTTGAAAAAAAATCCAACATTTTCATAATTATAACAATATCCATAAATTTAAGCTGTTGTAAGACAAAGCCATATACAAAGAAGCAAGAGCACAGTTTGGCAGAGTCTCCAGGTATGCTGAACCTCCTGAGATCAGCCGTGATGGGCCATATAATCTGAGATCAGCGACGGCTGCAGGTAAAGGGCTCCATTTACCGTCCCTACTATCTGAATGGAGCATCTAACTATTGCCTATCCAACAGGCTTCACTCACTCTAATTGCGAGTAACTATTCGCCTTTGAAGTCTGACGTGAGGAATCTGTGGTATTCTTCAGAGTCTGTGCCTGAAAGGAACGTCCTCTATCCACAATCATTATGTCCCAGCTCAAGTGTATAAGCAGTTGAATTAAGTAATGGGACGTGATATTTCTGAGCAGAATGGTTGTTCTGTGTTCCGCTAATGCTCGTCGATGATTTATGTAAGTGTAGTTGTTGAGCTCTTGTATGATTTTAAAGGCTCCCCTGAATCTAAACCCTCTGCTTTTTGCTTGAAAACTTGGACACTTCTGTGCGAAATGTGCTTCTCTGAGGCCTGATGCTCCTAATGAATACGCCCCTGAACCAGCCCGCCCTTTTTCCTTTGTGCCCCTCATCCCATAGCGTGGTACTTCAACTTTGAAAAATGCCAGAAGAGTGTATCTCATGGCCCAACGAATGTTTTATCTGCCCGAGTTATCGTTTTTCACTTAATGACAGCCATTATGGCCTCAGAGCGGCAGAACAGGCTGCAAGCAACTGCATAAGAAGTTTAAAGTTTTTTCTACTTCTCCGTTCTCTCTCCAAGGTGTAATGCAATCTAACCTTGGGAAGAGGCCTGGAGTGGCTGGAGCCGTAATGTGTAAGAGGCTCCTCTGTTAAAAGTGGCGTCGCCAGGGATGGAGCGAGGGGAGTTATTGGCGAGGAAAGGCAAAGAACCGGGTCTGCTTCTTGTCACTCAGGGCAGCCTCTGCCCAGGGAGTCTGTGGTACTGCAACCCAACACTGCTAAGCTAGCATGCTGACACTGCGTTCAAAGGGCTACAGTGGGATAACCTATTTAAGGAGAATTGAGCTTCATCATCCATTAGATCACTCTTTTACTCATCCAGAAGCTCCTTAATAAACCTCTGCAGGTCATGCTGGGATGACCTGGATGACTGACAATCTCTATAGACGTAACCCCTGCTAATTCCAGCAGCTAAACCCTTCTGTTTTGTGTCACTTTGTGTGAATAGGAACCGAGAGGCATCAAACCAGTGTTTGTGTTTCTCGGTTTTAATGGGCCATTTGAATAAGCCTGGTTGTGACCTCCTGACACCCATCACAATAAGCAGGGCAGCAAGGGGATTAACTGCTATTTTCTAACAACTTTTGCTCGATCTCTCGTTCTCACATGCCCACTGAGATGTTTCTTGGAAGCATCTCTTGTGACAAGATCTAATGTAACACTTGTGTATTTGAGGTCACTACAAGTTCAGTTAGCCTCGGCCACCTGTTTGCCTCTAACATTTCGCCCAAACAACACTGGTCATCTAATCAACATGGTGCTCAAGGTAAACACACACATACACTTATACTCTACTAGTGATGTTTAAAGAAACAGCTTTCCATTTCTATTTAAATATATGGGTCAGTGAGACAATGCTTATTTTTTTGTCCTATGTATTATTTTTTTTAGAAATGCAAGCAAAATGCAATCAATGCATAGAATGATATTAGTGCACCTTTGCATGATGAGCATGTTTTTAATTTCTGTATTAGTTAGGTTAGTTCCCAAAACTAGATTATATTTATGAATTAATTCATGATATTTGTTTTTAAAAAAGATTATAGGTAGATGGGTCAGTGACACAATGCAAATTTTTTGTTCTATGTATTCTTTTTTTTTTTTTTTCAGAAAATGCATAGAATGATATTAGTGCACCTTTACGTGATGAGCATGTTTTTAATATCTGTATTAAATTGATATATTATTATACATAGTAATGATATAATATGCATAGTAATTATAATGTATATGTTTGCATATATTTACAAATTGAATAAGCCTGGTTGTGACCTCCTGACACCCATCACAATAAGCAGGGCAGCAAGGGGATTAACTGCTATTTTCTAACAACTTTTGCTCGATCTCTCGTTCTCACATGCCCACTGAGATGTTTCTTGGAAGCATCTCTTGTGACAAGATCTAATGTAACACTTGTGTATTTGAGGTCACTACAAGTTCAGTTAGCCTCGGCCACCTGTTTGCCTCTAACATTTCGCCCAAACAACACTGGTCATCTAATCAACATGGTGCTCAAGGTAAACACACACATACACTTATACTCTACTAGTGATGTTTAAAGAAACAGCTTTCCATTTCTATTTAAATATATGGGTCAGTGAGACAATGCTTATTTTTTTGTCCTATGTATTATTTTTTTTAGAAATGCAAGCAAAATGCAATCAATGCATAGAATGATATTAGTGCACCTTTGCATGATGAGCATGTTTTTAATTTCTGTATTAGTTAGGTTAGTTCCCAAAACTAGATTATATTTATGAATTAATTCATGATATTTGTTTTTAAAAAAGATTATAGGTAGATGGGTCAGTGACACAATGCAAATTTTTTGTTCTATTTATTCTTTTTTTTTTTTTTTTCAGAAAATGCATAGAATGATATTAGTGCACCTTTACGTGATGAGCATGTTTTTAATATCTGTATTAAATTGATATATTATTATACATAGTAATGATATAATATGCATAGTAATTATAATGTATATGTTTGCATATATTTACAAATTTTTATTTTAAATTAATTAATAAATATTAATTAATAATAATAAATAAAAAATAAACTAATGATAAATATAATACATTGCAATATAAAATAAACAATAATAATGTAGAATTTATTATTCAGCACAACCAAAGTAATAAGTAATGTGTTGCAAACTTTTTCGAGGCAACTTTAGTTTCCAAAACTAGATTATATTTATTAATTAATTCATGATATTTGTTTTTTAAAAAGATAGATAGATAGATCTGAAAAACTTTAAGTATCTTTTTAAATTAATATAAACTCAAATATTCAAATAAGAAAAATAAGATTTTTTTTTATTGGTACACTACATGAGTCATTAAATGTAACTCTTTTTTTTCTTTATCATGGACAAACTTGTGCAGTTGACCCATGTGACTTATCATGGACATGCATATATCATTGACCCATATGTTTACGTGCGCAGTATACGGTGCCATCTGTCCTTGCGTTTGCTCTGATTGAGTCCTCAGGCGTGAGCAGACTGGGTGCTGAGAGCTGCCTGCGCTACTGCAGATATATTCTCTCTGGGATTGGCCTTCACCCCTGCAGATCAGGGCGTAAAATTGCCGGCCCTTTTGCACCCACATGTGTTGATAAGTCCCATTAATATCTCACTGATCCCTGCCAGCTCAGAAGCCGTGTGGGAACTCTAAGCACCATCATGTAGAAATGGCTATCAGCACTATGATATGGAGTAGAGAGGGAGTGGCCCAGTAGGCAGGATCAGGGAAGCGTATGCGAGGGGGGGATGGAGTCAGGTCTGAGCTGGTGACAGGTGCCGGGCCTGGCTTTGGCTTGCCATGACCCTCCGTGCTTGGCGGCGCAGGCTGGCGCTGCCCACCTAATCCCCGGCCAGCTGTTGCAGTTGTCGCCCCAATTAGGGTAAAGTGTCGAGGCAGGTGGCAGCTGGTTCAGGTAGCTCTGGTGCATGCTGATCGGCAGATCCGTGTGGCAATGACAGAGCTCTGCTGTCATGGGGCTGCTTTGTGCTGACGGCCGGCCCCCTGAAAAATCTAGGCCACATGTTTCCAGAGCTGTCAGCGTCCCTCCGGCCTCCCATCCATTATCCCGCTGACGCTACGGGGCCGCAGCAGATCGGGGCCCGCGGAGAGGGCAGGAGGTGGGTCAGGGTGCACCCAGACACCCCTGCCGGTGGTGAATGAATCAGTCCGTCTCTGTTAGAGCGAGTTGTCACAGCACCATCCATCATGGCAGGAGCTTGTCTGTCTGAAGCGTTAGGTCTGCTGAACAGAAGCAGGATGTTGTGTCTGATGCTTAAACCTGGAGAGGTCATTGGCCCGGCCTTTATCATGACTTACAAACTGAGAGTCTTGGATATTTTGCATATCTGGAATTCTGCAGAAAGCACGTAGTAAATCAGCATGGACGTTATGTGATAACCAGATTCAGTGGTTACTTTGCAAATGTAGAGCAGAATGATCTCCTAGTTTAAGCCGTGGAGCGGAGTATATTAAAACAATCAATATGGACCATACTTGAAGATGAAGATGCTGAGTGCTCCCTCTGATCGATCAATATGATGGTTAACGTTTCTCCCGGATAGTTTTAACATCAAAGTCAATAACAAGCTTTGTAAATTGCAGCGTTAGAATAAAAGATCACTGGGGTCTAATCTTCTGCTCTCCATCCTATGAAGTGAATTTGATTATTATGAAAAAAATCCAGTGTCAGACAGAGGAGGAATTCTTCCGAGGATGTGTATTTTGAGATTTATTTGCTAATGTCATTTTCAGATATCTTCTCAGATCCTGAAAGATCTTCGGTATTATAAGCTGTAATATTACTATAATGCTGTATTATGATGTTTTTTTTTTTATGTTGTATCATATATCGTGTGATTTTTATTTTAGTGATATTATAAAGGGGTATTTAATCATTCATCTGTTAATTGTTGATTATTTAATCTTTTAAACTTATTGACTTTGCATTTATCAATTTAGTACAAATGCAGTCAGTAAAAATGCTGTAAAAACAATATACAAGAAATTGATTTGTATTTTATATCAAAATTATTAATATTAAGGATCACAAAATAATGCAAGATTAAGTTCCTAGTAAACATAAATGCAAATTTAGCACATACAACAATTATAATACCAGCACTCAAATTTCTTAATTATATTTATTTAAATTGTGTATTACATGTAAAAAATAATACTAAATTAAACTAATTAAGTTCCTACTGAACAAAAATGCAAATTTAGTAGACTACTAAAATACCCACATAATTAATTATTATTTTTTAATGGTGTATTATTTACCTGTCTATATATATTGTTTTCTATTTCAGTTAAAAAAAATTTAATAGATGACAGAAAATTCCTGAAAATGAATGCATCTCTATGGGTCTATTTTCAGCCCTTTTCTGTGACCTAAATATTGTTTAATTTTTTTTGGCAATATAGATTTTGTAGTCTGTAGGTGATATGATATCACAGCTTTTCTGAATTATTCAGGGCAAAAAAGGGCAAATATACAATGGCATGTATCAATCTGTACTTATTGTTTGTGGTTCAGTCATCATCTGACTCTCACCGTCTCTGTAAGCAAAATAATTTTGTGTATGCTCTCATGTAGAGTGGTTCTGATTGTATTTGTGGGTTTTTTTAGATTATTATGTGGGCACATAGACTTTATATGTGGTCTCTGTCATGTGTGTTAGTGTGTACGCACGCGTGTGCCACTGGCATAGTACGGGTGAGGTGGTCCAGCAGGGTTTGGCGTTAATACTTTCCATAAGTATCCAGTGTCCGGAGGCAGTGTTCGGATGGGAGTGTATCAGTTTCCATAAGACTCTGGCAGTGCTGATTCGTCTGTGGTTATTGGGCCGTACAGACAAGCTTTAACAACGGTGTCTAGTGCTGGAGCAGAGGGGAGAGGGTCCTGCCAGCCTCAACCCGAGAGTCCCTCAGCACTCTTTACAGTAATAAAACAGCACAATATCGGACATCCGACACCCCAGATCAAACCCCATTACATTAAGGAAATATTAGACTGAAGCGCCGGCCTGATGCATGCACACGTCAAGATGGCGGACAGGACTGGATGTCTGAGTCTGTGCTCCGAGAGGAAACAGACATGAATTAAAATGTGTTTACCCCCCAACATTGTCAGCATGTTGGCAGGCTCTTCACAATACTGATGCCGTCTTTACATGGGCCGGAGTGTGTATTGATTGCACTGTATCACTTGCATCAAATGCTTCTTTTTCTCTATTTGTGGCAGTTTGATATTTAAGAAATTACAAGTGGAATACTAAAAATGGCAGTTTGATATTTAGAAAGAAAATTGTCATTATTTACTCAGCATCATGTCATTCCGAACCTGTATGATTTACTTTGTTCTGTGGAACACAAAAGATATTTTGAAAAAAGTTTTTGTCCATGCAATGAAAGTCAGTGGAGTTCAGTGTTGTTTTAGACCCCACTCACTTTCATTAAACAGTTGCAACATCTTCAAAATATTGTATTTATGTTTCACAGAAGAAAACACAACAGCTATAATTTGGTATGACATGAGGATGAGTAAAGATGTCATTTTTTTTGTCTCTTTAAATGAATTGCACCCGCAAAGTGCCATTTAAAAAAAAAACGCACTCTGTGTTTTGGTGCCTGTTTCAAAAATAATTATGCAATTCAGGTAGACCTGCTCAAAAAATGGTGATAACACAATTTGCACGTTCCTGATTCTACCTGAATTGGCCGTTTAAATTTGGTATGCAGACATCTTTTTTATTATTAATATAATTAATTATTTAAATTAATATTCTTAAATATAATGAAATTATATTTACCACCTACTTATTTGTGTAATTATTTTCACCTGATAAACAGTGCTAAGTTTGTGAAAATGGCACAATGTACAACATATTACAGCATAATTACGTAGAGCAGAGGCTATTTAGCTCTTTTAATCACTTGTTTCATGGTACGTGACTAAAATGCAGGTTTGAAATGTGTGTTACAACTAAATTCTTCCCCATTAATGTGTTTTTGTTAGGAAATACGATATACAGTATTAATCTGAATGTAGTCTGAACTGAATTGGATAATATTGCTTTATTACTCAATGCTGTATTATCACTGTATTTGCGTTCATTTAGCACACAGGCGAAACCCTTCATCACACTGACGCTCCTCAGCGCACGGCCAGTATTTTAAGCTCTTCTGAGCTCGTAAACATGATTTTGGTCTTTTAATATTCTAGCGCCCGCTGTAAAGCTAGATGAAATAGCGTCGCGCGTTGCCCCTGCCTCGTGAGGTTTGACTTATGCGATTAAGTACATTTGCAGATCAGGGGACTCGTTCAGGAGGAGCTGAAGTGGTCATTCTTGAGCAGCGAGAGTGAACGGAGGCTGATCTTCATTAGAGAGGCCTGATGGCTGTGGACCTCTGCAGCTCGGATGATTTAAGTGTCCTCTCTCCGCCTGGCCTCTCTATAAGGGTCATGGCGGGCCTTTGATGTTTCATTATGTACAGCGCTCCAGGAACAAAAACATGCAGGCCACATCAAACGGCCGTCCCGCCGAAGCGTCAGGAGAGGCCTCTACCCCCGCCCCTTCGCTCTTAGCACTAGATTACTAGAATCAGCTCTGCCAAAGACGAAAGCCAAAACAACATCAACGCGCCCACAGCAGAAAAATTACACCAGTGTAAATCAAGGAAAGCCATCAGCTGGATGAGAAACAGATCTGCTCCAACTAAATCAGACGGCACCTGTGTCATTACAGTCATCAAAGTTTAGCTCGTCTGCTCTGGAAACTCATTTGTTTGCTGAGTAGCGTCCATCTTTTGTTTGTTGGAGCTGACCTAAAACATGACAGACCGTGAGCGTGGAAAAAATATCACGTCTGGACCCCTGCTGAGGGGCTGTTTTGGTCTCACATGTCCTGATTTGATTGTGTTCCAGTAGAGGTTAAATGGGTTAAGAATCTTAACCGCACTAAAGCCCTTGGAACGGTTACTTATTAATCTCTTTCACTTCGAAGACATTACCACCAGGTTTAGCCGGATTTACCTCACCAGATAACATGGCCAGATTTGTCAAAACAGCTCAGCTGAGACTAGAAAGGGCGGCAGACGCAGAAACGAATCCCTACACCCATCAGCGTTTGCTCACTCTCTCTGTTTTTTTGTTTCTTTGCTAACCTCGCTTTAAGGTATGCATACAGGACGGAGAATCCTCCAAGTTTCCTGATAATCCTGTCTTTTTTGACTTTTTCAGGTCATCCACGCATTGACCCAGATTTGTTTTTTTTCCCACCAAACAGGCCTGCAGTATCTGCTTGAAATACTGATACAATCATTAGGAATGATGTCAGTGCAGTTCCATGTGCTCTACAGCCGAGTCTAATGGATGCTCTTTTGTTTATCAGAAACTCCTGAGCACCTTACTGGAACTCAGCTCTGTCTCAGACCATCTTCATTTGATTAGTCATGTCTAGGATTGTTAAGCCACACTACAACACTCCTGAGAATTATTATGTGCGAGTACACAGCATCTGTATTGCAATGCTAATGTACAGTACCCTTCAAATTTAATTGCACTCTTAGTATGAATGTGCAATAAAAGTTTTTTATTTATTTTATTTTATTTTTTGCTTATATTACTACACTCCTGAAAATTATGACCTATATTTAGATACAGCAACAAAATGAATGGCACTCTTAGTATGGATGTTAGTATGGATTTTATTTTATTTTGTGTTATTTTTTATTTGATTTTATTATTAGTCCATATTAATTTTTTTTATTTGAAATTCATTACTTTTTTGCCTAAATTACAACACTCCTGAAAATGATGACCCATATTTAGTCACAGGGTCCAAATTAATGGCACTCTTAATATGGATGTTAGTATGGATTTTATTTTTTTATTTTTTTATTTTTTATTTTCTTATTAGGCCATATTATTATTTTTTTTTCATTTTGAAATTAATTCCTTTTTTTGCCTAAATTACAACACTCCTGAAAATTATGTCCCATATTTAGTCACAGGGTTCAAATTAATGGCACTCTTAATATGGATGTTAGTATGGATTTATTTATTTATTTATTTATTATTATTATTATTAGGCCATATTATTTTTTTTTTATTTTGAAATTCATTACTTTTTTTGCCTAAATTACAACACTCCTGAAAATTATGACCCATATTTAGTCAGAGGGTCCAAAATAATGGCACTCTTAATATGGATGTTAGTATGGATTTTATTTTATTTTATTTTATTATTAGGCCATATTAATTTTTTTCATTTTGAAATTCATTATTTTTTCCTTTTTTTTTTTTTTTTTTTTTTTTCAGTTTATTGTTTGTGTATTTTTTATTTTTTTTTGCCAATATTACAACACTCCTGAATATTATGACCCATGTTTAGTCACAAGGTCAAAATTAATGGCACTGTTTCTATAGATGTTAGTATTATTTTTTCAGTTGTTATTTTTTTGCCCATATTTAGTCACAGGGCCACGATTATTGCCACTCTTAGTATGGATGTTAGTTATTTTATTTTTTTATTTTTATTTCTTGTATGCTTACATTTTCTGCTATACAGATTTTTTTTGTACATGTTTAAATTCTAAATTTAAAATTTATAAAACTTTTCACACAGTTTGTTATTGTTTGTAATGTGTTTTAAAAAATGCATAACAATTTGCTTAAACTGGGAAAACAGAGACAGGAGCTTCTTATAACATGCATAAAGCACTTATGCGTCTAATCCCGGCTGCTGGCGGGGTTTTATGTCAGTGCGCGGGTCATCGGTGTGAGGTGATCAGCGAGAGGTGATAAAATAGCCACGGGTTGGACGTGTTAGGGTAATGGGAGGTTACCGCTGCATCTCACTTCAGCAGTGCTGCTGTTGCCGGGCTGTAAATGGGCGTGTCTGTGAAATGGTTTTTATTGTTGGTTAATCTGTGGACATTGGCAGGCCCATTTCCGCTGCATCTCACTTCAGCAGTGCTGCTGTTGCCGGGCTGTAAATGGGCGTGTCTGTGAAATGGTTTTTATTGTTGGTTAATCTGTGGACAGTGGCAGGCCCATTTCACACTGAATTCCACCCTGTGGGGCCGTGGCTAATTGGACAAATTTGCACAGCGTGGAAGGAGGCACAGAACGGCGGGAGGCTTGATATATGGGCACAGGGCTGCAAAGCACAGTCGAAGCTGGCCAGTTATACACACACACACACACACACACACACACACTCACACTCCTCCACCTTCCATCCATAGATAAACCACAAAGTTGAGGGAGCCGTGTTCATTATGTCAGTAAAGCAAAATTCAGTTTAGATGAAAACAAAGTACTTATCAATCACCAAAACTGGAATTTAGGAATATTAAGAAAAAAATATTAATTTATTTAGTTATAATTAGGGTCATGTTTTAAAACATATTCGAATTAACAATTAATTAAGAGAAACATGAAGTATTTGAAGATAAAAAATTCATTTGAACGTGATTTTGTATTTGTATGTGTGTTTTAATTCTAAAATTATAATTATATTATAAATATGAAATATTATACAATTATAAAATAAATTATACATTTATGATAGAGAGTTAAATAGATACGTAGATGTTTGCTGTGTGTAATTTAACAGTAGCAGCAGGCTTTTTACTTTTTATCTTTATTTGATTTTAGAATTCAGACTCTTCTAACTGGAATGTGTTGTGTAAACTAAACTTATCATTCATAACAATTATATCATTATTCATAAATCCCTAAATATTAAAAAATACAAATTATTATGCACAGACACAATTATTTAAAAAAAAAAAGTTTTTTCTGCATAAATTAAATTTCTAAGTCTAAGGGAAATGTAATTCTAAATTAAATTTAACTCTAAGGGATATCTTAAGTCAAAAAAGGTCTCTGTGATTACTTGCAATGACCAGAAACTTGTAGAAAAAGCACACTCTTAAATCACAGCACAGACAGCCCTGGGGTGTGAAGGCCCAGACGTAATTGTTTTTTCTACAACCTCAAACACAGAACTACACCGCTCTCTTAAAGGCGCACATGACTTCTGTTTCCTTTTTAGCAGGACCAAAGTCCTGTTTTATGTTCCTTTATTCACCCAAGATCTTTTTCTGTTCTGTTTTGTCATCTTTGAAGTTGTGAATGATGCTTTAATTAATAGTTTCTCAGCTTGGGGAAGGTCGGACGACAGCACAAATTAAGAAATGGGAGTGCAGAATGCTTTCTGTGAAGGCTGTGAAACCGAGCCCAAGTTGAAATGGGTGGTAATTGCAGCGGTCGAGCACGTGTGAAGTCAGCCCTCTGGAATTAAGATGCAAGCCGTAGGCTCCGGCTCTAATCACGACTTGGCCACGCTCCCTTCATGTGTGTGTATGTGTGCAGGTCATGAGCAACAGTTTCATCAACGCCCTGGAAGTATAAATCTTGGGCCGGAACCGACCGCAACACCAGCTGGGCTCCAGCTCTCCGCTTGGTGAAAACGACATGTAGATGCTCTCAAATCCACGCAGCCATGCATCTTGACCCACATAATGGGAGATTTCTGCACCCAGACCACAGCTAATTCAGAAAATGATAGGGGAAGGAGCGCGGGGAGGCCCAGCCCAAATCTGACAGTGATTTTCTCAGGCTCACTTGTTGTTGTTGTTGTTGTTTTTCTGTCATGGCTGCAGTGCTGGCTTGGGGCTGGGCCCTGGGCTCTTTGATGTGTGAGCTGCAGGGGAAGACAGGCCGCAGAATATCAGCCTCCCTCCGCTGTGGCAGCCGTGCATCCGTCTGCTCTTTCTCACACAGGCCGCTCGCCTCCTCGCCTCACATTGCCTCGCTGGCCCATCTGGATTTAGTTACTTCGTATTACTGTTCCAGCACTCTGCCTCATCCTTCTTTGTTTCTTTTTTTCTCTCTTTTTTATATCTATTATTGGCATGCTCGTTCCTTGTCTCTCTTTCACGCTTTTTTCTGTCAGTTTCTGTCACATTCATTGATCTCAGATTTCATTTTGCCTTCTTTCTCTATTTCTTTGTCATTGTTTATTGTTTATCAGGCTGTTTTAACTGGAATATGTTGTAAAGCCTAAACTTTTTAGCTTCATGCTTTGCTTTATTTATTATTATCTATTATAATCAAAGAAATGAGCAGGCCAATCTCACAAAGAAATAATAGGTCATATTTACCCCAAAATAAAAAAAAATGAATTTTTTTTTCAACAAGAAATTAATTCAAAACATAAAATTAAATCAAATTAAATAATCAAGGCACAAATTTTAAGTAAAGTTTAATAATCTTCACTTTTTGTTTTTTTTGTATTTTTGATTTTCCTAACAATTATTAATATTTCCCAAAATATAAAAAAAGAAATACAGTGGTGAAAATCATTGAAAATCAAAGAAATTTAAAATTGAATTCAAACTTACAAAGAAATGATGGGTCATGTTTGCCCCAAAGACAAAATAAAAATAAATATATATATTTGCATAAAGTAAAATAATAATTAAAAAAATTACAACAAAAATTTAATTTTACATCAGAAAGTTTGTATTTTTTTTAATTTTTCTTAGTTATTGTTATTTCCTGAAATATTTGTAAAAAAAAAATATATATATATATATATTAATACGGGGTGAAAATCATTCTGTGCAGACGTAATATTATTTATATACAGTGCCGTGAAAAGGTTTTTGCCCCCTTCCTGTTTTTTTTTTTTTTTGTTCGTTTTTTTTGCACCCATTCAGGGGCGTAAATTTCATCTAACAGTAGGGGGGGACAATAAACATAAAATTTAGCAAGAGCAATTTTTGAAGGGGACACAAATAATACAGCTAGGATATGTATACACAGGAAAGCCTTACTACTATTAGTGCAGCAGGGAGACCGTGCCAAATTAGACAACTTCAAGCTGTCGTGGTCGCGCCGCGACAGCGCTTGTGTCCATTGTAGACATTATTACTATCCGTCACAGTGTTTCCAAGTCCGCGGTTTTCCCATGGAATTGGGCTACTTTATCACTGTTGCCGCAGGTTGTTTTTCATGTCCGCAGGTTGAAGCGACCCCAATAACGTGTATTTTAGCCCCCGGAATGCGATTTTTACCAAGGGACCCCCTCGAAACGCAGTTAGTCTGGGCTAGTTTTGAGTAGCAATTGGGCGGATTTTGTTGTGAAAACCTGGCAACCCTTTCCGTCAAGCAGGTAATGTTATTATTGCTAACATAGCGGGCTCGTCGGAAAATACATTGGCATCATCTGTATTAAAGAGAAAATAAACTTCATCCAATGTTTAAGTGAATAAATTAGCCTTGACAGCCTTACTTACTGGAGATCCACAACTATTGACTTTGTTCTCTCTCACCGGACTTGTGAGTGTGTAGGTGATGCAAAAGAGGAAAGCAGACATTTGGACCAAAGCACTGTGAGGTAAGGGAGGGGGAGACTCAAAATATTTATAAACAGGGCTCTACAGTGCGACCATTTCAGTCGCATTTGCGACTGAAAACTACTGCGTGCGACTATGAAAATTTTTTTAGGAGCAATATCACCTCGTAATGGGAAGGCTACTTTTTGATAAAATTTTGGATAATTGTTTAGAAGGTGCTCCTAAATTTTTGAACGTGCTCATACATTTTTTAAGTTAGGAGCACAAGTGCTCCTAAAAAGAAAAGTAAGCGTAGAGCCCTGATAAACTTAAAACGCATTTTCGCCCCGTTTGCGTTTGTTATTTTAATACTTTCACTATTATTTAAAGTATAAAACATTGTTATTTACAATACACAGCATGGTTTTTAATCATATTTTTAGGGGGGGGTCCTGTACCCCCCGACCCCCCCGGGATTTCCGCCTATGCACCCACTCCTCATTTTTTAATCCCCTTTAAACCATGTCAGTCTCACTAGGCCTGCCGTTTTGATTCTCATGCAGTGTGACGTCACACTGCATAGGGCCGGGACACGGGGGTTGATTGACAGCTCTGCATTGCTATAGTTTCTGCCCTCAGCGGTTGTACGCTGTCCTCCATGTTCTCCGCGTTCGAGCAGCTGTAACGTCAACAATGTCTTGTAAGCAGTCCCCATGTTCTGTGAAAGTATGGATGTAAGACTGAACACAAGAGTCTTAATTTTCTCCCAACATCTGAGCTGCTGAAGACGCTGTGTATTACTTTCATTTTTCAAGGTAATGCACCTCAAAATCTACCTAAATTCGTGTATCACTCCAGACTCCTTTGTGAATGTCATGTCGTTATAGTGCTTAGCGTTTTAACCGTATTTGTGTGCATACATTAAAATTTTTTTAACTCACCAGCACCACGCTTGTGAAATTAGTTTGCGCCGTTCTTAGCGCGAGATTTGTTCAGTAACGCGGTCGCGCGGCTCTGTCCATTGATCTGCGCCGATGACAGGTCAGCGCGGTGCGAGCTCTGTAACATTGCGCTGTTTCGTCCCACTTTCAGTGCATATCGCTTCCCATATGTACGGCTAAACACCGGTTCTCTCGCTCTGTTATGTTGCTTCTACCGGCTGTTTATTGCTGTAGATATGCAATGCAGAGAGACGTATACGCGACGCCCTCTTCTGGAGACGGGGCGGGAATATGCAGCTCATTTGCATTTAAAGCCATACACTCCAAAACAGCTCTTTTTTAGACACCCCACAAATTAAATTTTCCAGCTGTTATAATAAATTATCTGTTGGGTATTTTGGGCTGAAACTTCACAGACACATTCTGGGGACACCCAAGACCAATATTACATCTTGTAAAAAGGGGCATAATAGGTGCCCTTTAAGAATTTTTTTTATTATAGAGTTTTTATTATAGTCTTTTATTATTATTATTATTATAGTACAGTGGTGCAGTGTGCTTAATTGTCATAAAATAACGCAAAGATGTGTAATAGTCCTAAAATAGGCTTCATTGTCATTTATGGGGAATAATGTGACTTCCCTTGACTGTTTTCTTGGGAGTTGCTTAGTTTAGTAGTGATTAGCATTACTGAGAATCAGCAGAGCCCATAAAGGATGTCAGCTCACATTGTGCCCATCTGTCCACCTTTGCAGTGGATTATTTCAGCGTCTTTCCACTTTCCACATCAGAGTCCCGTCTCCACACACTCATCAGTCTCCGTGTCTCTCTGTTTGTAGTGGTGTGGCGTTGAGGCCGTGGTTAGCATGATATCAGGCTGATATAATGAGGCCGTTCCAGCTTCCCTCTCTGTTTCTCCCTCTTCCGCTCTCAGATGATGTGGTTGTGGTTTTTGCAAAGAGGTCGCTGCTTCAGACATTAGCTCAGAGCTCATTGTCCGTCACAGAGCCTGAGCAGATGCGGCGGCTTCCAGTTTTTCACCTCTTTCTCTGAACTTCTCCTCTGGAAAGTTTACACAAGACAAACTGTTCCCGTTCTTTGCTCTGAATGTAACAATCTATCTATTGCTTCACTTTTCCACACCCAAAACAGATGACCTTCACCCCAAAATGTTGAAAATCTGGCCCATGTGTTTATGGAGCCCAGTGCTGCCGTACCTTCGTTCTCCTCTGCTGCCTGCAGCCTGGGTGGAGGAAATCTGACCGCCGCTTTGATCAGGGAAAAGCCTCGCTCTGCTGCGGGCTGCCTTGCGGTGGATCAGATCTAATTCTGACACTGTGTCCTACTTCTGGGTTTGGGGGCTGTGTTTGTATGGAGAGGAGTGTGTGTCTCTTTTGTGCTCTTGCTGGATCTTCATTGAGTGAATCATTGCTCTCGTTTCAATCTGTGGAGACAGAGGTTCCTGCCAATGAGGCATCATTCATCCAGTGGTGTGAGCTGACCAGGCGATTTATGTTCTACCTCAGCAAAAAACTGTTCCATTTGCATCTTATTCATTTCATATTGTTCCTTGCTTGTCTAGCGCTGATGCAGACCACATTTTATTCTGTTTACAAGTCTTACTAAGTTGTGAGTAACTAAGTAACATTGCATTTTAATTTAGCTGACTTTGATGTAATGGCCGATAGATAGATAGATAGATAGATAGATAGTCAGGAGCATTAGAGTAAAAAATAAAAACAGTTGTGATTAGGGCTGCACGATAAATATCGCACGATATTTAATGCGCGATATTAATGCGCATCTCGTCAGTAAAGCCGGTTCTGTAATCAGCGGTAAATCTCTACACGTGCGTGCTTTCACGTGGAGCAGCATTAACTACACAGAGCCCTAGTTGTGATGGTGATTGTGAGACATAAATAAGAAATAGTCACATTGCAAGATATAAAATAATGTTGTGGGATATAAATCACAACTGGGACATACAGTGGGGAACATAATTATTTGATCCCCTGCTGATTTTGTAAGTTTGACCACTTACAAAAAAATGAAGGGTCTATAATTTTTATGGTAGGTTTATTTTAACGGATAGAGACAGAATATAAACAAAAAAATCCCAAAAAAACACATTATATAAAGGTTATAAATTGACTTGCATTTCAGTAAGTAAAATAAGTATTTGATCCCCTACCAACCAGCAAGAATTCTGGCTCCCACAGATTGGTTACGTGCCCAAGTGGAACACAGATTAGTCCTGTCACTTTAAGAAATTACTCCTAATGTCATCTATAAAATAGCATTTGTATATTATATTATATTATATTATATTATATTATATTATATTATATTATTAATTATAATATAATTATTTTTACTCTAAGGCAGAAACAAGTTTTATTGTATCTGATATTTACTGGTTCCTGGCTTGAATTAGCTGGTTTAATGGTCTGGTGCAGAGCTGATTTTTCTGCAAATTTTTAACTTTTAAGTTTTTGGGGTACAGTGGGACTCCCACTAACTTTTTTTCCACAAATGTGTAAGCTTATTTGACATTAGTGTAGTTTCTCTGTGCCTCTTCTCTGAGCAGAAGTTGGCAGTAGAGACTTCTCCTGCCTGAATGTTTGATCTTTCAACCTCATTAGCTCACTCAAGTCGCAAAGTGAAAGTTTACTCAGTGACCGAGTCCCATCTTGTCTCATTTTTTGCAGAATTCCCAGCCATGCTCGGTTCTTTTGGCTCCTGCAGCATCCTCAGCACCGCCGCTGCTTGGGCTGTTCTCAAATCAGATTAACCCGTCTCCATTTTCCACCCGGCACAAACACTCGTGTGCAAGAGCCTTGTTTCTGCACTCAGTCACCCCCTCAAAAAAATCAATGAGGTCTTTCATTTATTATTCTTCTCCATCTGGAACTATTTTATCATTGATAGGTACATCGTATGCTTTTGTGAATATGCAGTTCTTCCAAAAACAATATTTGTTTATTTGTTTATGCACCTTTTGTGATGAAAAGGCTGCCAGAAGTGGTGATAAATGGAGTATGGGAGTATCGGGGCCTCACATACAACTTTGATGCGAATTTAGATGTTATCTATTTAAAGTGTCACATATTAGTGCCAATAGATAAGATTTAACAGAAACATTCATCTGAACTGAACATTGCTCCATTGTTTATTAAATTAAGCATCAGCTTGCAGGTGTTTTTGGGTAAAGGGTGTGTTTGACAGTAGGTGGGATGGTGTGACACTATGTTGGGGGGATCGGTGGACTGTAAGGGTCACTGAAAGAGAGTGACCCTGCTCTGCAGACTCCTGTCCTCCTGTGTTTGGCTTGGCCTGGTCCAGGGCAGATCGATGATCTGTAAAGTGGATTTGTTATTGCCTTGTTTGCTTTGGCAGGTCTTGAAAGCCTCCGGCTGATTACAGTCCCAGATGTCATTGCACACATTACCGCTCGGCGTTGCTCCTTCTAAAGGCTGTTTCTTTTTTCTTCTTCTCAGGCTGCCTTGCTTCCGACGTTTTATTTGCATTCATACATGTCTGTGCACACTTTTTAGTCTATTTCATTATTGATTTTCGGGTATTTTTAACAGTGATACATAATTAGTTTAAAGTGAAGCTGCCATAGAAAAGGTCATTCAAGTTCATCACTTTCTAACTGTATATTATCTAGGTTCGCTTGTATGTGTGCATATATATTATGACTAGTTATAGTACAGAATACGGTCTGTTCAAACCGTTAAAGCACCGCATAAATCTTTTTAGTTAGCAGCAGTAAAAGTGTCGAGCAGATCTGATTTTATTAGCAGCACAAATATGTTTCCGTCACTGAAGTTCTTTACAGTGTTAGGTATCCTAAATAATAGTTGTTTTTTCAGATTACTGGTTTAAACCCATAGGAGACCTGGACTCCCAAATGAGGAGATTTGAGACAAGTCCGGAAGGCCTATTCATCCGGTTGGAACGGCGTGATGTGCCCGGGATAAGCAGCTTTGAGTGCTGGAAGGAGAGAATGAGTGAAGTCCCAGGTGGACGGCTGGATTTGGCCACAATCATCAAATCAGATGCTCCTCAGTGGCCTGCAACACACAGTCCTAAACTCACTGACTGATGAGACTTTATTTCTCTCCTCGGTCTCTCCGATAAGATTACTTCCACTTAAGAGGGTTTAGACTTGACAGTGGAGAGGAAATATAACTATGGCTGCATAGTCTGCGTAATAACTCGAAACCGCTCAGATTAAAGACACATTAGGCGGTGATTTCTCATTATCAAATGGGATTGTGACAGATTGCACCATGTCCAAATGAAAATCCTCTCTGCCTACTCTCTTTGCTGCCAAAGTGGGCCGTGACTTCTGCCTGGACCCTGGGGACGGCAGGCTGGCTGTTTGGCAGTACGGGTGGTGCTTGTCCTGCGTGGCCCTCGAGTCTGGAGATCAGAGCTGTTATTACTGCGAGGAGGCTCTGCTTCATGCTGCCACATCAGAACGCAGCGGTCCTGCACTCGGATACGCTAAACCTATAATTGAACTTTCGGCACGATGTGCGGAAGTGTTTGTAAGTGATTATAAGCAATATGTTTCTCTAAATTAGGCCTTTAATTAGCTCCACAGCTTGTTTTTTTTCATCTTCGTCTGCAACAAGTTGTTTTTTTGTTTTTTTTTCAAGTTGGCAGTTTTTGTTAAGAATACTTAACAAACATTATATAATGTTTTGGCCCTTTTCTTTGAATAACAATGATAAGAGGGTTTGTGTCGCTCAGCCGTCCAATGAGAAGAAAGTGAGACTGCCTCCCTCACAGGCACTTGTCAACAGCTGCTTTTAAACTCACACAGTCCTAAACTTGATGTGAACTGTCCTTCACAACCACTGTTCAGTAAGAAAGAAGGATGTTTAATGAGAAAATGTGTAAGATGGGACTTTATTTATTATATGATTTATCAGGGAATTGATTGGACTGTGAAAAGAGGTGTTACATGTCAAAGCGAGTTCATATTTGCTGATACGATAGCTGAATGGCTATTTGTAATATCATCACATTTCCTGACTGAATTTGAAATGTCATCATATTTTCTGACTAAATTCAGAAATATAAATATAAATACAATAATAAGAATTATTCATTTATATTTCTGAATTTAATTTAACTTAAATTTAGCCAGAAAATATGATTCATTATTTTATGAACAACAACAACTATTTATTATTATTAAGAAAAAGAAGAATAAGTAAACAAATAAATTAATGAATACATACATAGATACTATTTTTGTTTTGTTTGTGTACCCTGTGGTGTATCAGGTTTGCTCTGACCAAGAGAAAATGTATTTAAAACTTTATTATTATTATTATTATTATTTAGTGCTGTCAAACGATTAATCACGATTAATCACATCCAAAATAAAAGTTTTTGTTTACATAATGTATGTGTGTGTACTGTGTATATTTATTATGTATATATAAATACACACACATGCATGTATATATTTAAGAAAAATATGTTACGTTTATATATTAAATATATTTATATATGATATAAATGATATGAATATAAATATATACTTGTAAATATTTTCAAAATATATGCTGTACGTGTTTGTATCTATATATACATAAATATACACAATACACACACATATATAATGTAAACAACCACTTTTATTTTGGATGCGATTAATCGTTTGACAGCACTATTATTATTATAATAATAAATGGTGATGATGATTAAATACTCTTTTGTTTTGCTTATGTACCACATGGTGTCAAGTTTGCTCTGACCAAGAGAAAATGTATTTAAAACTTTTTTATAAAATATTTATTATTATTATTATTATTATTATGTGATATTTCTCAATAAAATTTAGATAATTTAGAATAAATAGATTATTAAAAAATAATATTATTATTATAAATGATGATGATTAAATACTCTTCAATTTTTTGCTTATGTACCATGTGCTGTGTCAGGTTTGCTCTGACCAAGATAAACTTTTGATGATTTTGTTTGTTTGTTTGTTTGTTTGTTTAATTGTAGGTAGAGTTTAACTTAATTGTAGGTTGTTTACTGTTGTACATTAATGTACGTGTGTTCATTAGTTACTACATCATGGCTTATCCAATCAGATTTAACAGCTAAGAGCTACAGTATCTGTTTTATAAATACAACGTATACAGTTCTTCCCAAACATTATCTGATTTATGCCACTGCTGCTCTGTCATTGAAGAGGAGAATCCAGGGTCCACAGACCTCGTGGCCAATCAAGTCATTGTTCCAGTCAGATGTAACAGTGCTTCCAATCAATCAGATCACTTTCTCCCGTAGTGTGGCCTCTGTGGTGCACATCTACAGTCTGATAGTTAATGCCATCTGACAAGGCCAGGGCCCTGTGGACGTGTCTGTGCGAGGGGGGAACTCTACGGCGCTAACCTCCCATCTCACAGCCAGCTGAGACCTCTGTCCTCTGCACATCTTCACTCTCTCTCTCTCTCACTTTCTCTCCTTTTCTCTCCTCCCCCAGTGGTGGACATGAGACAAATTGTTGTCCGTGCGATCCTAACTTAGTTAGCCGGACAAACGCAGGAATCACCGTCGCCATGTCTGTCTGAGCGTTCCTCCTCATTACAAATGAGATCACAAAGCCCCCTGAGTGCCCTGAGCGTGACTTTCCATTTCTGCTCGCATGAGAATATCTAAATAACATGCTGCTATTTAGTCATCGTGCGTTAAGGCAACAGTAAACAGAATGCAGTGCGAGTTTATGTTTGTACTGGGTCATTTCCTGACTGAAAGTGTGAACTATCAAGACCCTCGGAAATGCAAACACTGTAAATAAATGCTGAAAGAGACACATGGAGAGTGTCTTCGGTTTGGACTTGTTGCATGAATGGGAACACTGGGCAGTAAAATGTATTTGAATGCTTAGGTCGCACATAAAAATGTATACATTTCATTACATAGGCATAAACTGTAATTAAAATGCTGACCAATAGTGATAAGTCAGTAATTAATTATTTTCGTTGTATGGCCTATAGGCCATAAATGACCAGTGTGATATACTGTTTTATCTAAATAAATTTAAAATAAAAAAACTAAAATAAATCCTTTTATATGCTGCAAGTCAATTTAGGCATCACAAAGTGTAATACATCCTGGTGTCATGTAGACTATTTATTTTTTATGAGCGCAAAGTCCTTTGTATTTATATCATGGATGTATTCTTGTAGTCAGACCAGATGTAACAGGAATGTTACATTTCAGATTTATTGCATGAACCTAATGCATACTGTATTTGTCCCTGTTTGCATCTTCATTGCTCTGAGGTATTAGAAGTATGTGTGTGTGAGACTGACAGAGAGAGTGAGTACAGGTGTGTGTTTGTGTTATGTGGGGATTAAGGCCATGTCCATCCGTCAACTGCGGGCTGGCAGTCTCAGGCGGTGCGTGGGCTCAGGTTTCCGCCGGCAACAGCGGTCTGATGGATGGGGTCTGCTAGGATGGGCGGTATTGTGATTAATGTGGATACTCACCCTTAGCGCCAGATTTTACGCGTCTCTCATAGATCTGAGAAACACGTTCATGTCCACACACACGGTATGCTTTGACGACACCCTATCTGTCTGTCTGTTTATCTGTCTATCCGTCTGTCTGTCAGTCCGTCTGTCTGTCAGTCCGCCTGTCTGTCTATCGTTTGTTCATTTGGTAGTTTATTAATTTGTGGTTTGATAGTTTGTTTCCTTCGTTTAGTAGTTTGTTAATTTGTGATTCGATAGTTTGTTTAGTAGTTTGTTTGTTTTTTGATAGTTTGTTTGTTCGTTTAGTAGTTTGTTCAGTTGTGATTTGATAGTTTGTTTGTTTGTTTGTTCATTCGTTTAGTAGTTTGTTTTTCGATTGTTTGTTCATTCGTTTAGTAGTTTGTTCATGTGTGGTTCAATAGTTTGTTTGTTCATTCGTTTAGTAGTTTGTTTATTTGTGGTTTGTTTGTTCTTTTAGTAGTTTGTTCGTTTGTGGTTCGATGTTTTGTTTGTTTGTTTAGTAGTTTGTTCGTTTGTGGTTTGATTGATCATTTGTTTAGTAGTTTGTTCATGTGTGGTTCAATAGTTTGTTTGTTCATTCGTTTAGTAGTTTGTTTATTTGTGGTTAGTTTGTTTGTTCTTTTAGTAGTTTGTTCGTTTGTGGTTCGATGTTTTGTTTGTTTGTTTAGTAGTTTGTTCGTTTGTGGTTTGATTGATCATTTGTTTAGTAGTTTGTTCATTTGTGGTTTGATAGTTTGCTTGTTTGTTCATTTGTGGTTTGATGGTTTGCTCATTCGTTTAGTAGTTTGTTCATTTGTGGTTTGATAGTGTGTTTGTTCATTCGTTTAGTAGTTTGTTCGTTTGTGGTGCGATAGTTTGTTCATTTGATATTTTTTTTTATTTGTTGTTCACTAGTTAGTTTGTTCATTTGTTCGTTTGATGTTTGTTTGTTTGATCTATAAATCCTCAAACAAAGAGGCTTTTAAAACATTTTTCAAAATATTTAAACAAAACTTTGTCAATCCTTTGACTTCACAAGCTTTTCTATTCTAGTTATAAATTTGTTATGAATTTCTTTTAATTTCAGTTCATTTTAATTGTAATTCCTTATGTTCAGATTGCTATTCTGCTGTGTTTATTTACATTTAAATTACATTTAGTAAAATGTAAAAGATTCTTAGTTTAATTCTGAATAGTGCACAAAAAAAAAATTTTCTAGAAGTCTTTGTTTTATTATCAGCTGAGTTGGAACGATTCATTTTACAAGTCTGAGCACAGTCCAAGTGACTGAGTCTCGGAAATTTTCAACAAATATTGCAATTTGCCAACTGTGATTACCGTGAACTCTTGCCATGCTGAAGGTTATTGACAAGAACAGCTTAAACATAAGTAACTGTGTCTGTTGCTGCTTTGAATAAGATTTGATAGTATTTTGAGTGTTGATTGTTGAGTCAAGCCCTGGCGTCATGTTTTGTTCGTGGATCGGTGCGGCCCCGTAGGGTTTGGCTCTGGCGAGCACAGGAGGGGCTCGATACGTTCCAGCCTGTCAGAGAAATGAATGCACTCAAGTAGCTGTGAAACGCATTAGCTTCTCAGCATAAACAAGACGTCTGCCTCATTAAGTTACAGCGTAATACAATACTCTTCCATATCAATTAGGCGTCCCTGCCACTTTGGCTGGTGGAAAACGGCTTCTTGCTCGTTCGCTCTCCATCATTAGGCCGCGTTCTGTTTACACAAACTCCATCAGTTTAATTTATTAGAAAAGCCTCGGGACACACCTAATATGTGAACACTGTTTAACTCAGTAGCATATATTACGCTAATGTGCCGAACTCCGGCGTGAGTGGTGAGAGACTCGACCGATCAACACTCGGATGTGTGTATGCAGTGTGTTTGCGTGCGTATGTGTGTGAACCCTGCTGAACAGGGCCATGGGAGTGCACTCTCTCGCCCGAGCTTTCAGAGAGCGGTGCAGTTTGTCAGCAAACACACCCTGCAGGGTCTGCTCTGCGTCAAGCGTATCATTCTCCTTTAATCATTGCCGGGACCGCGGCGCTCTTTATTATTAACGCGGTCCCGTGGCCCCCGATTCGAAGCGAAGGAGCGGGAAAGGAGAAACACACAGCAGTGTTGTCCCAAGTGAGGTCGCACTCGTTTCTGCCCTCGTTTATTTCCCGGACGTCGAGCGAGAACCGCAGAGGCTGCAGCAGCCACGCTGTTCGCTAATGCTGATGTTTGATGTTGAGTTATGGGCTTCTGAGAGCAACTAATGAGAAGAGTGGATTGAACTTGGAAATGGAGGTGGATGGGACGAGTTCAGCAGCCCGACTCTTGCCTGGAATCGCTCTTAGGGAGGGTAAAGGGAGAAGTGGACCCTATATAAACCAGTGGGTTTAATACTGATGATGCCCTCACCAATCACAAAATCACCCCTATTGCTTTAATCATCAATGCAATGGGTTTCTTCTGACATTAGCAAGATACACATAGCACCTGTGCACTCAATATCAGATGGGGGCTTGTGAAAGCTCCTGTATGTTTTTGCAATCTGACATGGACGCAAACATTCATTTAGTATATAAAACCTTACACAAACTTCATTTGATTTCTAGTGCTGTATTTCAGGCCTCCTTTTGATTATTAGCAGTGTGAAACTTAATTGCATATAATGCACATAGCTGTAATCTAATAATGAAATCACATTTGCATTGATATCTTCAAGAAATGTGGTCAAAAACTATTTCAAACCATCTAAAAATATGTTTTTTCTATTCACTATCCTATCACCTAAAATGCATGTTAATGCCAGATGTAGTGGATGAGTTTTTGGCTTCCTGTTTGTGCCTCTTCTCCATCCCATCTCTCAGCGGAATGAATAAGTGTTTTGAAACCATATATAATTAAAGAAGGAAAATACAAAGGGCAGACCATGTGAATACATGAAAACATTGGCTTCTCTTAATCTATTAAAGGTGTTTGGGAGCCCAGGCAGGACTTTCTAATCCAGATAAGCTCAATGGGAGCATTATGATCCAGCGCTATGATCGTTTCACAACCCTTTTGTGGAGACACCAGGTCATCATAACTCTTAGCGGCATTATCACGGATTTAACCCTGATTTTTGATCCTCCTCCTGCAGGAAGAGCCATTTCACACCCATGGAGTGAATAAAGGTGTTTTTATGAATAGGAGACACAATGTCTCTGAATACACTTTCACACTGACAATTTAAGGAGCCGCAGCCAGCACCACACACGAAGCGTTGCTCTCTTGGCTATTAAAGGTTTAAGGCTAATTGCCAGACGGCGCTCTGTTTTTCTAAGTTTGCCGACCTGGCTTTTGAGCGGGGCGGAGAGTGCCGTGGCTGAGTGAGCCGGAATCCATTGTGTGAAAGAGAGTGTAAAAGCCCAGTGAGGGTATTGATGGGATTACTCACACTCTCACAGCTAAAGAGCGAGAGTGAAACAGAGAGAGTGAGGGAGTAAATGATTTAAAAGGCAGTGTAATGTAATGAGGATGGGGGCCTTGGAGGTGAGGGAAAAGACTTCCTTATAGCTATCTATCTGACTGCTAATCCTCAGAGCTTACATCTACATTAACACTCACACATCGCCGCTAACAACTTCTGGCAGCTTTTGGGTCCGTATCGCTCTATCTGTGGTGTGCTCGCCTGCAGCGCTGTCAGACTGACTTTTAGGAGCCGTTGATGCTGTGTGTGTCTGTATACCGGCGGCACTTTAAAGTGGTCTCTGATTAAGAGCCAGTGAAAGCAGGGTACACCGAGGAGCTGGAGGGCACGGAAATAAAGCCGGTCTGAGTGCCCAGTGTCGCTCTTATCTGGAGAGTTGGACGGCTTGATCTCTTCAAAGAGGACACTCACTCGAGCAAGGCCATAATCAACTGATAATAAAGTTTACTTGACTAACTACAGGCCTCAAATGAATTCTGACCATGCTGCTTTCCCACTAAAGTTGCCACCAAAATTTTAGTAATCAATTTTATTAGCAGTTAGTCATAGTATTTTATTTTGTTTTTTATTTATTTTATTTTAACTTATTTTTATTTTATTATTTTAACTTGTCTTATTTTATTCAGCTTTTACTTTTAAGTAACTCTGGTGATTTGCCACTAGATTTAGTAGGCTAGTTTTTTTGTTTTCTTTTGTTTTAGTCAGCTTATATGTAATTTTGTGATTTGCTACCAAATTGTTTTTATTTTATTTTATTTTATTCAGATTAAAATTTTAAGTAACTTTGGTCATTTGCCATCAGATTTAAATTTTTGTTTTGTTTTGCTTTTTGTTTTGATTTAGTCAGCTTATATGTAATTTTGTGATTTGCCACCAAATTGTTTTTATTTTATTTTATTTTATTCAGATTAAAATTTTAAGTAACTTTGGTCATTTGCCATCAGATTTAAATTTTTGTTTTGTTTTGCTTTTTGTTTTGATTTAGTCAGCTTATATGTAATTTTGTGATTTGCCACCAAATTGTTTTTATTTTATTTTATTTTATTCAGATTAAAATTTTAAGTAACTTTGGTCATTTGCCATCAGATTTAAATTTTTGTTTTGTTTTGCTTTTTGTTTTGATTTAGTCAGCTTTTATGTAACTTGTGATTTGCCACCAACATTTTATTTTGTTTTATTTTATTCAGTCAGCTTGTAATTAGTGCATACTGTGTTGATCATGTGGGCACTTCCTGTTCCTGATCCACCTCTCTCTCCCTATCATTTCCTGTCCTCCGTCTACCCTCTTCTAAATAAAAGTGGCAGAAGGCCAGAAAAAGGTGGAGGTCTTCTCGGCAGGGGCAGCTCAAGCAGATGCTTTCTTGGACAAATGACAGCCTGTGATTTACACACTGTCCATTTTCCACGAGAAGCCTGTTTGTTTTTAGATACAAGTGAGCAGCATTACACAAGTCTAACACACTTTCCTGGGGATAATTGCTTGTTAGCTCAATTTCACTTATGGCCCCTTAATAAAACCTAATTGAATTAGCCCCACCTTTGCTGTTCTTTTAGGTGTTTACGCTTCTCTGGTACCCCTTGTAGCCCAGAAACGGGATAATGTGTGTCCCCCGCATGCCTCAGTAAACCTGCCGTAACCCGAGGCTGTCAAGGTGAATGTTCTTTGAACTAAATAAAGAAAATCTCAAAAATGAGATAAGTAGCCCTGCGTTTGCCAACATCTTGGAGATGACTAACCCACATGGGTTTTATGATGATAACAAAAATATTTTTTGCCTGTTAAATGTTAACATCACAACCTCATCATACCTCAGTGGTTCAGACAGGATTTCCAAGTGAAGATTCAAAAGCGAGAGGAACAGGCGAGGATCCACGTGGATCCGCTCAGGCCTTTTGTCTCACCCAGAACCTGCGGCAGGCGTTTTATTATTGAATTGGTGAGGCTGAGCTCTGACGGGTGTGAATAATGCGGAATGTGGGCTGTGGCGGCTGTCAGCCAGTCTGATGAAGAGATCTTCCCTATTGGTGGGGATGAACTTCTGACCCCGCATCGTCTGTGCCGTTCTCCTTCAGCTGTTGGGCTGTTTTAAAATAATGCTCACAGACGTACAGCCTCCGAAACCTGTTTAAAACTTTCAGGAGTTTGATGACTCTGACCGTGAAAGAAAGCACTTTGCTCTGGTCGGGTGTTTGTCTTTCTTCTGAACAGGTTGCTGACCAGTAAGCTGAGCAATCAAAGTTTAGGTTCAGTTATATTTATGTATTTATTTATTTATTTATTATTCTTTTTATCCAGCACAAATAAAATTGATTTAAAGTAACAGGAGAGACATTTGTAATGTTTCTAAATGAATTTCCTTTTTACTTTTTTAGAGTACTACAAAAAAAATCATCATGATTTTAACAAAACATTAAGCAGTACAATGGTTTAAAACATTAATAATAAGATTCATTCTCAAGAAGTTTCATGAGCACCAAATCAGCATATTAGAATGATTTCTGAAGAATCGTGTGACACTGAAGACTGGAGTAATGGCTGCTGAAAATTCAGCTTTGCCATCACAGGAATAAATGACATTTTAAAATATATCGCAAATAAAAAAGAAGTTATTTTTAATAATACTTTACAATATTACTGTTATTATTGTATTTTTAACAAATAAATGCAGCTTGTGTGAGTATAAGGAACGTAAAAAAAAAAAAATGTAAAAAACTTACTGACCCCAAACTTTTGAACGGGCAGTGTATATATCGGCTACATTATATAGAGATTATTATCATTATTATTACTTAAAAAATACGAAAATTCAATATATATAGTGTATGTATTGATTCCATTTCCTTTAGTTGGTCATTTTAATTCATATAGTTTATTTTTTTAGCAAATGTTTGTGTTCAAATTTATTTTTATTTTATTGATTTGTTTGAAAGTTGATTTCTGTACTCTTTTTTTTGGTATTATGAAATATCAAAATCCCATAAAAGACCAAAGTGCTGTTCAGTATGTGCTTTAGTATCTTTAGTATTTTAGAGCTGTTGATTGTGGGCAGCAGGTACGGTTGCCACTCCCACTCTGCCTGCAGGAAGTTGCTTTGATGGCAGGCCTGTTGACTTGGGCGATTTCATTGCTTTGAGGAGTCAATGGCAGACACAGGACAAACAGCTTTTTATGAAGTGGTATGAAGTTATCTGCTGTCTGTGAGTCTGGCCGGGCTGGTGTTTTACAGCAGATAACGGCAGGCCTCTTGCCTCCCTATCAGCGCTGCGCCACCGGCCGCCCGCGCATTAGCGCCTGTCAGAGGCCTCGAGTGTGGCTGAGGGTTTGCAGGGGAGGCCAGACAAGGCCAGATAGCCGTTGGCCTGCAGATCAAAGGGTCTCCCTACAGGCCGTTCAGATAAAGCAGCTGTATTTCATGCGGCAGGTATCTATAACAGAAAGACGCCACTGTCTGAAATGCAGCATCACGGGAGACAGACAAACTGCGCTTCCTTAACACCCCCCTCCTTCTGCAATATCTCTTTTATTGGCCTAGGCGCGTAATGCTGGACGAAATGAGCCCAGTGTTTTTGTTTGAAGTCATTTTGGCCCACAGTGGTGTTTTTCAGGGGTCAGTCATTTCCTCTTTGCTATCCCAGTCAGAGGAAGGCAGGGGGGGTCGGATGGGGCTTGAACTGCTATGTGTGCCAGATGAAACACAGATAGCGGTTTATGACCTCCGAGTTACACCAGCATAGCCATAGACACTTTTCAGGTTCATTATGTATTATGACTTCAGTGAGACTTACAGAATTGAAACGTTTTCAAGTCAGTATGGTGTGATATGTGGTATGATCATCATCATAAAATTTGATGAGCAACAATAAATAAAGAACAGAAAAAATTGCAGTTTGCAGTGATAAAATGTACTCGTAATGAGCTTTAATGCGTTGTGAATCAAAATCGTGGTGTGAACTGTTGTTCTTCTCTCTGTTTTTTTCTCTGGCAGGCATGTTTGACCGCAGTGTCACCCTGCTAGAGGTGTGTGGCAGCTGGCCTGAGAGTTTTGGACTGCGTCACATGTCCTCTGTGGAAGCCACGGAAGAGGGCCTGAAGGAGAGGCTGGCAGACGCAATGTCAGAGTCGCCCAGCAGAGACATTGTGGGCTCTGGGACAGGTGAGCGCAAACCCTGTCATTAATGGTATTATGCACATCTTATAGGCAATGGATGTCAGATAACATACCATTAAATGCAACAGTTAATGTCACAGTCAGATTTAAAAGGATGGTTCTCACAAAAATCATTTTTGTTTTTCCAAATTTGTATGTCTTAAAAATTCATGTTTCAAATGTTTTGGTCCATATAATGAAAGTCATTGGGGCCTAGAACAACATCGGACCCCAACATTTTATGTGATGTTCAAAAGTAGAATATGTATTGATAACTCTGTATACTAAGATAAACAGGTATAAAACTGTCACTGGGGTGTTACCCTTTCAAAAAGTACTAACATGCACTTTAGGTGCTGATATGTATTTTTTAAAGTACTAATATGTAGCATCTGAGGGTAAATAAGGTACAAATATCAAATATATACCTTTTAGCTTTTGTACCTTAGGGTACCTACCCCCCTATTGCCAGCTTTGTACCTTTTTTTTCTGAGTGTATAGAAAAAAAACATTATTTTTAATTTTTTTGTTAAAGACCTACAAAAAGAACTTCAGTCAAGTTTGTTATTCTCATTAGTAGCTCATTGAGCTCAAAAGCAAACTAACTCCCTCCGAAGTTAATATGGTAAACCCTATTTTGTTCGATTTGCTCTTGCTAATTCTTCCAGTGACTAGGGGAATCAGTTATGTCTCCTCAATCCTGTTTGAATTACACAGAGATAAGAATACGTCCTGGCGTATTTACGTGATTTCTCGTACACATCTTGGAAAAGACACATTTCAGAGGTTTTACAATAACAAATTAGGTCATTCGCATTGAGGCGGCCAAGCGAAGCGAAATGAGGGGGGAAATTGCCACTCTTGACAATCCAAATGTTTAACTCATTTAGGAAGCTGCTGCTCTCCGGCCCTCCCCCTCGTCTGAACAAGACTTTCTTTGATATCTGGAGAGGATGGAGGTTGGATCCTGGACGCCGCTGCTTGGAGCAGCGAGGTCACAAGGCCCTAATGCATTTAGCATCGACTGGCCCTCTCTCGTAGCGCGTCTATTAGGCACTAATTTGATTTGTACCTATTCATTTGCAGTCCCTGCAGCAGCACCGAGTTGGCCCTCTCCATAATTGGTTCTGTCTCTATTTTTGCATCATTAGATTAAGCCCGACTCCCGGACACTTGTAGTCTGCGCTTGTCCGTCCATTTATACAGCCTAATGTAACACAAAATTCATTACTGATCACATTACTCTCAACTTTTGGCCCCACGGGTTGGCGGATGAATGTAACGTTAAGCATCTCCTGAAGCAGGAAACCCAGAGTACGGACAAAAAATGGATTGCGGCGAGAGGCTCTAAATAAACAGCACGGTGGCTGGGGACAGGGTGCTGGAGCCTCTGATGAGCGCTAGCCATCCGTTATGTCAGTCTGTGTCTTTTTCACCCAGACGTCCGGCTGCAGTTAGGAATCGGTGCCAGACTTTAAGAGTTCGAGCCATTCCCATTTGGGTCTTTGTTGAAGGTACCAACTAATGTGGCAGTAAGTGCTGAGAGTAACGGCAGAATATTGGTAATTACCCTATAGTCATCCAGAGTACCCTCTTCATTTGTTGTCATGGGTAGTGTCTAGACGGTAAATGGTGTTCTGTGAAAAGTCTTGCAGGATTCATGTGCGACGTAATACAGTGTGTTTGTATGTTGCAGATCACATCAAAAGATAAACTTGAGAATTTGTCAGTGACGATCTGTCATGTGACCAAAAGTTGAACCATCAAATTGGCATAAAATTTTCAATTTTGAAATTTCGTGTACACTGCCATTCAAAAGTCTGTGGTTGTAAGATTTTTTAATGTTTTTGATGAAGTCTCTTATGCTCACCATAGCTGCATTAGTTAGATAAAAATACAGTAAAAACATAAATTACAAAAAATATGAAATATTACAATTTCATATTGCACTATATTTGTTTACATATATTTTAAAATGTGATGGTACAAGCTGAATTTTCAGCAGCAATTACTCCTTTATTAAGTGTCACATGTTCCTTCAGAAATCATTCTAATATGCTGATAACATTTTTGTGTAACCCGTGATTCAAGATTTTAGAATTAAAACTTTTTAAATTAAGGATTTAATGCATCCTAGCTAATTAAAATTAATTTAAATAATAGATAGTTGAGGAAGATATAGATTAGATAGATAGATAGATAGATAGATAGATAGATAGATAATACTGTGTGAATTAGGTAAATACTCTTTTGGTCTCTAAACTTCATGGACCCCAATTTTAACCTCTTTTCTAGTGTGTAAGTGCCATAATTTTATTCTTTGACTTTTCACAGATTGAGGTTTGCCATCTAGACACGACTTAACAGCTGGTGTGGGATTTATCTGATCGGTTGTAAAGCAGTGTGGGATTGTGTCGTTGAGCTGTGGGTGAGCCAGTGCATCTGTCTATGTAATACCTGAGCAGCTTTCTTTGTAGTTGTGGGACGCCCCATTTAATAAGGCAGGTTCAGCCGGGAGCCTCTTTGAAGGGTCGAAAGCAGATGGTTCGACACTTAGCATCTCCTCACGCACAGGCGCTTCTTCAGAAGAGGATTGCAGCGTCAGGGGACATCTCAGACTCTTCTTCTTCTGCTTTATCAGTCGCTAACTACTTCTCCATGTTTCATTCCATCTATCCCCTTCCTCCAGTTCACAGATTTAGCATTCTTTCGTAGTTTAACATCAATGAAATTGGAAAACCGAGAACTGGGAATTTCTTCTCATGCAGGTAATAGAGAGCGAACGCAAGACTCCCAGTTTACCGTCACGCAAGGAATGTAAGAGAAAACTCTTGAAATGCAGTCATCTTAAAATTAGATTTTGGCCGGCGGCATAATGTTGCAAATTGGATTTTTGTCATTGGTGCTAACCTAACGTAAATTCCATTTAAGCAGGGGGAAGAGGACACCACCGCTGCCAGTGTTTACTGAGGTTGCACACAGGGATTATGTCTCTGTCATTCCTCATTACTCCAGCCGCCCCAAAAAACACATTTATATCTATTTCCCCGTTAAGCCTACAGTACTGAGTGCACACTCTCAAATCCCCATCCCCCTTCAGCCTTACAGAGCTCTCAGAAAGACATGACTCTTAAAAATTTGATAATGCTAATACACTGTCTGTCTTTAAACAAAATGCTGCAGCGAATATTTTTCTCACATTAGTTTTATTTTAGTGAATCGGTTCGTTTGGTTCACAGTTCAAACTGTTTTAAAATCAGATAATGCTATTGTCCTACCGATGATTCCCAGTGTTTTCTAGTAGTGATGTAGTCATAACTTGTAAAAATTAATATAGCAATGCTAAAATGTTGTTTGTGTTTCTTCGTTGATATAGAGATTTGAATGCATGCTTGTATGTTTTGTGTGGTTGATTAGCACAGTACTGTGATTATGGAAAGGTTTTACAGTAATTGTGTGTCAAAGTTGAAAGGACCCTCCTTTGTTGTCTACTGAACCAAATATATGTGTACTTTTAAAATTATTAAGGCCGATGGGTTTTTGTGCACTTGAAGGAGAGCCCACACTGTCGGAGCCGGACATGCCACAATAGCTTCATTGTGAAGAGGATGTTAGCGACAGCTCTCAAGCACCCTCTCTTTCTTTCTTCCTCTCCTTTCTCTTCATCCTTGAGTATTCAGTTCAACCCTCAGGGCAGAGCTTTACAGTGACAGCAACACACGTACATACACTCTCTAAAACACATACACAACACCTTTATATATACACACGTCAGTGTTGTTAGCTTTTTAGTAATAATTTATAGTGTTGCTAACTGCTTATTCAGCTTGACTGTAGTTGAACTACTTTCATTTATGAATATCTAGTTGCTTGTTAAACTACAGTTTTGAAGTAGCTTTCCAACACTGAAACATTCACATGGCTGGCCCTTAAACAGTCATGCATGGCAGCTGGTAAAAGAAAGAACACATGTACATGAGCATAGTTTTCCCGACATAAATGGACACTTGCATGCTGTGACCACCACTGAGCTGACTGAACTGTGACCGGCTGAACTTACGATGATTAGAGCTTTTGTCACGAAACTAGGAACAATGCACTTACATCCGCCAGTAACACTCGTCTGTACATACTTCTCCATTGGCTAGACACTCCAGGGCGCCAAAAATCTGTCTTCCTCTCGATTGGCTGTTAGCACTCATGAAAGAAGCAGGATGTTTGTTTTCCAACCTCTCCAAAGCCATCAAAACATTCATCACTCGATATTTTAGCCTTTGCGCACTAGTTGTCAAAGTTTTAGTTTATAAAATTGTCAGGTCCTGTTTGAACTGTTTCTTTTTATGATTGAGTTAATTGTCTGACCAGGAATTGGTTATAGTTGGCTCTCGCAGAATCTGTGTGCAGAACTCCACAGAAAGTTCCTCAGGTTTCCATAGAATTAGAAAGACGACATTCTGAAAAGTCCCTGAGTGCTTGTGTGTTTATTTAATATTTTGGCAAATTTGATGATGTTTTCAGTTATAAATAACCGTGTTATATTCTCAGCTTAAACATTTTAATATGTTTTAATTTATTCTCTAGAAATCAGCTGATTTTCCTTCCCAAATAAGTACAGAAGTACAGTCTTGCTGTTGACTGACATGGCTGATAGTTTGAACTTTGAGTAGATTTACAGTGAATTTCTGTGGTAATGCTTACTCAGACTGAGCCTCACCATCTACTATTTATTTCATGTATGCTAACAAAAAATTGAGGTTTGATTGAGAATTAGGCATGAAAATGTATCAAAGAGGCCTTAAGTTGGTAATGTGCAGCAGCTAATTACTGGCATACCAGATTATCCCAGCGCACAATAGGGTAGATCCTGTTCTGGGTGTACTGAAAACCCTCTATTGTTTGCTTACCTGGTTAATGACAGTAATATTCCTGTTTGAATTGGACTAACTCACAAGTATTCTTTCGCCAAATCGCAAGCTATTATCCGAAAGAGCGTTCCGTGTCTTAATGTCACGGCTCATTTTCATGTGGTGCGATAGTCATCACTAAAGCAACAAGACGCAGCTGAAAGCACAGCAGCCCAGTCACTTGCCATGCAAAGGACTTAGCTTGTGCTAATCAATCATCCGCCACCTATACGCAGCACGCGGACGATGGATTGCATAAACAAACCCAGCTCTAATCTGGGTCTGCTCAATCTCCTGCCAAACCCAAGTTCCTCAGTGGAAGTGTGCTGGACCATGAAGTTGTGCTGCAAATCTGTAGTGTTTAGCTGCTCTATAATGCCTGGTACATGTGAGTTTGGTAAGTGTAAATACATCCATATGTCATTTCAATCGTCCTTTTCTTGAAACTGCCCCTCTGTAAACTGCATCTCCTCCAGCACACAGTGACACTGTATTTGTGGGCAACAAGACAGGCGTGATCATAGAGATATTAGGTCCATTTCTGCATGCTGTGTTGATCTGACCTATGTGGAGCTGTTGCTGAGGATAGGGCCTGCAGCTCTCAATTGCCACTTTTCCACTGTCGGGCCAGTTAGAGCCAGTGCTTTAAACGGGGCCGGGCGGGGCTAATAGCCTCGGACCTGTAGCACCGAGGCCAAAATCACGCTGCGTTTCCACCGTCGGGCCAGAAGCTCCGCTGCGCCTCACTAAAACCCGCCCTTTACACGCCTCTCAGGAACAACGTTACACAACCCCATCGTTTCACCAGCAAAGAGAGGTTATCAGAAAACTAATCAAAAATAAGTCACTGGAACTAGTGCGATCACAAAACGAACATGATAAAAGCGTCCGTTTGTTTGCATGCTTTGTTAAAGATTTAAATCCAAAAGCATCGATGTTTTACAATAATAAGTGATGCATTGATCATAATGAATTAATTTATCAGGATTGAAAATTAGTCACACAGAAATAAAGCGGTATGAACATAGCCTACCTATATACATCACATTTAGAAAGAATGATAATTTCTATATTTTTATAAAAGCTCCCGAACAAAAACCATTATTATATTTTTATGACATACGCAGAGCTAAACTCTCGAGACGAGACATAACAGATAAAATATGTAACTAAATAAATACACGATTGTGATAGAGAATAAGAAGCTGACGTCTGATTTCTTCAAGCGGTCGTATTTACCATGTTTACTATGGTAACGTTAATGGCTAGCGTGCATAGTCTTTTGCATCGCTTATAAATATTTCTGCCTTGTATGGGGATCATGATCCACATCGGATCAAGTTATTTCAAACACTCGCTGCTGTCTGAAAGTGAGTTTTGAACTAAAATTATTTTAAAAGTCTTTAATGCTGGTGTTATCTGTTAACTTTATGAAATGATCCGCAGCGCTGACGCTCTACAGACGCGGAGAAACTCCGCCTTTGTTCATAACCACTCCTCTAGCCCCAGCTGGCCCGCTTTGGCCCAAGGTTTTCGTCGGGCCAAAAAACCCGGGCCGTTGGCCCCGAGGAAGCACCATCGAGGCACGATCAAGCCCTGGAAGTGACAGTGGAAACGCGACTGGCCCTGGCATGCACTAGCACGCCCGCTTTTGGCCCGACAGTGGAAATGCGGCTAGTGAGTTTACTGTGCCATTGACCCTGATGTTGAGCTCAGCTGTAGCTGACATCATTACTTACATTGTCTGAGACCAGGAACACAAAAACAAATCTCTGTGGTTCTTCATACTGTGAGAGCATGTGTTGGATAATGACAGTAGAAAGTGAGGTGGTATTAGTGCATGGATAGATGTGTAGTGAGATGGCCAGGAGGGGAATGAAGTGTGAAAACAGGAACACCATTATTATTTCCTCCCCTCAGCACCCATTCATCCTAGGATCAGTCTCAGTCCAGCCAAGGTTTGAGAGTAATGTGCAGCGACAGGGTGACATGATGAAGAAGAATTCCTGCATTCAGAGGCTCTCTCCATCAGTGACACATTGGGCCTGGATATCATTTTAGCATTTATCCCCTGCTTTTTTCCCTTGTTCTTCTTCTAGCCTACAAACTAGTTATTAAAACAGTAAAGAAAAGGACGGAAGCTGGGATTGAGGGTAGAAACCGAAGCTTGCAGTAAATGGGCTTTTTGTGGGATTTTTTGAGACTGCACTTAACAGCTCACTCAAGGGAGCGACAGTCAGAAAATAGCGGCTCGGAATGAAAGAAGGGAGAAAGAAAGTGAGACAGCTGAGGGGGTGGAAGGAGCACTTTTAAAAGATGTTCCAGGATGTCTAGACATGGTGTTGGTGAAACATGACGAAAGCGCCAGGCATTTGAGAACGCTGCAAATGGAAGCAAGAGGCAGGTGTCGGTGAGACATGCTACGTGTCAGAGCCGTGATTCCACAACCGATCCGGACTCATAGGGCATTTACTGTGTTTAGCCTCTCCAGAGTATAAAGAAGAGTTCATTATTCAATACCACACTTACCTGGCTCTTTCCTACTTCTCCAAACTCTTCCTCCCTCTCCTTTCACATCTACACATGTGCGTGCTGTATATATATCAGTAGAAGAGGTTGCATGAATTAGTGATAGAGGACATAATGGAGGGTTTCTTGAAGGCACAGCTGAAAGGCGTTACAGCGCTAGCGGTCAGCACCGATATGAGATCACTGACCTGACTGCAACACTTTCCAGGAAAGTGAAAAGAGGAGAGAGGATGTGAAGCGAGCGAGGAAGAGAGAGTGTGACTGTCGCTGCCTGCGCCGCTGCCTCTCTTTCACACACACACGGTTCTCTAATGGCCTCACACTTAGGAAAGCACTCACACACTCCTCCCTCGGAGCTGTGAATAAACATTTTCTCTCTTTCTTCCTCTAGAGGCGTTCCGACACTTTCAGGTGATCGTGCGCTCAAAGAGGACAACATCATTTAGTGCTTTTATTTAATTGCTTAGTGATGATCTGACTAATGCAAAGCAAAATGGCAATTATGCAAAGCAGAAAACACATTGCTGTTTATTTTCTAATGTGTTTGTGGCTGGTAGATGAAAGTCCGGTTTGGTGTTGGTGAGCACGTGCGAGCTTAAGCTTCAGGGTGAGTGAGTGAGTGAGCAGTGGTGCTTTTCAGTGAAAGACCAGCTGAGTGCAGGATTCTTCCTTGGGCTACAGGGCTTTAATGAACCTCACTCCATCAGCAAGACTTGTGTGTGTACATCTTAGGATGCTTGGCATGGCGTACGGCTCCGTTGGCCGTCACATTGACCGTGCCCATCAATCAAAGAGACATAAAGCAATATGGACAGCAATTAAATCAACTAATTGAATCAAAACTCAAATTAAGCCACCAGCCTGAGTGGTTTGTAATTGTAAATGGCATGAGCCTTCCATCCCACTGGCTTAAATTTGAGACCTGCGCCTTGAGCAACTATTTAACCAATTACTCTGCTAGCAGTAATAGACCTTCTTAATGCTGGCAGAATCTGAGTGATTTTGTTTGACTTGGGTTTTTATTTAGAGGCTGTGGTCTAGTGCGATAAATACGAAATCAGTCGTGTTTGTTATCTTAATGGATTTGGCCACGTTTAGTCCATTTAGCACATTTGGAAAGTTTGCTATCACTGTATACTATTCAGAAACAGTTTAAATAAACCAATTGAATTACAAACGAAATCATTTGAGAGTCATTAGTGGTGTTGCTAAGACAAGAATCGCTATAAAGTGTAACCATGCCTGCCCACTCTGGAAGATTCATAATGTAAGAGTTACAAGGTTTGTCACAAAGGTGAGTCAAAACATTACAAACTGGATTTTAAAGCAAAATATTTTAAAAAGGTACAACGTACTTGGCGTCTTTAATTAGAATTAGGAATGAGAAATTAATGTTTTCAGTTCAGCAAAGATGCATTCATTTGATTAAAAGTGAACACATTTATAATGTTACAAAAGATTTCTATTTCAAACAATTGCTGTTCTTTTGAACTTTGTTCTTTAAAGAAAAGAAAAAGAAAGTATCACATTTTCTAGAATTTTTAAAAACTTTTATTCATTAAAGAATCAAAGAAAAAAGTATCACAGGTTCCAAAAAATATTAAGCAGCACAGGAGTTTCAACACTGATAATAAATCAGCATATTAGAATGATTTCTGAAGGACCATGTAACACTGAAGACTGGAGTAATGGCTGATAAAAATTAAGCACTGAATTACAGAAATAAATTATATTTTGAAGTATATTAAAATAGGAAACCAATATTAGAAATTGCAATAATTTTTCACAATATTACTGTTTTTTTTCTGTATTATTGAACAAATAAATACAGCCTTGATGAGCATAAGAAATCTTACTGATCCCAGACTTTTGAACGGCAGTGTATACAGATAATTAAGTTGTCGACGTGATTTGGAAAAAGTTCAAATAATACAGACTGATGGTTTTAATAGAAGTATATATTATTGATTAACAACCCCATGAGCTTTCAGTAGATCTGTATTTAATGATTTAAATTGTTACCCTAACAATCACATTGCAAAGCACTAAAAACAGTCCAAACACTTTAGCAACTGTATAGCGATGCCCTGCCAACCACCCAGAACACTCTAGCATTGTGCCAATGAGTTTTGCCCGAGCAAAGACTGTTTTCTCGTTTCACATTTTCTCCAGCAAATGTAAAAATCTAGTTCATATTCTGCTTTTGTAGAACAGCACAAGCAGCTGATATATCAGATATGGCAGACATTAGCATCTTAGCATTTCCTCTCATATTTCCTAGAAACATGCTCTCTGGCTCTTCCGACTCATTCATCACCTTGGTGTTATTTCAGTGAAAGTAAAGGAAGGAAAAAATATAGAAGAAAATGAATCATTTAAGCCCATAAGTATATGTGTGGAGAGTCATTCACACCTCTGTGGTAATGCTACACTAGAGCCTCGTTGAGTTCGGACGTTACATGCAGGAACATGAATATGCTTTCATTTCAACACGCACTCAACTCACTGTGCTCTAGTTAGAAACACGGCAGCAATGTGAGATCTGAGAGTTTGTGTGTGGTTATCATCGTAAGTGTGATTACTTTTTTAGCACTGTAAGTTTTATCATTCATAACTCACATTACCGTCTGCAGCAGTCCTACTTTTTAGCACTCACTCACTAGATTTCTTTCTTGCTTGCTGGTTGCTAGGGTGGTCGATAGTAATGAAAAGTGCTTTTTGTGAAATGATCATGAAGTAATAGACTCCGTTTGGTCTGTGTTATGTTTGTACCCTCCAGGCCGTCTGTATGCAGTGAGATGATGTCTGGTCCCTCACACGCATCACCATAGCCTCCACCAATAGCGTGGCTCTGTTTCTAATGAGTAAATGAGAAATGTGCCCTTGCTGGAGGATGGTATGTGCCAGGGCAGCAGAGGTTACAGTAGGTTTTCATTATATGTAATTGAAAGCATAATGGAGGCCGGCCACCTTTACCTGCACTGCTCATAAAAGCTCATTCTGTAATGACCATGAAATATGGACTTTTACATGTGGGCGGGGCTTATGCCTTCCATCCTTTCTGATAGGCTCTTGTCGGTTTGGCAGCAACTTTGCTTCTAATCTGGAAAGTGTGTGTGTGTGTGTGTGTGTGTGTGTGTGTGAGATTGTGTGTGCACCAGAACGTGTAGTATTTTTGTTGAGGGTGCAATTAGGTCTGTTTCTGCTTGTGTTCAATGAGGAATCCTAGAAATGAGGGAGTACAAACATAGTACAAACATATCCAGTATCTTGATTGGAGATCAGAATTAGTATTAGCAGTAGTAATTCAGATTGTTATTATTATTATTATTATTATTATGTCAATAATAGTAATTCAGATCATTAAATCATTAGTATCGGATCATTAGTAGTCATTTTATTGTTTTTATTGTTGTTGTTAATATTATTAATTAGATTTTATTGTTTATTATTATTATTATTATTATTATTATTAAACACAGTGTACCTCACATAATATTTTTTTCTTTGTTCTTTAGCCAAATGTTTCCGCTTGTGCTCAGTGATGAATCCTAGAAATGTGGGATTGGGAGTACAAATATATCCAGTATCTTGATTGGAGATCAGAATTATTATTATTATTAGTAGTAGTAGTAGTAATTCAGGTTATTTTTATTATTATTATTATTATTATTATTATTATTATTATTATTAAACACAGCGTATCTCACAATTTTTTTCTTTAGCCAAATAGTTTACATTGTTTTATACATTAGCATGTCAACTTGAAACAATATGTTTGATATGTTTGTTTGATACATATTTTTAACCTGGATACATTTTCTGTGACACAAAATTCATTTAATGTGGATTTAATGTCTGTACTCTATGTAAATTAACAATGGGTACTCTTTCTCCGCGCATCCATATATCTTTGTTCATTTATCAGTAAAAGTCCTGCTAGATTATGCCAAACACCTCACTATGCATTATTCAGTGGACTTTTGACAGCTCCAGAGATCACGTGAAAACTACAGATAGTGGCCAAATTTAAAATTGCATTACGGGTGTTGCCACAACCCTTTTTTCTGTTTTCTCTAGTCACATAGCATGGATTTCAAACTTTTTTGAGTGTGTTTCTACTCCATAGACAGCCAAGGTTTATTAAAAGCCCATCTTGTCAGGCAGAGACACATGACCTGGAGAGAAGAATGACGAGTGTGCTAATCAGCTCCAGCTGCATCCATGCTACGATTAAAGCGCAAACAAGAAACTGAACTCTTAAAGAGTGTATATCAGAGTAAGTTACGCCCTCGGTCCCGTTTACCCCCTTTCCCCCATAATGAGGGCACAAATTGGGTCCACTCTCTCATTGGCATTTACACAGGCACAGCAGTCTGATGAAGGGCTCTTTATGTGCTTCTGATGATCAGTTGACTCCCCCTCGGTGCCCGCATGTTCTCTTTCACTCAGTCGTGTTCTTCACTGAGTGAGTCTAATGTGTAAGCATGTGCTGGTTACCCACAGCAAACAGCGTTCTAGGATCTAGAAATGTCTGTGCCACGCTGGACTGGTGTTTACTGCCGAAAACCAGCCTGTTTGATAATGTGCTGAAGCCTGCCGCAGGGGCCCCACAACAATCAGACGTGCCTGCAGTGATGCAGAAGAGGGAATAGAAACAGAAAGGATTTCACAGTCTGTGTAATGTGCGTATAGTTTTAGGGGGAGATTTCATGTAGCTTGTACGTTTCATTTAAAAGAGATGGCTGTTGGTAAATGTAATGAATTAGATGTGTATTTTACAACTTGCCACTCATTTAATCATATTTGTAATGTATGCAAGCCTGTTTCCACCATGAAATAAAAATAAATAAATAAAAAAAAGATAATTCTTACTTTTTATGTCACAATGCAGGCTTTTTTTCTTGCAATTCAAAAAAATTTTTCTCAGAATTAAGCTTACATCTAGGAATTCTTAGTCTTTTCTCTGAATTCTGAGCTTACGTCTTGCAGTTCAGTTTTTTCACAATGGAATAAAAAAGTTAAAAAGCTAATTGTGACTTCTTTATATCTCACAATTCTGACTCATCTTCTCAGAATTGTGTTTATATCTTGCTTTTTCTGACAGCTTTTCTGACAGAATTTGTGAGGTATAAACTTATAAAAAAGTCTTGAGTTCTGGGGAAAAAAGTCACAATTACTTTTTTACTTTTTTAATTTTTTTATTCTGTTTTGGAAACAAGCTTAAATAGTAATGTATGCATGTAAGAAGCCGGTGTTTTTTTTTATTACTGCTTATATTTAATAACTATAGTTTATAATCTATCATTTTGTATAGACTTAATAAGACAAATATTCTTATACTTTGGTTTGCATCCATCAAATAAAAGCCAAATAAATTCTAAATAAGAAAGAAAATAATTAGCTATAATTAGAAAAGCTACCATTCATTAATAGTGGATTTTACTATGAATTAAATACTTTACAAATGACTGGTAATTCATAAAATTATAGAATTAAATGAATTTATTACATTTTACTGTAAATACAATACAAATTAATAGTATTATATAATAATTACAATTATGTATAATAAGTATATTATTTAAGTGTTTACCTTATTGGATTTTAATATATATTAAATATTTTATAAATAAATAGTAGTTCATATAATTCTATAATTAAATATTTTAATTAATTGTATTTTACTGTAAAAAAATACTTCACAAATTTATTAGCACTTTAATAATATAATTAATTATAGGAAGTGCTATTTATTTGTGAAGTATTTTATTTACAGTAAAATCCAGTAAATTAAGTATTTTAATAATATAATTTAATTTACTGGATTTGACCAATTTACTAATTATCTATATTTATAGATTTTTTTTTAGATGGATGGATGGATGTATGGATAGGTAGATAGATAGATAGATAGATAGAGTATAGAGTACTTTGTTATACAAGCTGTACACTCACTACTTTACATTGTAGCAAAGTGTCATTTCTTCAGTTGTCACATGAAAAGATATAATAAAATATTTACAAAAATGTGAGGGGTGTACTCACTTCTGTGAGATACTGTAGATAGATAGATAGATATATAGATAGATAGACAGAGAACTGTGATGTAAAAGAAATAAGATTCTGATCACACTGTCTTGCCCCTAGTGTGTGACATCATTATTTATTCGGCGCTTAAGACCAAGAGCAGAGTTTCCAGCGGAAGCGTATCACTGCTGGCTCTCTCCCTCACATGCAGATTCACAAACAAACACACGCCACCTGCGCGCCACAGCAACACATTCCCCGGTCCAGGTGTGGGCCCTACCTCTGATTACTCCAGCACCGCGCGGCATCATTTAAGCGCTGTTTATTTGCACATGCCCATGTGCGAGCAGCTTTTGGCTCTGCCACACTGTGTGCCTGTGCTATCTGCTGGGCACACGAGGAAAAGCAGAGTCACCGTCTCTTCCCTGGCACGCTTCTTTCTCTTTGAGCCAGTAGAACAGGATTTACGAGCACCTGTCACAGGGGTATGTGCCTCCTCTCCTCCCCCACCAGCGCAAATCATCAGGGGGAATGTGGCCACCCAGTCCCTGCTATCGCTTTAGCACCGTACAGTGTGCGTGTTTGAGATCTTCTGTATACACACCAGATAATAACTGAAAAATTATGGACACCACCATTCTGCATCTGATGTATGTTTAAAACACTGCATATATCTCAGCAGTTATGAGTCCCTGCTGTCCGGGACTGTGTACGCGATGGACAAAGTTTAACAACATGTAACATCTACAACATATACAATACAAATCATGCTGAGAATAACTCTCCACAAGGTGCCAAAACACAATCTTTGGCCATTATGTCCACAAATATTTTATTATGTACTTGGAAAAGAAAAAGAAAAAACATTTTACCCCACTGGATCCTTCACTTTAGTCATCTAATAAAGTGGGTCTTTTTTTACAAGAAAGCATAAAACATGGTTTTATTTTTCCCAAAACTGATAGAATTGTATCTCTGCATTTTCAAGCAGATTGTTTTGAGCAGTGTGTGAATTATACAGTAATTTTTAGGGAGGTTGACATTTCCACAGGAAATGTTCAGGCTGCACATAACTAAACATCAACTCATATTAAAGATATTTGTAACAACATAGAAACATTTTTGTGGTATATTTGTAATATGCAAGTCTTTTTCAAGTCATAATGACAGTTTTTGTCAATATTCCATGCAATAATTATCCTAATGAAAAATACTCAGGAACATGAGTGATTTGTTGAAGGTTACTACTTCAGACAAAGACAATATATGTTTGTGAGTATTTATTGACTGCAAAAATTTTTAATGTTTAATGTAAAAGAAGTATCTTATTTTCAACAAGACTGCATTTATTCCAATGCATCAAAAAAAAAAAAAAAAGAAATATTGAAAAATTTTCAGTGTCACATGATCCTTCAGAATCATTCTAATATGCTGATTCGTTGCTCAAGAAACATTTATTATTATTATAAATGTTGAAAACAGTTGTCTGGCTTAATATTTTTGTGGAAACTGTTATATTTTTCATGACTCCAGAACAGAAATGATGAATAGAAAGTAAAAAGAAAATGACAATTATATTTGAAATAGGAATCTTTTGTAATAATGTAAAAGTCTTTACTGTCACTTTTGATCGTTTAATGCAGCCTTATGGAATAAAACGTTTTAAAAAAAGAAAGAAAAATAATTCTTACTGTCTCCAAGCTGTCATGTGTCTTTTCTATTTTATAATTTACTTTAAAATCCCATTTTATAATTTACTTTAAAATCCCATCTTATAATTTACTTTAAATGAAACAGAACCATTTTCCCATTTTTCCTAAAGCTGAAACATTGTTTAGAAGCTCAGATGATTATGAATCATCTTAAATTGCAAACATTTCATTTATATTTAAAATAATTCAACACCTTCAGGTAACTAGTGAGATCTTGAGATTAACACACTTTTTACAGCAGTACAGTGAATCATTTAAAATCTTTAATGACTTCAAGGACTGCGGTGATCCTGCCTAAGAGTGTGAGTCTTGTTTAATGTTGGTATTTGCTTCATCTTTCTCTCTCTCTCGCTCTCTGTGTGTGTGTGTGTGTGTGTGTTTTGAATGCAGCAGAGCTCCAGAGGGAGGGAAGCATCGAGACGCTCAGCAATAGTTCTGGCTCCACCAGTGGCAGCATTCCCCGAAACTTCGAGGGCTACCGGTCCCCTCTCCCCACCAATGAGAGCCAGCCCCTCAGCCTCTACCCCACCGCCTTCCCCTAAAACCAGCCGTCCTGCCCCAAAGAAAAGTTCGCTGTCGCCTTTGGACAATCTTGACAGTACAACCACAACACATCAACACAACTCCATCCTGCTCCGCTATATCTTTTCTCTGTTCTTTTTCCTTTAATCAAACCTGGCATGCAGGAAAACCCTGTTCAATCAGGCCCTGCGTTACCATCCTTTGTCATTCACTTCCCTTGTAGATTAATGTTAACATTGCCTCCACCTGAGAGAGAGAAAGAGAGTGCATGGATATTAACCTTGACGGGTCGGATGAACTGTAAAAGGGATCCGTTGGAGTTGCCACTTTTCTCAAAGATGTGTCATATTACCAATATCATTATCAATCGAACTTCCAGTGCGCTTCTTTATTGAATGCGTGCATGTGTGTGAGAGTGTGTGCTCATCAAATACGTGTCCTGATTAGCTCTCGGTAGTTGAGTTTAGGTTTGAGCTCACAAAGCGCTATGCTGGTTTTCGATCACACATCAGTAGACAGTGTTTGATATATTTTAGTAGACATGTACTGTAGTTCACATTTGAATTGATTTGACTTTTATAGGTAATCAAACATGCTCATGTTTACAACTGAATCTTGTTACATTATAGTGTTTATGATTCTGCACATTTTTCTGTATATTTGATTTAAATTTGTTTTTTTTTAATTGTTTTTAACAAGAGTCAGTTTCTTGGATTCAATTTAATTTGCTTTATAAAGTCAGTGGATTCAAATCATTTAAATTCCTTTCAATTTATGCTTTCTTTATTCTTTCAAAAAGGGAGTTTTGTGTTCTAATGTTTCCTTGTTTGATTCACTTTTTTTCCTTGTTTTATAGGCTGATATTTAGCAGTGGCGCTCTCAACGATCCACAGCAAACTTCATTCAGCTGAGGCGATTGATTTTGACACTACCCAAATGTTAAAAAAGTAGTTCCATCATTATCATTATCGTCATCAATATATCATTCTGTATTAGCCTGTTTATTTAACTATTTTAAATGGCTTTGTTTGAAGAATGTATTTTAGCTTTGCTTGACTGGATGTAATGTTTTACACACACACACACAACACACAGTTATTGATAAATACCAATTAAACAAGAAATGTGAATACATGGTCCTAATGATCAGCTTGTCAAAAAGCTTAAAGAGCCCGCTGTTGGCTGGCAGTTCTGTGCATGTTGAAAGCCTCAGTAGCTGGAGAGGAAACATGAAGAGTTTGTTCACCGTAATTTATAACGCCATTCAAGTTGGCATGACTTTATGTCTGAATGCAGTGCACATGCTTTGTATGGACTATATTTTTTGTAATAATACTTACGCAATGTGATCTTGAAATAGGAATTTATGCAAGTGAATTTAACAAGTCTTCTATACATTTGTGTGTTTGCTTAATACTGCATATGCATTCTGACTTCCTTAGTTTGTTGTTTTGCTTACCTTGCTCTCTCCTGAATATATTTGTTATACAAAAAAATAAATAAACGCATTTGAATGACGAGGTAAAAATCTGGGCCTGAGGCTACAAATCTCAATCACTGCCTTTGTTTAGGGAACTGTTTTTTATAATCATGAATCTTCCACAAGCTTCAGGACACAGGCTGAGATTTCTTCCATCGCTGCTTTAATTGCATGTGTGTAAGTTTGTGTTATGATATTATAATGAAAGGTTTATTTGCGATTATAGTGAGCAGCGGAGTTTTCCAGCACAACTTCACCAGGAATTTATCAACTCTAAAAATGTTCTCTTAAAATATTGAACGTGTGAAATTAATAGTTTAAACATCACTGAGTAATTATATTTAACTTTGCTATCAAATTGGCAACAATATATAATAACAGGTAACTGTCATTTTTTTTATAAAAAAAAAATTCTTATGCAACTTGACCTGATGCAGTAGACAAGATAGTATCAAAAAAGCCACTGTTTTGTCATCATAGTGATCTTTATTGTACTGAGTCAAACAAGCAGAGAGATTTTTTTATGCAAAGCAAAAGGGTTTTTTCACTTTTCCATCTTCGCCAGCATTTTCAGGCATATTCTCATCAAAAACACACACACGCACACAATCACCCTTATACAGTAATGCTTCCCACAGTGTCTCAAAGGCGACGTGAAGCAGTCGGTGTGGAGGACAGTGGCAGAGCTCACACTCTCCGTCTGGGAAGGTCAGCCCTCGTTCCTCTCTGTCTCCCTCCAGACCACCAGTGCCACCTTATCACCGGAGCGACAGCCTATAAATACCAACAGAAGATAGCAAGCATTTCAGTGAGGAGTGTCAGAGGTTTCCACCTCTCTGCGGGGTCAGAAGGCTGCTGTGCAAATTTGTACATTTAGTTAAAGAAGCATTAATCTGTAAACAGTCTGCCGTTTAGTCGCTGTGGCACTGATACACAATCTACCACGAGTCAATCTGTCAAGGCTTGTTGGCAATCCATGTAAGATTTTGTGGCTGTTTGTTCCAAAACACTCCTCGAATCCTCCACACTCCACGTATCCCAATGGGAACGGACTCCATTCAGTAACAGGCTGTTTTCTGGCACGGCTGCAGGTCTCTCCCCCCTTCGAAGGTCATGCATCCCTTGCCTACTAACTAAACTAATGGCTGCTCTTCTTGAACCATAAACAGAAAACATAAGATGTCTTTAAAGGGGGAACAATTAGAGAACAAGAACCTCAACCACCTTAGAATAAAGTATATTAGAGTATTTTACTGTTTCTTGTAGGTATTTTTTCTTAACACCTTATCAAAAAATCCAGTAATCTGCATGAAGATGTGCAAATAAAAGCTTGTACTTTGTTTGCTGATTTTATTTGCATTATGCATGTTTTTAGAGTTTAGTGGACGTTTTTATTAAAAATAAAAAAAGACATAAAAAAAAAAACGTTATTTATATACATCATTCAAGTAGCAAGTGTCTCTCACTATATTTTGTTAGGTTTTTCAGTAGAGAACAATCTTAGTCTTTTGTACAAACCTGATATTTATACAAATATCTTTTATTCAATAAACAGAGCTTATCTTAAACACCTTGTAGTGTCATAAACTTAAACACAAGGCTTGTAATATTAAATTAAATTGTAAAACTGTCAACCCTGTTACCCTTTTGCTTTTGAAAAGGCTATATAGCCTGTCTATATCCCGACATGTTATTTACATTGCACAATCCCACTCATTATATTTTAAAGACACTCTTTGTCTGAAATAAATGTTGAAGAAATTCACTTTACAAATGCTTTTGTGAAAATGAAAAAAAAATGATGCAAATTATTCGCGCGGTTCGAGTGAGCTATTGTTCTCCACATAATTGATTTGCTGTATTCTACATAGGCCTATAGGCCATACATATTTACATACACGGGAAAAAAACTACGTGTTTACAGGGGCTGGTTGATTAGAGGTTGTCTGTTGCCTTCCAGTAAACCGTAAACAGTATCATTTGTAATCGCTTCGTGTTGTAATCGCCTATGTTACTTGTCAATCAGACGAGGCGTGTAAAGCACTCATCTCCACAACTGTTTGAGAGACAGTAAACTGGATCATATCTGACAGCTCCTGGAGGATTAAAGGGGTCAGTGTTGACATTAATGTGTGACATACACTATTTTTCAATTAGCTGCTGAATAGCCTCGATTAGATCAACTTATCTTCAGGATCCACACACCTGGACGCGCATCTCATCTCATCAGCGTTTGCTACTCACAGACTCAACGCTAACAGATACAGTGAGAACAATCTTCCTTTATCTTGAAGTCATTCTCATTTAATTGATTGTGAAAGGGTAGTTGTTTTATATTATTGATGTTACAAC
>NW_015633186.1:874019-889511 GCF_001515625.1 Sinocyclocheilus rhinocerous | reverse complement strand
ACCTATTACAATGACAAGTTGAACTTTCCTATTTGAAGCATTCAGTGGAAAAACATTATTTAGTAGCCTATAAAATGCATATAAAGTATATTTAAGGTCATTAATTATAAAGTAGGAAACTTGCAAATCGTGCATGCAAATATAATATAGAAAACTTGTTTATTTATTCACACTACACGACACATTTGGAGGTGATCACATGACTAAAATGCCTTTGTATTTTACAACTGTTCTTTGGAGAGAAAAAATACGTTAGGCTGTTTGTTAATAGTGAGTTAATATAATCACCACTAAGTAATTACCTAGATGTCCAGAGTAATAAAATCTACAGTCTTCGTACTGCTGTTTTAAAACAACAGGATAATTGCACATGTGCCACACTAAGAAATGAAAAATAAATGTACAATTATTTAACGAATGAGAAGTCTAATTATATATACACACACACACACACACACACACACACACACACGATACAATACAATAGAAAAATTAAATTAGGCTAAATTGCCCTTTTTAAAGAAATTAGTGGTGCCAAAGTTGAAATATGCAGCAAATTAGTTCATTGTTCATGAATGATTTTACTAATCAGTGATCGTTGCAAGTTGAATGGAAACAAAGGTGTTTTAACATAATGATGAAAAACGTTTAGTAATAAGCCTGGTTAGAGTATCATTACATTAGATGTGAAGGAACTATACATTTTTTATCAACCACAAATAACTTTAAAATTTACAAAGGGGTAAAGCACTTGTTGCGTATAAACGGAGCATGAGGCTTCATCGCTGAAGGAGAAATTATGCGCTCAGTCAGCATCACACAACACAAAAGCTCAGGGGACCGAGAAAGTCCAGTGTGTGTGTGTGTGTGTGTGTGTGTGTGTCATCACAAAGGAAACAAATAAATTACTGATTTAATTACTAACTCAGTGTGATATTTACGTGTAACCTTGCTGTTCACATCAGATTCTAATATATGTTAAATGTGTTAGTTCTTGTGATTATAAAATTAAAAAAATGTTTTGGGTTACATAATCTATGGCTGTATCAACAGGTTATTGCTACTACGACTAAAGCATGAAACAGAGCCTGTTGTTATTTTCAAATGATACGGGATGTAATGTTTGCAAAATACAATTATCAATGTGTATAGGCTACTTAACATGATTTAGTATAAAATAACCGAGCTAAGCGCTCAGTGTGCTAAACCCATGCTTGAAAAAATATTAAATTGAGAGAAAAGGCCAGGATTTCCATTTTAGACAACATTTTATGGTTTGCTTTTGTCTCTAATGATGACACTACACGGCACTGAACGGGCTGCAGAACCAGGTAAACTTACTCCCCGAGGTCATTAGAGCGCCCCCACCTGTTACCTGAAAAAGGTGTAGCTTCTAATAATCATCAGCCGTGCTTCGCCTAAATCAATTTAAGCGTCTTTTTAAAAAAAAAGATTTAGTCATTTTGAGTGGATTCTAGAAGTTCAGAATTATTAAAGCATTATGGGGAAAATACTGAAGGATTTCCTGATACTACTGAATATTTAATAAAACAAGAATGATGACCATTCCCACCAAGAAAACTAAAAATATATAAAATATCTTGATTTTTTTTTTGCAGCGATTGTTGCTTGATCACTGATGCAGGTGCATATTTATGTAGGCTATTCGAATCTTCCTTTTTTGCCTAAATGCCTAAAACCAGGGAACCTGTCAGGATCTCTACAAACTATGTCTTTATCACTATTATTAAATTACTAAAAAGATAAGCGAGGCTCGCTTTCAAAGGCCATCTGTCTTGTAAAAATACAACATAATTATATAAATATGAAGCAATATTTTTTCAGTATTAGGCTACTGTTTCAAAAAGTTCAAACCTAATGTTGATCCGTATATCTCTAATATGAGTTTGGTTTGGGTTGATTTTTGGTTCTCATTCATAGAAATCATGTTTTTGTGTAAATCTATTCAAATCAACAGGTTTATGTGAGGATTGGGATGGGGTTAGCAACAGCATCACCTCGGAATAAAGACTATCTCAGAGCTTCGCTAATATAGCCTAGTGAAAGCAACATGCTATACGTGTTTTATAGTTTTAAGGAATGGGCGTTTAGATTTGTGGAGTATACTATTATACTTTTGGGCAAAAGGAGAGTGGGAGAGAAGAAGCAGAGCACCAGAGCTGTCTATAAAATTGTTGTTGCGCATCCATCAGGTACAGTATGTCCACGTCCAGAGGAGGTTCTGCTGACTCGGTTGGGTGATACAAAATGGGCTACTATGCGAAAAGCAAATTGCACGATTTGGCCAAATAAGCACGAGCAGATCAAATACACTGTCCTAATGAAAAAGAGGAGACATGGGGAAATGTATACAGGGTGTGCGTGGTAGTAAGAATGGAGGAGAGAGAGCTGGGCGGAAAGGAGGAGGAGAGAGGGGGCTGTATAGCTGGTGGAGGCGCTGGGTAGCTATACATGTGACAAGGGGAAATATGAAGGACTTTGACAGGTCTTAAACGGTCTGGCGCCAAGGCCTCAGTCTACTGCCTAAATATAGCAGGAGAGATGATGCAGAAAGATGATGAAAAGATGAAAAGAAGGAGCAACCATGTAAAAGCTGAAAAAAAGAGCAACGGTCCTTTAATGATCAGCCCTAGAGGATCATCTGGTTTCATATATGTGAAAGGTATTGCAAAGGTTTGCGTTATCTTTTTGCAGGAACATATTAATTTCCTTAGAACCTGGAAACACAATTAGACACATTGTCTTACAGCGGACACCGTCTCAAGGACACAAAAGCTGACAGAAGCAGATCATGCATAAAAGTTTGGCACCAGGCTATTTTTAACTAATGAAATGTCCTCTGGTCGAAGCTGATGCACATATACACTTCTCTACATCCCCTGACAAACTTTTAACGATGTTTTTTCATCATCACAATTATTCGGAATACAAGTGGTCATTGGTTTTCCGACGCCTCGTTGTTTTGCCAGTAAACAGTGGCAGTGCTCTGAAAAGTTTTCCAGCATGAACGCTTTTTAAATCATGTGTGATAAGAGCTCAGCGCATGATTACATTCTTGTCGGTTTAGATGTGTACAGCAGGAAAAATAAATCTGGCGTAATTGCAGAGACTTTGTTGATGTGATTACATCCTTAAGTATATACATAGAAAACCATTACCATTCCCATGTGTGGTTATTTAATCTCTTCCCAATCCAAATCACTCTCTGTCGAAGTTTTAGCCCAGAGATCAGAGTTTCAACAACGTGCTGCAGGTAACACTTTACATGCAAAAATATGTATATTTTTCATAAACGATCTTTAATATTTACATCAAATGCACTAGATAGGCCTGTTGAATAAAAGTGGACACGGCATTTTCAGTGTCAGGAAAAAAGTTTAATCACTAAACCAGGAAGTAGGTACATTGATCATAAATTGGCAGTTTCTCCTCTAGAATGTGATTTTATGTTAACATATTACAGACTTTTTGGGTTTGTCAAAATGACGTTCGTATAATTAACTACATTTTATTTAAAGTTAACACATTCTAAATGACTATAAAAGTGAGAGTTATGTGCTTATTTTACTCTCATCAGACATTTGAGATCATGTATTTTAGCATGGCTCTTAATTTGAGCTTTAAATAGCCTAATGAAGATTTTATATCAGGAGACACTACTTACTTTCTTGTTTGCCATTTCGTTTGGCTATATTTAAATATTCTTCATCATAAAAGCAGAAAAACGTTTTATTGTTATGTTGTCATACAATACATTTTGAACATGTTTCGTTCGTAATAGTATTGATTTATTTTCATTCTGTATTATGTTTATTTGGTAGGCTATTATTTTGACGACTTTTTAAAAAAAATCGTATCCTATTTAAATAATTAGCATACCTGTCTGGTAAAGGCGTGCATATCCCATCTTTTAGTGTCAGTTTCAATAAATCCCGCTTTAGCTCTGTGTCTGTTTACTCGTGGCTTCGGCAACAAGTGTCTGCCTACTTTGTCTCTGCTTTCTCCGTTTACGGCGCGGATTTAGCTATTCTTGTGCAATGTTATGGTGTGAATGTGTAATTTAACTTGTCAACAGACAGTCATGAATTTGCTAAACATGTTATCCTTGATTAATATTTAATGTTCAATTCGAAAACGCGCAATAAAATTATTTTCTACAAAGACCGTTTAGCTGTTTTAATGACATTATGACATAATGCTCTCTAGTAATGAAACCTATGCTCTCTAAACCATTTTATGTCCAATTCAGTAAATATCACAAATCGTGCAACTAAAAAAAGCCTATATTAAACGTCCTCATTGCCTTTTAAAAAGAACAGCTGCAAACGAATCAAGTTTCTTGCCAGCTGTTGACAAAAAATTTTTTTTTTTTACTTTGTAACTTTTCAGTAGTATTTTATAAGCAACATTTAATCACTCTATCAGGTCCTCTCTGGCACAGTAAGGGTTAAACATACAGCCTGTCATCATGTTCTGCTGATTTGTATCGAAGTGTAAAAGTGACAACATTCCGCAACCGGTTGAATCCATCCGCACAAAAACATAGATTGGACATTGATGCGTTTTGGAAATATTGGAACTATTCAGTGCGACATCTGATCGAAAAGTATACACTGAAGTACTAACCTATAAAGATCACAAGTCATTTGGAGACAAAGAAGGCAAGCGCAAGCCAAAACTTTGGCGTAAATGCTAAAAGGATTGGAGTGCACTGTTAGAGGATTTTGGAGTAAATATGAACTGACAAGAGACAGTTCTTACTGCGGTACGTCAGCCGACTGGCGCCAAGCGGCTATCTAACAAACCCAATCCAAGTAAATCTTAAAATCCACGAGTGGATTTCTTAAAGGTATAGACTACACTTATGGCACGACCCACTGCTAAAACTACAGGTCGAAAATAGATGGTGAACATTTAGTGGCGTGGCACTTAAACCTAAATGCATTGAGATGTATGTTATTTTTCCGAGAATAGAACATAACCTATACTTTTATCCGCTCACCTGAACATTCAGCGTTAGGATCAATAAAATACATTTAAATTCATGAATACAATACCTCTACATTCCCTTAACAGTTGTCTTTGTATATTGCGACATAAATGGAGTAAATAAAAAAGTAATATTAAAAGTTAACCGCAGATGCCTGTTAAGAGTTAACAGTTAAGAGTAATGCAGCACTCACCAAAATTATCTTTACATTGGTCTTTAGATTCCATCAACTCTCTTCCTCTTTCTTCAGTAGGTATAGCGCCTGGCTGTGCGCTTTGAATGACCCGGGGCAGAATTTAAAGTACCAATGTCCCATTATTGGCTGCTGTTCCTCACATGAAGTCTGTCGCGACACACGCAGGAAGCACGGAAATAATTATTCACACAGTGAAACGTTGAATTCAATTCATACGCACAACAAGGTCCTTTGGCTATGAGTGTGCAGTGCTATATTATGAACAAAATACTCGTACGCGTCACTTTGACATGTACAACGAAAAAATAAACGTCATTTGGTGTGTTGCTGATATTTTTATTGACTATTACGAATAGTTATCCTCAATTTATAATGTTTTAAAATGTGCTACCAATGAAAAGCATATAACATTTTGCGCTAATTAATCATAACAATATGCACTTTTTGTTAATTTACACGTCAATAATCTTAATTCCTAGTTTTCAGTGTATCGGAGAGTGAGTTTGTTCCTCGAACAAGGAGGCATCGTAATTATAAAGCGTAAGCCGACCTAGGTGCAGTCACCACCGGCTAAGCACTGAGGGCTGACCCGGTGCTTGGCTTGGAGACGGGGGTGGGATTTCCCGATCTTTTCTGTCATTGGTTAATATTTTATTCTGTTGACATGTTTTCTTACTGCTAATGCTTCCGACACCTTCTTGTCCACCCCCTCTCCTTGAGCCTGGCCGGAGCTGTCAAAACCACGCCTATGGAGGCCCACAATTGGTCCAGAAAGCGTAAAATCAGCAATCAAGGGGGCTTGGTTCATTAGTGCTGGGATCAGAGCAGGAAGGACATGTGAGATAGTTACAGTTGTACAGTGGACAGGGCAAGATCTAACCATTTCAACTCCGTGTCTGCGTAGAATGACCGTGCTTGAATGGACATCCGCATCGAAAGAGTAATCTTTTTATGAGAGCAACTGTTGGAGAACAGGAATCCCCAAATCTGCCTTCAAAGCGTCGTTGCGCTCACTTTGACTGATATTATTACAGGGACTTCGTGGAAACTAGCAGCTACGGGAGTTAAAGTGGAAGATCCTTACCACTGTCTTTGCTCGCCTTTTCGCGATTCACATTTTGCCGAATTTGCCTTGCTGCGCTTTTATTCATCGTAGTGAGACAATCTATCGTCTGGATACGCGCTGCGTTTGCCAGAGAACACCACTAAATATATTTTTTTCACTACGATTGTTGGATGCACCGATGAGAGATCCAGTTTTTACAGGGACTGCGATGGCTTACCACCCTTTCCACGCTCACCGGCCGACCGACTTTCCCATGTCAGCTTTTCTCGCGGCCGCGCAACCTTCCTTCTTCCCGGCGCTGACTCTCACAAAGCCGATCCCGGACCATACCCTCGCCGGAGCCGCGGAGGCTGGGCTCCATCCGGCTCTGAGTCACCATCATCAGGCAGCTCATCTTCGCAGTCTTAAGAGCCTGGAGCCAGAGGAAGAGGTTGAAGACGATCCAAAAGTCACACTGGAAGCGAAGGATCTATGGGACCAGTTCCACAAATTTGGAACAGAAATGGTTATTACGAAATCTGGCAGGTGAGTTCATGGTTGCTCTATTTTTAGTCTTTTGTTTCAGTGTTAATACGAGGGAATGCTATGATGCACTCAGCGTTTCACATATACTCCACAATAAATTCGCCGTCTGTTGCACGGACGTTTCTGTCGACGGCTGTGTAGTACAGCAGGCCCAGTAAATTCATTACTAAATCTCTGTCTTTTTCACATCGCTATCGTAAGCCATATCCCCTTTACTTCCCTATTAATGTCTTGCGCCCTGAACTGGCTGACCTAATTATTGTCAAAGAGACTGTAGAAATGAATGTCTTACTGTCAGAGCATGTGTACCTGAACGATTCATCCGCTCATTTGACTTATGAAAACGAAATGGGGAAAGTACAAGCGATGCGTATTCTATGGCTAGCAAAAAGGAAAATAGCTGAGGCTTTTTGTTGCTTATATCAATACCAACAAATATTGACGTTCAAGGCACGTTGTGGCACAGAAATAACGACATTTATTTCGTAAAGAGAAATGTTTCTCTTGGTCTGCTTATGTACTGAGGTGACAATAAACTATTTTATGTAAATAACCTGCCATTTTCATGGAAGATTTAAGTCTTGCGGCGAGCTAAATTATCTGCAGCCAAGTGAAATGTTAATATTTGTTGAACATGTATTTTTAGTGCGGTTGTTTTATTTAATAAATCTAGCTAAGGTAAATAGAACGTTTAAATATTATTTGGTTGTGTTGTTAAAACGTTAAGCTTGCATATGCCCACATTTGCAAAGAAAAAAGATTTTGATTTATGGACGTTTCCTTTTTCTACAGGAGAATGTTTCCACCTTTTAAAGTCCGCATCAATGGACTCGATAAAAAAGCCAAGTATATTCTATTAATGGATATTGTGGCTGCCGACGACTGCCGCTACAAGTTCCACAACTCTCGCTGGATGGTCGCGGGGAAGGCCGACCCGGAGATGCCAAAGCGAATGTATATACATCCGGATAGCCCAGCTACTGGGGAACAATGGATGGCTAAGCCTGTTGCTTTTCATAAACTGAAGCTAACCAATAACATTTCGGACAAACACGGATTTGTAAGTAACCCATTTTTTTTTTTTAAATAACCCGTTTTGTGTGTTGCATGTAGGCCTGCTGTAGTTGTGTGTTGCTGTGTAATACATAAATGTAAATTTACTGCCATCTGTGGGCTGTAATGCTTACGCTCGTAATGATTGGGCATGCTTACAATTTCGCTGTTTATTCCTGGGCGAAGACAATTATGGATGTTCTAAAATATATATTTTAGCTTACTTAATTTCTTCGGCCCATGTACAATTCTTTGCTCTCGCTACATTCATTTCTTTCTTTGTTTCGGCAAGCTTATAAACCAGATATGAGGTATTAAGTCATCATTTTATTCGTTATGAATAATGATGACACTGATAGCTTGGTTATGTAATGTAAATACTTCATCCTGAGTTTTTTTTCTTGGATACTCTTACTTATATTGTTTATGATAGGCGCAGAGCGCTATAACTTTTATGAGGGGGTGGAAGTGACAAAAAATTAGGTCAAAGGAACCGGAGAGACCTTGAATCACGCTACAGTAAATGAGTTTACAAATAGCAACAGTGAAAGTGTAATTTGGGCTGTTTTGAGTAAGCGCAGCAACAAATTGCATAGGTAGAGCGACCTGTGCAGTCTCTGATAGTTCAACGAACAATGTTGAGACGGATGCAACTATGCTGACCAATACTCTATACATGAGCATGCAGTCAAATATAATGTGTGACCTGCTCCCTTACGCGACTTGCAAACAAATCGACTGGAAACAAATGAAACATTTACATGCATGGCACAACCATTTGACATTTGTACAGTCAAACAGAAAATATAAACATATATTTTTGTGTTGATCATCACATTTTGTTGTTGTAAGGCTTCCTTAAACTGTACAATTAATAAACTCTTATTTTTGATATATCTATTTCAGTGTTATAATGATAGCACCACCAAATAACTCATGTTGCATGTTCGCGCGACTGTTTTCTGTCTACCTGCCACTGGCACAGGCCTGTTGTTATGTGATTTAACCCAAGAACAATATTTCCACTATTACTACATATATTATGCGGTATTTATTGTCTAAAACGATTTTAAAGACTAATGACTTGAATGGATAATTATTTTGACAAGCACTAATGTTTTCCATTCCTCTTCCTCTCCTTCTCATTAGACCATTCTGAATTCAATGCATAAATACCAGCCCAGGTTCCATATTGTGAGAGCCAACGATATTCTGAAGCTTCCGTACAGCACTTTCAGGACATATGTTTTTCCTGAGACCGATTTTATTGCTGTCACAGCTTATCAAAACGACAAGGTATGTAGGCTACAAATATTTGAATGAATTAAAGCAACCGTGCTGTGGACCTTATATGTGCACTATATAATGTACAACTTTACAATGTTCGCATTTTTTGCTTTTGTTCTGCGATGCGTTTAGCATGCTCTGCATTTGATCGGATTTATAGCTTATGCTCACTTAACAAGAGGAGTAGTATTTATAGATTTAGGCCTATTTTGAATATGTGGATGCAAAAGTGTATCTCTAAAGCATTTCACATTCCTCGTGTCCAGTGCTACTTCAAGCTACTGCTCATGTTAATTGTAGTCTGTGTCCAAGGGGCCTAGTGAGCTTGTCGGTATCGTAAAGTTTATGACATAGAGTCACAATCGATTAGCAGGCACTTAAGCTCGCCGGTTTGTCCGGGAGCTACACACTCTGAGGCTCAGCAATCAAAGCATGTCAGTTGCTAAACGCAAAAAGCAGAGGCCATCTAGTTTAGCAATCTATGAACTTTAAGGCCTTGGTTTCTCCTGAATTTATAGCCTACAGCGTCCAAATCACTTGGGCACAACGAAAATCGTTCTGTTACATCGCTCTGTATTTTCATGGAACTTGTAAAAACTGGCAATGATTCAAACCACACTATTAATTTCCACTATTACTACATATATTATGCGGTATTTATTGTCTAAAACGATTTTAAAGACTAATGACTTGAATGGATAATTATTTTGACAAGCACTAATGTTTTCCATTCCTCTTCCTCTCCTTCTCATTAGACCATCCTGAATTCAATGCATAAATACCAGCCCAGGTTCCATATTGTGAGAGCAAACGATATTCTGAAGCTTCCGTACAGCACTTTCAGGACATATGTTTTTCCTGAGACCGATTTTATTGGTGTAACAGCTTATCAAAATGACAAGGTATGTACCCATATTTGGACGAATTTAAGCAGCCGTGCTCTGGACCTTATAGATGCGTTTAGCATGTTCTCAATTTGATCGGATTGATAGCTTATGTTCACTTAACAAGAGGAGTAGTATTTATAGATTTAGGCCTATTTTGAATATGTGGATGCAAAAGTGTATCTCTAAAGCATTTCACATTCCTCGTGTCCAGTGCTACTTCAAGCTACTGCTCATGTTAATTGTAGTCTGTGTCCAAGGGGCCTAGTGAGCTTGTCGGTATCGTAAAGTTTATGACAGAGTCACAATCGATTAGCAAGCACTTAAGCTCGCCGGTTTGTCCGGGAGCTACACACTCTGAGGCTCAGCAATCAAAGCGTGTCAGTTGCTAAACGCAAAAAGCAGAGGCCATCTAGTTTAGCAATCTATGAACTTTAAGGCCTTGGTTTCTCCTGAATTTATAGCCTACAGCGTCCAAATCACTTGGGCACAACGAAAATCGTTCTGTTACATCGCTCTGTATTTTCATGGAACTTGTAAAAACTGGCAATGATTCAAACCACACTATTAATTATTGATAGCAGGTCGGCGTCACTCCTCTAGTTCGCCTCTCTTGTTCTCTCTGTTGTGCTGTAGAGAATACCAATTTGACAAATGGAAAATGTTTACTTGTGGAATTTTCTCAGGGGGGTCGTGATTTGATCTTTTTATTAAACATTTTTAATAATTAAATTATCACGCTAAAGTAGTCTGTGTAGCGTGTTTAACGGTGTTGGGATAATAACTGATGATTACACCACTTATAAGGGCTTTGCTTTTTATGCATTAAAATCTGAATATTTTACTTGAAGATTATGCATTCGTGCAGCATAACATTGATAACAATACCACTACTACGATTAATAACATGTAATACTAATAGACTGCTGCTGTATAACTGTTTTAACAATGTACAAACAAATCACGAATAATATAATATACGCATCCTTTTTTTTTTTTTGCTTTGCATTCAGATAACACAGCTGAAGATTGACCATAACCCCTTTGCCAAAGGCTTCAGAGACACAGGGAATGGAAGAAGGGAAAAAAGGTAGGTTTTGAAAACTTTATAGTTCACATGCATTACGCAATGTAGCCTAAAATGGCCAAAGAAACTGGATTCAAAGCCTAGCAAAATGTTTAGATTTCAACGATTTTATTTATTATTTATTTTACTGTGTGTCGTGGGTCAACTTAGGTCATATTTCCTTTTTTCACTTTTTAATTTTTTTCAAGGAAACAACTGACCCTTCCATCATTACGCATGTATGAGGATCAATGTAAAGTGGACCGTGATGGCGCGGACTCGGATGCTTCCTCAAGCGAACCTACAACCGGCAGAGATGCTGGTCATTCACCTGGACCGGTTTCCAGCCCACTTAGATTTAACCGGAACAGCAGAGGTAGGTCTAAATCTATGAATAAATTATATTGCTATGCTTCACGATCACTGAGAGGAAACATGCCTAAGTGTCATATCATTTACAAGCCGCTGTATTATGCCTTTAGCGTTTTTCAAGACTACTTTAATAATTGACAAAGTAATTTTAATAAAGCGTTTATCATGCTGATAAAATCAATTTCTCAAACAAGGTATAAGATGAATCAGACTGGAGCAACACATAAGGCCTAGATTATAGCCCTGAATTACATTTCGTTATATTCACATTACGCCTGGATGTAGAAAACCGAACATTCAAAGCTAGTCCGTTTTTTAAAATGGGATAATTATTTATATTTTATCGCAATTATTTTCAGTTGTTATCATAGTTAGCCCACCACATATTATTTTAGCAATACATAGTATTATAAAGTAGCCTATTATAAAGTGCACAAAAATGTCGTCAGCTTGTCAAACGTTATGAAATTTACGATTGGAATTAGGCGACTCTAAAACGGTATTTGAACAAATTATAGCTATGTAAGTAGGCCACTGTATTCTTTTTTTTTTTGTTTTGAACATGTGGATAAAAAAACTATTTTGTTGTCCCACCACAGACGAGAAAACATGCACTGACAGTGAGCACGAATTGGACCACCAAGACGAGCTGTGTGGTGGCTCCAGCAGTCCTGGGCCAGAGCCTCCATCTCCATTCAGGTCGAAATGTGAGGACCGGGGGCGGGAGAGGCCTGTTTTGGAGAAGAAAGACGATTATCCGGACTCCCGAAAATCAAGCGATCCCATATTTAGCATAAGAAACTTGGAGAAAGACAAACTAGAGAACAGGCCGAGGAAAGACACAGACTTGTCAAAGAAGGACACGGAAAACGGTGGTCTTAGCGGCAGTAAAGACAGCTTCTCTCCTCTAATGGTACAGACAGAGAGTCCTTCACATTTTGGGGCAGGGCACCTTCAGAGTTTGGCGTTTTCCGGCCTACACAGTCAACAGTTCTTTAACCCACTAAACACCGGACAACCTCTGTTATTCCACCCCGGACAATTTGCAATGGCACCTGGAGCGTTTTCAGCCATGAGCATGGGACATCTATTGGCTTCAGTATCAGGAGCTAGTGGCCTGGAGAATGTAAGCCTGTCGGCCCAGGGAACTGGGAGCACCCCGAGTCCTTTTCCCTTTCATCTGTCTCAACACATGCTTGCCTCTCAGGTAAGGGAACTCTCGCCATTAAAATTTAAATCTAGGCCTATGCCATCATACGCCCTGTCTGGTTATGGAAGCACGTGAATAAAAACAGGCTATAGGTTATATCTAGCGATATACTTTTTGCAGAGATGCTTTTGATTTTGCTTGCATGTAAATCGCAATGGCTGTCGAACTATTTATATATATATATTTTGCATTACTTAGAAATATAAATATATAAACTGATTACAAAACTTTAGCTATTGAATAAAGTCAGATATAGATTTTAAAATATCTCAAATTGTTCTTGCAAACGCGTATTATTTCTTGAAAAAAAAAAAAATTCTGATAATAGTGACGTAGATTGATTGGCACGTATTTTCGTTACATCTTTGTGTTTTTCAGTTGTCACAATCAGCAATAATTTCCTGTTGCGTTTGTTTCTATGCGCCTTAAAAGTCAATAAATACGCCTGCCATTGAAATCGATGGACTGCGAACAGGTGGCACTAGTTAATCTGCGCAAATACTGGCTCTCTGAAAATTCGCCATGTAGCAGATCCTCACCTTTCAAACTGTTGCATGTTCGATGTGCTAAAAGTCGCTAACTAATGTCTCTTATTACAGGGCATTCCGATGCCAACCTTCGGTGGACTTTTTCCGTACCCCTACACCTACATGGCCGCGGCAGCTGCAGCGGCCTCCGCCCTTCCCGCGAACAGCAACACGGCCTCCTCGCTCTCAAGGAACCCGTTCTTGAGCAGCTCCACTCGCCCTCGACTGCGATTCAACCCTTACCAGCTCCCCGTGTCGATCCCTCAAAGCACAAACCTGCTCACCACCGGATTGCCAAGCGGCCTAAACCCCTCATCCGAATCGTCTAAATGCGGTAGCAGGGAAGCGAGTCCTGTGCCTGATCACAAATCGGGGGCGAGTCAGAGAAACGGCTCACCTAAAACAACAATGAAGGAATCTATCAATGAACTTCAGAACATTCAGAGACTAGTGAGCGGCCTAGCGAGTCAGCGGGAGACTTCCTCACCTAGGGATTCGCCCAAGTGATCAAGCATCCCCAAACCTATCCAGGGCATGACTTGAATTGCCAGAGGATTTTATTAAGTGATTCTCTGAGAGAAATTTCATTACGTACTGTTTTTGCGCATGGATGACTGGAGTGGAAAAAAGCAAACAGCAGTCAACAAGTAACAATTAATAAAAGAAAACGTTGGACTCGGTGCTCTTGGTGGTAAAGATCTACGTAGGAAGCGCTGCGAAGACAATCTATGGTGTAGCCTAATTGACTCTTTATAGAACATGCTGACAACACCACACCACAGCAATCTATTTAAAAAGAAAAAGAAAAGAAAGAAAAAAAGGAATTTACAAATAAAATACTTTTTTTTTGCGTAACGTCAGTAGGATCACTGCTGGTTGCAATAGCGAAATGGTGATTCACATAAAACCTGTAGACTGAAAACATCCAAGCTACATCCAAAAAGGAAATAAAAAATAAAAATAAAAAGGATTTTTCAATTTCAAAAGGGATTGACATGACAGTTGGACCGTTAGTTAGGTTAAATCCGACAGACAGTTGTACCTGAAATATTTAATGTAATTATTAATAAAAGAAACCTAATTCTGTAAATAAGCTACAAGGACCTAAGAATATGCAAATTGGTATTAATTTATTCAAAGCTGTACATTTGCGTGTACATAATATTTAGAGTTTAACTCGTTGCATTTTTTTTCTTTTTTCAGTTTTCTCTATGGTTGTTGTAAATGAAAGCTATAGCGTTTGTTGTTTGGAGACAGAAGGTGTTCCTATCTGTGATGCGTTGCTGTTTAATCTGCCTGTGACACGTAATGAAAGCGAGTGCCATCATTGCATCGTAGCAGTCGCTGTAAAAACACTTATCACGCTGCGGGACTCACAAGGTTTGGGAAGCCTCAGGTTAATGTACTCCAACAGAAGAGACCCACATTCCTCTTCTTGAGCTGAGTTTATATAAAGAAATATATGAACGTGTCCCGTTGTGCTGGCTGTCCGGATTTTTCTGTTGTTGTTGTTGTTGTAGGATTCTTTCACAATTTCAATAAAAAAAAAAATCAACGTGTTTAAATATTTTTACATTTATGGTACTGCGTTATCTCAATGACAAGTTGCACACTTGCTAATGACATATAATAAATGAATTAGGTATGTAGCTTATGCGGAGTTATAACAGGTCACTGAAAATGTTTTTAGAACAACGACAAAATGATATAGGCTAAAATACAATTCCTATGAAGAAGAAGAGGAAAAAATTGCAATGTTTGGATAACTGCAACATACAAGCAGAAAAAAAGTGTTGGCCAGTTTGTTTTAAATTGCAGCAAAATAGGTAAGCCACACCCTCACTATTTGTGATTACTGGTCACATGTAATAATAATAAACGTCATGTTTTGTAAGAAATAATATGTGGAAAATATTACGTAGAAATACTTACAAATTCATCATGGTTTTTAAAAGGGTTTTCAAAAATTTAGCATAGCAGTCTAGCCAAAGCAAAAGCTACTGCGCCCTCTGTCGTAGACTCATGTTCCGGATTATTTTACCCCTCATCAACATCGGTGTGATTTTAAGATAACGACCGCTACAACAGTAGCCCAGTTGTTTTATTAGGCCTTTATAGGTACCTGCAAACAATTTTGGTTTAGGTTTTTGTTTATTATTATTATTATAATAACATGAAAAAGAGTAGGCTATAGGCTACTATTGTATAACAATAGGCCTACAACTGCAACACAGCCTACAGACCTAAAATATTACGATAGCATATTAAGAGCAACAGTATCACAATGCTATATTG
>NW_015633186.1:872028-873250 GCF_001515625.1 Sinocyclocheilus rhinocerous | reverse complement strand
ATAAAGGCTAATCTAACTAATAATAATAATAATAATAATAATTATGGACTAATCATAATAATAGATAATATTAATAAATATACTACATCATTGTACAAAGACCAGAGGTCTAAATTTGAACCCTTTATCGTTTCCAGTGTTTCCTGCGGAGTACAATGCAACCTATTGTGTTGTTTTAAGCCTATTTATAGTCGTAGAACTGTATGATGACAATGTACGAGTATTTATAGACAAAGCTTGACTCGGAAGCAGAATACCCTCGACTCTCCCCACCTCCTTTCATTCATTCTCTTTCAGCGACCCAGATATGTTGTGCGCTTTTTGGCACCGACCACTAATGGTTCGAGCGCGCCCAGAACGTAGTCTAGGCTGTCGAGCCGTAATGAGTTGATAAGCTGCACAGCAGAGTAGAAATATTAGGGGGAAACTACTCTCATGTTATAGTGAAAGGGTTAAGTGCTGCGGATAGGAGGTTAGGGAGGATGAGAGTTTGGACGCCCAGCCACTTTGGCAGCAGACAGCCCTTTGTCCAGCAACCGGCGCCTGTCGCCTGCCTGCCGGCCATGCAGCTTCCCCTCACCCGCGTACAAAGGGACAGATCCCGAGAGTTACAGCTCCTAATTAGAGATCCCCCCTTGTTTCTCTTCTTTTCTTTCTCGTGCTATAACCACAAGCCCTCGTTTTCATTAAGGGGCCATTGTTAAACGCTGTTATATTCAATTAACAGACCGAACAACGCAAGCTAACTCTTTGTCAAAACTAATCAGTCAATGACCAATCAATAGACTGCGATGACAAGCAATTACGGTTCTGGTACACGACAAAAACCAGCCAAGTGTTTACATATTTAGCTTTAAGTCACCCAAATCTGAAAGTGAGAAGGACCGAATCTTAAGCACGCAGGCCGAAAGTGACATTAAGCGTAGAAGCCAATTACTAGTTGTTTCTTTTATATTAAGGGGAAAAACAGACAAAAGGACCATTGACAACGTCGGGTTTCTCACAGTCGTCTGGGTGAGTTTTTTATCTGATCTGCAGAAGCTGAAACTGAACACTGAGAAGCTTGAAAATCTATGAAGGCACTGAGGGGTTGAAATGATTTGTTGCTGATATCATTCAATTCTATGAGCCCCAGAAATACAATGTAAAAAAAAAAAAAATAGCAAGAAAGACCCTTCATGCTTATTGCTATTTAAAATAATAACAGTACTGCATACTTTTT
>NW_015633186.1:868503-872013 GCF_001515625.1 Sinocyclocheilus rhinocerous | reverse complement strand
TTTTTTTTTTGCTCACATGCACTTGATCAATCTCTACTGGTTTATGTGAATTTTTTGAAGAACATACAGTCTGTCACACTTTTTTTTTTTTTTACACAGGTTTATGTTAATGTATTTATATACTAATATTTGACAGTCAAAAAATTTCTACACCTAAAATGATATAATAAAAATATATAAATAAAATTAATATACAGTATGACAATAATAAAGGTGAGCAAACATGTCATACAACATTGATTTTAAACACAGTTCAGAATGTTCTTAAATTAGAATATATGTTGTAAATGTAAAAATTCCAGTGTCATATTTTTGACACATGTGTTAACGTGACACATGTGTAACATGTGTGTTAACATGTGTAAACAAGTGAACAAAATAAAACCACACTGGGATACATTCAGGCAATGGCCAACTATATAATGAATGTGGATTTTAACTTAAAGGAAAAGTATTTTCATACATGTCAGGCCAGGGCAAAATGTCACGCATATTTTAAATATTTAAATTGGTACAGTTTATTAAGTACAGCATTTGCTAGCCAAAACAATGGTTCAATATTTCTTTTACATTTGTTGCTGGATTGTTTCACTTTCAACGAAAAGCCTGTAATATGCTGTGTAATGATGACATCTTACCCCGTATAGAGTGACAACACTATCTGTCTGTATGTTCAATGAAATGTACCTTTTTGTTTTCTAGGCGATAACAGTGAAAATGTAAACAAGCATTACTGTAGCCAAGACAAGAAGAAAGAGACTGCAGCAATGCAGCAAAAATGTGACAGCTAACACCGGTCCTGACAAGCTATAAAGTTTTATTCCTTCTCTGAAAGTGGGTGGTGAGGAGCAGTTGGTTTCATAATGTATCAGGTAAGACAGTGATTTGATGGATTTTTTATATATTACAGTGCTCAAGACAAACATGTAATTCTCATCACACCTCCTTGTTAAAGCGTTCAAGCTTGAGTGAAGCTGTCAGAATCTGTGTAGATCATGTGGAGGAGCCTCATTCTCACACAGGTTGTGCATTTAGAAAGGCTGATGATGGGTTTCTCTGTTCTCATGTATTTTTTCAGTGCATTTCAAAGGCATGCTGAAAACACACATATCACTTTTTGATCAATCAGAATAAATTAAATCTGAACAAGGGATCCATCGCCACCTTCTGGACGTATTAATGAATATAAGCAATTGGTAACATTTAATGTCTACATTTATGTTATTGGTGCATGCAATTCATAATAAAAGTTAGAGATATCACAAATTTAGTGGAAATTACAAGGGCATGTAGCTGAGAATACATTATGTACTAGAAGAAAACAATACACAAGTACAAATCAAAATCCAAATAAAAGTTTGTATGTATTAAAAGTCCCAAAAAATCAATAGAAAGAAATCGCAAAGCTTTTAACTTTACGTGTAAAAAGAAATAAAAAAATACTTTTAGTGAAGAAATGTGGACAGATTCCAATCGTGTTTCTAAAAATGTATTATATATTATAAGACCCAACACTGATTTATCATATTGGCCTTAATATCATTCTAACCTTCGTTTTTTTTTTGTTTTTTTTTTAGCTGTGAATAATTTATTAATGTGAAGTTACATATCGTCCAATGAACACAAACCACAAAAGGCCTTCCTCTGTATCCAGTGGGTTGTCACCATGTTACCAAAAAGATCCGCTCACCATTTATGCAGTACATTAAACCACCACTAGGTGTCGCAATAACCTTCTAACTTTTCCTTCATTTCTGTGCAAATCAAACAATTCTGCCTCATAATATATTTTTTTTACCAACTCTAACCTGAAACGATTGTAAATACTTACGAAAGCACTCAAAATTCACGCCTCTAATGGTACAAAATCCAAGTTCATGATTGCTTAAAAGAAAAGATGCACACTATTGAGTGAACCCCACCTGAGAAGCATTCAAACATCAAAAAAATAAGATTTTAGAAAGAATACAATATCAAATTTAGCTTCTTAGTTTAATTTATACTATAAAATCTTCACCACAAGACAGAAATAGGACCAACTGATATTATTTTTTGAAATTCAGACTGCAAACAATAAAATAAAGACTTTTCTGTTGAATGTCTCAGTGCTGTTCCAGGTAAAAGAAAGAGATAAATGAATATCACCATTAAGTCACCAGAGTGGCTTAGGCAACAGGCGTCTCCAGAATCCCACCACAATACATGAAGTTAAAGAGGGATTTGTATGTCTGACCCATATTTGCCAGCTCAAGTCCTGCCACAGAGATGAACACAAGAGATTACTAAAGACTAACAGTTGATCATGATGAACGAAGTGTCAGGCCAGGGAGGGTCTAAGACTAAACTAGTCAGCCCTTCTCAAAACATACAATTCTCTCACACGTAAGAGGGTACAGTGTATGCATACATTTCTGGGGTGTGAACTAATTTAAAAAGTACCACAAACATTTAATTTTTTATTTATTTTTTGCTCTGGGTCAGAGCTGGTCAGAGATGATAATGCCTTTGACAAGTGCATAGAGAAAATCTGTCAGGTTCATTAGTGCTGGAGCAAAATCTGGGAGGTCAATGTCAAGGGTCATTTTAAGGGTCTCTGGGTTTTTTTTTTTTTTTTTAGGACTATATCCTCTGATATGACTGTTTGAAAATGATATTATGAACCTTAAGGAGTCTATGCCAGTATGCCCTGACAGGTTTCATCCGAAGAACAGAAATAGTAAATATATTAGCACACATTATAATAAATGCTATCTTTTAAGGTGTCTAAAGTAAATTATTTAAGGTTAATAATCATTAGTACTACTAACTTGACTCAATTAAGTTGTCATGTTGGCTAAACACAACATGCCCCACTGGACTATGAATATAGTATTTTTAACAGTAGATTACTGCCTGTAGAAAAATATACAGAACAGTGACACAGATGTTTTATTGTGAATTTTTGATACAGGAATTAATTTTCATGGTAACACTTTATTTTAAGGTGTCCTTGTTACACGTGACGTTACATGTACTTACTATTATAATAACAATAAATTATGCATAATTACACGCAAGTAACCCTTAGCCAAAGCTTAATCCTAACCCTAACCATATAGTAAGAACCATTTTCGTAAACGAAAACTAAAACGATTGATGAAAAAACAATTTCGTAAACTGAAAGAAAATAAAAACTTCAAAATATTTGAAAAACTAAAACGAGACGAAACTAACAACAGTTATTGAAAAACTAACTGAAATAAAATAATAATTATCAAAAATAAATAATCGTTTTCGTAATCATTACGTTCTCACCCCTTGGCGGAAAAATATAGGAGCTGTGTGGAGGTTTAGGGAAATAGCCTACCTGTAATGGCGCATCACGCACATGGGGTTATCTGACAGAGAGACGCAAAGCAGTTTAAAGCCTGCACGGGTCCTGTTTGGTAAACGTCCACCAGCAGTATTTAACAGAACACCCGACCCATTATCTGACAGCAGCGCTAATTTAATTCTGTACCAGACCAGAAC
>NW_015633186.1:868103-868448 GCF_001515625.1 Sinocyclocheilus rhinocerous | reverse complement strand
ACTAAAACGAAACTAAACTAACAACAGTTATTGAAAAACGAACTGAAATAAAATAATTATCAAAACTAAATAATCGTTTTCGTAATCATTACGTTCTCACCCCTTGGCGGAAAAATATAGGAGCTGTGTGGAGGTTTAGGGAAATAGCTTACCTGTAATGGTGCATCACGCACATGGGGTGATCTGAATTTTATAGCAAATTTGAAAACGATATTAAAATAAAACTCATTTAAAAATTCTAAACTATAATAACCTTGGTAAGAACATGTAGTTAATTAATATTACTCAGTACTTAAATGTATAATAACACTGTAACAAGGACACCTTAAAAGAAAGTGTAACTGG
>NW_015633186.1:858323-868010 GCF_001515625.1 Sinocyclocheilus rhinocerous | reverse complement strand
AGCCTACCTGTAATGGCGCATCACGCACATGGGGTGATCTGACGGAGAGACGCAAAGCAGTTTAAAGCCTGCACGGGTCCTGTTTGGTAAACGTGCACCGGCAGTACTTAACAGAACACCCGACCCATTATCTGACAGCAGCACTAATTTAATTCTGTACCAGGCGAGAACCGTTTGACATAAAGACCGCGTGTCGCGACCCGAACCGCACTCGCATTAAATCTATTACATCAGGTAAGCAAGATTATTTATTTTATCATGTAACACAAGCAACCAAACCAACATTAGGCATTCTGAAACGATATTAAAATAAAACTCATTTAAAAATTCTAAACTATAATAACCTTGGTAAGAACATGTAGTTAATTAATATTACTCAGTACTTAAATGTATAATAACACTGTAACAAGGACACCTTAAAGTAAAGTGTAACCATTTTAATTTTTTGGATCTCTTTGATTTCCTGCATTAAAGTCCTGCATTAAATATTGAAATGAAAATGACTTAACCAGCCTATTTGTTCACAAGCTTTGCCTTTGTTTATGTAATTACACCAGGAACCACAATAAAACATGTTTATTTTAAATTATAACGTCTTGAATCAATCTTGTAAAGCTCCAGAGATGTTTGGGATACTGAAAACACAATATAAGGACCACATATAGCTATTAGCTACTGCATTTGAAGTACCGATAAACTTAGTCCCGTGCCCTGTGTCACATGGTCAGAGGTCAGAGAGCAGCGGTGATGCCAGTGATTAGCATGAAGCATGACTGCCCATGAGCCATGTGATGTCTAATAGCCTAAGTGATAAAGACACTAAATGACTAAGCAACCAATTTGCAATGACAAGCATAATAAACAGCTGAAATCAGACTTTTGGCTAACTGAAACACAACAACTGCTAAAGGCCACACTTTTGAACTGCAGCTTTTTATTTCAACACAAATGCATGCATATATGCAAGCATTTACATATCTGTGGAGTATTTAATGGGATTCATATATAAACTGTTCTTTGAGTTTAAATTTTGTGTTTATTATAGATAATTAGCATTTGTGCAATACAATAAAAACATACATTAGAAAGAACACTTGTTCATTTTATAAGGTTGTTAATGCTGCAGTTTTAGTCATATTGTGAGGCTAACAGATAATTCAAATATGTATTTTCAGTGAAACTACAGGAAACATATGACCCATGACGCCGCACGCGTTGATTCTTTAGAAGGATGCCCTTCCCAACTTTCCCTATTCATCATTTCCACTTTGCAAATCAATACTGCAGCAATACACAAATGTTTGTTGTTTGAAAGCAACGGTGCTTATGGGCCATGTGCAGGCTTTTCCTTGAGGCTGTATTCAAATTCTGAGGCAGAAGATAAATTACTCTGTCTGTAGCTGACAGGTGCTGAAACATTTCAGAATGACACCTGTGCAAGTCACACAAGGACTGTAAGGACTCTAAGCAGAAATGAGTTGGGAGTTGAAGGGAGAATGGAAAGTATATTTTATAAATTGACCTATTGTTGTGCGGTAACATGTTTGCATTTGGACAGCAGCTACACAAAAACACTGAACAGAATTAATGGTTTAAAAATGTTTAAAGTGCTATAATTGACTTCTTGATGCAATGCTAACACAAATACACCTACACAAAAACGTGTAGTTGTGGACCGTGGCCACGAAATGCAAAAGATCATGCATTTGGTTTTCCTATACCTCAAAGTTGTACTGCTCTTCTCCCCGTAACCATCTGTGCTACATCATTTTGCAAACATGAGATCATCGTACTGTAAGATCTATCAATGTACAGCTAGGTAGTGCCTGTGACCACTGAGTTTGACATGGGTGTGAGGCAAAATAAGCCATTGAGTTTTTACAAAGATTTGTACTACAGCACCTTCACTCGATGACAGCCTTGGGTCAATGTTTTGCTAGCTTTCAGCTCAAGCAAATCCTGTGTATAAACGGTCCATTTGTGATGATGAAATGCTGCCATGTGACTGTGTATGAGCACAGTTACAGTACATGGCCCAAAGTTGTCATTTGGTCGTTTTCCGCCCATTTTCTTATACCTCTCGGGTTAAAAGGTCACAAATAACACTACTTGTGAAAGAGCGCAAAAGGTTTTGCCCAATTAAAAAAAAAGTTTACTTACTTTGGGGGCAAAATTGATCAATTTTGGATTTATCAGTTTAGAATGATAAAGTTAGCTATGTAACATATGTCGGAAATTAATCTTGACCATTTAGGCTGTAGGACTTTCCTTCTTGTTCCTGCAATCATAACTGTTACAGTTCTTGCATTATAACTTTTAATAGCTTAATAAGATAAAAAAAGAAATGTGACCTGTCCACAACCAAGCAAAATAAGTCATTAGAAATGCAAGACTTGATCCAACCACACTGTGTTTTGAACCCTGTTTGCAGCTTAATCAGACACAGTCTCTTTTCCTTAATTGGACATTTAGTATTTCTTGGTGTGTTGAAAAAAGACCTGTTCAAGAAATGTTCAGGACTCTATAAATATATTTGTAGGCCATACTTTTGTGTCAAAGGCACAACCAAACCATCTGTGATTAGATGGTTTATCCCACTGATCAGTGTTGCATTAGTCCAACGACAGAGAGGCAGTTTATCTAGTCTTCTGTAACTGAACAGCCTGAATAGAGCAAGCATATGACCCATGTGACTGCCATATTAATATTTCATGACAGTTGATGTCATGAATATTAACAAGCTGTATACATAAAATACACTGAATTTAATTATCTTAATTATATAATCCTAATGTTTATGTTAAATCGAGTAAAAATCAGAAATTAAAATAAAGGGTAACGTTTTCAAGAATCAACACCATACAAAACTACAGTGAAGTATTGTATATATTGACATACCAAAGGCCTATAACACTGAGTAATTCTACTATTGATATATCAATGGTATATCAAAGTTCAGATGGTTCACATCACTGTGCGTTCTGTGCAGGTCATAACAGAATTAATCAACATTTGATAATACCGGGCAAAACTCATTGTCTTACATTAAATAATGATAAGATGAATCCTTATCAGTTAAACAACCGAATTAGAACACTAGATCGTTTTACTCATATTTAAATACGTAAGCTAATTAAACCAATTGTGATAAGATGGAAACTAGCCAATGAAAGGATTTCAGATATAAAAATGCTAATTCAAAGCATATGCACTCTTAGAAAAAAAGGTACAAAGTTGTCACGATGGCGGTACCCTTTAGGTGGCCCTAGATGGTAATTTCCTCATATTTGTATCGTATAGGTACATATTACTGCTTTAAAGTACACATTAGTACCGAAAGTATACATATAAGTACCTTTTGAAAAGGTACCACCCCAGTGACAGTTTTTGCACCTTTTTTTCTGAGAGTGTGGCTGTAAAATCTAAACATTAAAAAAAATTTAATCACTTACAAAAGCATGCAATCATTTTTGTTTTCATATTACTTTTTGAAAGACACATGCCATAACAAACAGCAAAAAAACAAACAAAAACAAAACAACAAACAAACAAACAAACATATTTTTGCATGCACCCAGGCAAGCCTGCCGTACTGTGAAAATCTTTCTAAGCGTTCACTGCTCTACACACAGGAAGGGTGCTTATGGTGGAAGAAAAGACACAGCATGCATGCTAAACACACTGACTGCACACAGACATCTGAGCTAATGACTATGGCAGTATGGGGTTATGCTGGTTCCAGGGTGGCGGGTCGGTCGGAGGTTTTACTATGAAGCCATTGTGATTGTCACTGCTCTGTACTGACTATCTGCCGCCGGGCACAGACAATGTCCTAGTGTAAAGCCAACTGCACATAATGATCTTCTGAGAAATACAGCAAGCCGAGAAGAGATGAGAGCATGCTCACCCGATAATTTCATGCCAAAGACTATACTGTGTTACCACAGTATAAACCAGTTAAGTAGTGTGAAAAGGCTGGATCTGTGCAGGATAAGTAGGATTTTGGAAATATTTGAGACCATAATGCACGTATTGAATGAAGATTTCAGGTATGAGAAGGGAAAAGGGAGAGAGAAATGTAGGATGAGGGGATTTTCTGCCACCCCCCCCATCAGCCTCCTTACTCTTTGTTGTTTATTACAAAGCAGAGATCCCTCTTGCCCATGACCAATTACAGGCAAATGTTTTTCTAAGGAAAAAGAGCCTGCACTCCCATACCCATTAATCACTCACTGATGCTTCCACAGGGATACTGCTTTAACTGACAGAAATACAGCAGTATTCTTAAAATCTGATTTAAAAATCTTTAGTCAAGCAATTTTTATATTAGGAATTAGGTAGATAAAAAAGAACGAAAAACATTACAAATAAAACAACTTTTTACAGTAAAAAAATATGGTAATTTATATGCTAATTTATTAGGGTACCATAGAGGTTGAATACAGACTATAAATAAAAACGAACCATAATAATAACCTCATGATAGTATTACTCTTCACTTCTTCTAAATGACAAAACTCAACAACAAGATAAAATCAAGGTATAGCCCATTAATAATTTTTGACAGTTTAAACCTAAAATTAATTAGTCACACAAAATTTCATAGCTTTTTATGATGAATATTCAACCATTGACGCTAAATTCGATTAAACATGTTAACATTCTAATTTTTAAAAACTGTATTAGTAATCTGTAAAGCCCCGAGGAACAACAAATATGTAGGCTATACTGTAAAACGACGCCGAATTATTTTCAATGTACTTCAATAATCAAGATTTCAGCATTAATTTTGAATGATCATAGCATTTGTATTATTAAATGAGATGGCTGATTTATTATATAGCATCTATTTGATGTTTCCATCTCCGTATCAGATGTTGTTAACGGTAAACATTTTTCACGAGGCAGAGTAGCTAAACAAAAAACTAGCGGTCTAACGGTAATGCTTCAACTGTAACGTGAAAGTTTTGAGAGCATCGCTCAGTGTCCATTCGGTAACACCCTGCTCTCAGTACATAAACTAACCCTACTGCTGTTCCTAATTTCAAGACCACGTGACGGTGGGAGTGAGTGAAGTTTAAATTCCCTTTCAGAAAGGCAGCTCAATTCATGCCCTATAAAAAAATCATCCCTTTTATAGCGACATCTTATATAGCACGCTAAGGTATAACTTGCCTACTTGAGGATCCCCAAGAAAGCGCCCATCTTGAGCGAGTCTCACCCTGAGGTTCACACACACAGAAGGTGTATCAAGATCAGTGAGGTGGAGGTAAGACCAATTATTTTCAATCACGTGTGATATCGGTAGTTAACGCACTGGGGTTTAAGCAAATAAATACTGCCTAAAACTACTATTCCTCATGAGAATATTTTTGTGCTTCCAGCCTATAGGCCTATGACGTTTTAGATGGTTTTATTTAGTTGTGAAATAAGTCAAACATTAAGCTATTTATTTATTTTTATAATCTGTGACAGGATGACAGTTACGAAGTTATGAAACAATTTCAAGAATTAAATGTTTTGAGATTGAACTAAACAATTAATGACCTATGCACCTATAGGCCATATTTAATGATTATTTCAAACAAACGTTACGCCTTTTAAACTGTAGAGTAGGCTATATATTCTACTTCAATATATAAGTCTATTGACAAAAAATAGTTTGACTTATTGAAGTCTAATGGGACAAATAAAGCAGGCGGGCCTTCACGTGAATATAATCCGACATTTTGACATTAGGTAAACGTGATATAATTATATTTGTTGCGGCTTACATTGCCTACATTAAAAGATGGCTGAATGTCTGGACAAAGATAGTTTTAGAGCAATATTTTATGAAAAAGTGATTGAAGAGACATTGTATTTGACAGCAAACACAAGTACAGTGGAAAAAACTGCAAACATAAACAGGCTATAAACAATAAATTCCTTAAAGTAAAAATAGCCTACATTATAGTCCGTTCTATTATTATTATGTTTTAATATTATTTTTTTATTATTTATACATTTATTATTATTTTTATTTATATTACAATATGTCTGTTTTAAAGGATTAAATAAAATGTTTAGAAATTAAGCGAACGTAACTAAAACGTATCGAACGATCTTGTAACAACCATATTTAAGTGTCAGTCAAGTTTTTTTTATTTTTTTTTTATTAAACACGTAGGCCTATATATTTATTCACACAGTGTAGCAAATGTTTCAGCTTTTAAGAGGACAGACTGTACAGATTAGCATTTTAAAAAATCAAAACACATTTGCCTACATCTATAGATGAAAGAACATATAATATTGGCCTATTGTGTCGTCCGGAATTTCTCTCAATAAGAGGGTAAAACAAATAAAACTAACCTATATAATTACACCCATGACTGAGGCCTATCTCCTAACACAGAAAACCGTCTTGCATTGTTCCTGCGTTTATTCTTATCTGCATGACCTGTTTGGAAAATTACATTGGCGCGAATGACAAACGGGTTTGAGAAGGACATATTCTGGCTGTTGCCATTCATTTGGTCATGTCACCAGCAGCTCCCACGGCCCTCGAACTTCTCCAGGTGATTTATTGATCTTTCAGCCTCGTGCTTCGACCCATTTACTCTAAAACCGCAACCATATTTCACTGGAAATGCTTGGACGTTTAAACGAAATCATCAGTATTTTAAATTCAAACATGCGAGCGTATAAAAGCGGAACAAATATGCAAAACAACTGAATCATTTTAAACTGTGAAAATGATAGAAAGCTCACGACATACAAAAATTACATTGTTACATAGACATGGCAAACGTTCAATCTGTTTGTGCCCGAGCATGAATGGGTGATTCTTCGATTAGAGGCACTTTTGGCTATAACTTAAAATCTTAAGCAACGAAGCTTCTTCAAACTGTTTCGTCTTTGTTAAAACATTTATCAGATCCTTTTGTAAAGATCTGATGATAACCTTGATCAGCCTTTGGGTGGCTTTTGGTATAATGCGTGGTAAAATGTGTGATCACACATTATACCATCTTGGTATAATGGCATAATGTGTGATGCTGTGGATTTTTTGGATGTGTAATAATGCCATTTTGATAGAGAAAGCCTTGGATTTGATAAATGACAAAAACAAAATGACAGAAAAAGTCTTGTACTTGATAATAGCCTACTCAATTCAAATGATTTCAAATTAATTCAAACTATTACATAATGACTGGTATGTAATTGGTGATGACAAAATAAAGCTTCTTTTATCATGATCCGAAAATCTTAAAATTCATTATATTTATAATCTTCAAATTGTCACTTTTCTGCCCTGGTAGTTCTCTTCTGTAATTCTCATTTCCATTAAAAGGCAAATGTCATGGAAATTAGTTTTGAACAACTCAAGTGTTGTCTAAAATGTTTGGCAATGAGAGCAGACATACTTTGAGCAGACATACTTTGATACATACTTTTTATATACTATATGGCTATATATTTAAAACAAGACAAACTGGGGTGAATATAAAGTCGAATTTCTATAATTTAAATATTTGTAATGGGGAGGTCTGGGTGGGGAACTAGCGGAAAAGATATAAATATAACCGTTCCACATTAAAAAACAAAAATAATGTTAAAATATATTTTTCTTCAAAATCGTCTTAGGGGACAGGAAACAATTTCCCCCTGTGCCAAGTAAAAATCAACATTCCAAATGTTCTTTTTTTTTTGTCCTGATACTTGAGGTATTTTGAATACCTTCATTTTATACTATTGATGCGGGGCAGAGAATAAGGAGACGAGGCTACAAGTCATGTTTTACGATGAATAGACTTGCTTTCCTCCTGAGAGGACCGTTCGTGAGTGAACCCTGCGCATCGGGTTGTGTCGGGTTTGGTGTTATTGAGAGCAACGTCAGCGGCGAGGCGCGGGGGGAAGGAGGGAATGAGTGAATGAGCCAACATATTCACCCCAGTGCTTTAACAATTCAAGCTGTTCTGCGGATACTTTGTGTTTCCAAGAAAACATCACGTAGTGACCATTTGCCTCTGAGACGGGCACTCACCGGTGTTACCACGAGGCTCGCGGCGGTATTTGAACAGAAGCAGACTCTGGGGAAGAGACAGCTCTGTCTGCTCATGATCAGATACAGGGGATGCTGAGCTGCTTCTAGTGCACTGGACTCAACGCCACACCGGGACGTAACTTCCTGCTGTAATGTCGCAGTGGACACATTATTGCGGTTTGGAATGATATGGAGGATTTCAGAACATAATATTTTATGAGGTAATATTACATTTGTGTTCAGTAGGTCACGTCATGCTGATTTTGAAATCCTTGTGCCGGACTGAACCCTCACTTATGTGTGCATGGAGAGCGGTAATGCGATTAGACGCAGTTGATCTCTCCTTCTTTATCAAATTAAGTAATCAACGAGAAGGCGTCACACTTTCATAAATAAAAACCTGGCTTGGTCTTTTCTTTAACAATATCTAAAGATCGTCTTAGCATGTGATGTAAACAACGCAACCTCAAGTTAATATAGGCTACTGTACACTAACTGTGTAGCCATTCTATTGTTTTTATTATGATTCCTTAAAAGACTATAGCCTTGTACAACCCTTCTTTTGCAGTAGCCTATTTAATACTGCTTAGAAATGTGATCTAAGCCTACAGTGATCTAATTACAACACCTTATGTTTTTGCATGTAATATTGCGTGTAAATGTGATCTATAACAAAAGAAAGCATTGCGACCTGTACGTGCGTTCTCGTTTAATATTTTAAATGAATTGTTGGGTGCACATTGTTTACATCTGATAATGCAGATACTTTTAAACTTCTTCGCGTCCATCCTTTTACCGCGTAGGATGGAGTAGACCTAAGGCCTTAAAACATCAGCTTAATTCATTCGGATGGCACAGTGCTTGGTAAACTATGATGGCAAATATCGCTATTAGTTAGATGCTAATGTGCGAAATAAAAATGTAAAACATACACTGATTATCGCAAATAAATAGAAGATTGACGTGAATGCAAAATAACAAAAATATTCACATAAGTATACCGCATAACTGCTCATTTTAAACTACAGATTTTTGTTCATTTATTTATTTTTTTAAATCAAAACAATAATACAGTTTTCCTATTTAATTTTAGGTAGGCCTAGGTGAAATACTCAAATTTCTGAATAAATTAACCAAGAAAAACTTTACACATTTGCACACAAACTGAAGAATTAAATTAATAATCAACAACATCTACTAATAATAAATATTACTATTAGTTGCACTCTTTTATATCACAACGAAGACGCAATTCACAACTAGTTATACCAGACAGATCAAGGATTATACCGTTATCTCAAACTGTTCATCTTTTCCCCCACACGAATTCTTGAACATAATCCAAAAACAATCAAAAGAAAGCTACAATATGTATTCAACAGAATAATTTGTGTTATAACAGAACCCAATTACAATATTAATTTTTTTTCAGCGTTCAAATGCAATTTAATTCACATGGTTAGAGGGCACCTGAAGGCCAACCCATTTCCAGCATTTTTCATGTTCCCACTGTGATAAAAATTTGTGCAGTCATGGGATAACAAAACCTACATATGTTAAATATGAATGTTCTAATATAATACAAAAGGGTCTTATTCCTTTTCAAAACAACTTTGGCTTCAGAAGAGCATTTATGGGTGCTTTATAGAACCCAAAAA
>NW_015633186.1:850326-858212 GCF_001515625.1 Sinocyclocheilus rhinocerous | reverse complement strand
GAACCGTCACTTATGTGTGCATGGAGGGCGGTAACGCGATTAGACGCAGTTGATCTCTCCTTCTTTATCAAATTAAGTGATCAACGAGAAGGCGTCACACTTTCATAAATAAAAACCTGGCTTGGTCTTTTCTTTAACAATATCTAAAGATCGTCTTAGCATGTGATGTAAACAACGCAACCTCAAGTTAATATAGGCTACTGTACACTAACTGTGTAGCCATTCTATTGTTTTTATTATGATTCCTTAAAAGACTATAGCCTTGTACAACCCTTCTTTTGCAGTAGCCTATTTAATACTGCTTAGAAATGTGATCTAAGCCTACAGTGATCTAATTACAACACCTTATGTTTTTGCATGTAATATTGCGTGTAAATGTGATCTATAACAAAAGAAAGCATTGCGACCTGTACGTGCGTTCTCGTTTAATATTTTAAATGAATTGTTGGGTGCACATTGTTTACATCTGATAATGCAGATACTTTTAAACTTCTTCGCGTCAATCCCTGGTCCATCCTTTTACCGCGTAGGATGGAGTAGACCTAAGGCCTTAAAACATCAGCTTAATTCACTCGGATGGCACAGTGCTTGGTAAACTATGATGGCAAATATCGCTATTATTTAGATGCTAATGTGCGAAATAAAAATGTAAAACATACACTGATTATCGCAAATAAATAGAAGATTGACGTGAATGCAAAATAACAAAAATATTCACATAAGTATACCGCATAACTGCTCATTTTAAACTACAGATTTTTGTTCATTTTTTATTTTTTTTAAATCAAAACAATAATACAGTTTTCCTATTTAATTTTAGGTAGGCCTAGGTGAAATACTCAAATTTCTGAATAAATTAACCAAGAAAAACTTTACACATTTGCACACAAACTGAAGAATTAAATTAATAATCAACAACATCTACTAATAATAAATATTACTATTAGTTGCACTCTTTTATATCACAACGAAGACGCAATTCACAACTAGTTATACCAGACAGATCAAGGATTATACCGTTATCTCAAACTGTTCATCTTTTCCCCCACACGAATTCTTGAACATAATCCAAAAACAATCAAAAGAAAGCTACAATATGTATTCAACGGAATAATTTGTGTTATAACAGAACCCAATTACAATATTAATTATGTTTTTGCATGTAATATTGCGTGTAAATGTGATCTATAACAAAAGAAAGCATTGCGACCTGTACGTGCGTTCTCGTTTAATATTTTAAATGAATTGTTGGGTGCACATTGTTTACATCTGATAATGCAGATACTTTTAAACTTCTTCGCGTCAATCCCTGGTCCATCCTTTTACCGCGTAGGATGGAGTAGACCTAAGGCCTTAAAACATCAGCTTAATTCACTCGGATGGCACAGTGCTTGGTAAACTATGATGGCAAATATCGCTATTATTTAGATGCTAATGTGCGAAATAAAAATGTAAAACATACACTGATTATCGCAAATAAATAGAAGATTGACGTGAATGCAAAATAACAAAAATATTCACATAAGTATACCGCATAACTGCTCATTTTAAACTACAGATTTTTGTTCATTTATTTATTTTTTTAAATCAAAACAATAATACAGTTTTCCTATTTAATTTTAGGTAGGCCTAGGTGAAATACTCAAATTTCTGAATAAATTAACCAAGAAAAACTTTACACATTTGCACACAAACTGAAGAATTAAATTAATAATCAACAACATCTACTAATAATAAATATTACTATTAGTTGCACTCTTTTATATCACAACGAAGACGCAATTCACAACTAGTTATACCAGACAGATATCAAGGATTATACCGTTATCTCAAACTGTTCATCTTTTCCCCCACACGAATTCTTGAACATAATCCAAAAACAATCAAAAGAAAGCTACAATATGTATTCAACGGAATAATTTGTGTTATAACAGAACCCAATTACAATATTAATTTTTTTTTCAGCGTTCAAATGCAATTTAATTCACATGGTTAGAGGGCACCTGAAGGCCAACCCATTTCCAGCATTTTTCATGTTCCCACTGTGATAAAAATTTGTGCAGTCATGGGATAACAAAACCTACATATGTTAAATATGAATGTTCTAATATAATACAAAAGGGTCTTATTCCTTTTCAAAACAACTTTGGCTTCAGAAGAGCATTTATGGGTGCTTTATAGAACCCAAAAACCAATACACCAACCACAGAAGCCTATAATGAAACATATATGCTTTTTTTATCTACAAAAAAAAAAGAAAAAAAAAGAAAAACTAATTTAAAACTAACTAAAAAAAAGAAAAAACTAATTTAAAAATAATAAAACTAACTAATATAACTAACTCAATAACCATATACAGCCAAAAGGTTCTTGATAAGAAAAGTGTGCATTACTAAACCTAATGTGCTCTAAAATATCATTGAATAAATATTGCGGAATATCAGTATACTCACGTAGGAAGGAAATTGTGTTGTCTTACTGTGTTAGTAATGAACGGGCCTGTTCTCTACACACATTATATCCAATCTGGTACAGAACCAAATGGAAGGCCAAAGATACTAGGCCGCTATTAAAACATGCATCAAAACTGTATAAGAAAAACAGAACTGGCTGATGGACTACTCCAGACAAAAGATTTTTGCAGGTTTCCAAAAGTCATTTAAATGAACTGGGTGAATTCTGACCACAAAAGCATGGCCAATATAGTGCAGCCCAACCTTAAACAATTGTATTTTATTTATTTTTTTAAAACGTAGGGATAGTTGAAATTTGGTCAGCGTTGAACATTTTGGACAACAGGCTCTGGAAATATCCAGCCAACCTCAGTGTGCACAGAGCAGTATCTGCCAGGAATAGTTTAGTTTTTTTTTCAGCGTTCAAATGCAATTTAATTCACATGGTTAGAGGGCACCTGAAGGCCAACCCATTTCCAGCATTTTTCATGTTCCCACTGTGATAAAAATTTGTGCAGTCATGGGATAACAAAACCTACATATGTTAAATATGAATGTTCTAATATAATACAAAAGGGTCTTATTCCTTTTCAAAACAACTTCTGCCAGGAATAGTTTAGCGGATTATATGTCTGGGGTGACAGAGATGTAAACAGAGCTCTCGCTCACTGGGCTTAGTTAAACAGTGTAAGTGAAAGGCACATTTTGGACTGGAAAAGTCCAGGGTTGACTTGCTGTAGCCTCACGGTGCCTGTCAGACTTTATCTTTATTAGCTTTGGCAAATGCCTGCCCGAGTTTACACGGAATCCCGCTCTTCTCCTTTTATCTGAAGGGCGCACACTCACATTGTTTACATGCGTGAGATTAGGAATGGGTGGGAGGAGGTGGATTTCACGATGAGAATGGTTTGGTGTCCGCCGTGCAGATAGGCAGCATTTATGGAGGCTGTGTGCTATAGTACAGCAATGAGACATATCTCTGGTGTGATGTCTGAGTGTGAGCAGAGAAGGGGCGTGAGAGTGAGGCTAAGTTTGTGACCTCCCTTAATGGAATCAGCAGTGTTTAGCACGCTTCCATAAAACCGAGGTGCCTGAATGCTGGAAGTGTAAATATTTAATCTTGCGATACTTCAGAACAAACGGATCTCGACCCCTTTCCTTGAAATGAATTGGCCAGGCCATGTTATGAGGACAGACTTTCCCTCACAAAATGTAAATGTTAATGTACGCTATTTCTCAAATTTTGAAGCCCATGTCTTGTCTGTGTGTGTATAATCAATTACAGCAGACTATGAGAGAACAAAGAGGAACTATGGCATCTGTGGTATTTTCATTATACGTATATCATTAGGTCGTTTTAGCTTGTGTTAAAACTACAGGATAAGTTTAGTTTTTTTTTCGTAGGCTTGTTTTCTTTCTTTTTTTATATTTTCAATTAAGTTTACACTATTTTATATTTACATTGGCTGAATTACTGGAAATAAATCAAGAAAAACAAACAAACAAACAAAGTATGTCCTTGTATTAGAGTTGTTTTTTTGTGAACAGAAATTATAATTATTTAAAATGTTTTTTTTTATTTTTTATTATTGAATGTATTATTTTCTTAGATTCATAATCTTAAAGTATATATTATTTTTCCACATCATTATACCAGGTTTTAGCAGAAGGAAAATAAAATAAGCAACGAGATAATGCATGAGCATTCTCAGTTTTCTATTTTTTTTTAATTTTATAAAAGATGTTTGTCAAAAAAGCGGAAAAACCCAGGTTTCAGTTTTCATATTAACCTGAAATAATTTTTTCTTTTGTGAAAGTTAAATTGTGAAGTCATCATTTAACTAATATTTCTGTAATTTTACAGAAATGCTACAGGAGAAGGCCTCAGCTGTGGCTGATGAAGGTACGACCGTGGACCAGTTGGGTGGGCGTCCTGAGCTTGCCAGTGATTCCTCACATTTGGGCCTGCCTACAACTCCCAGCATTCCCCAGAACAATGAGTCTGACCAGGTAGCCAATCAGTTGCATTCTTTTAATGACGCCTGACTTGTAGGTCTTTACATATGCGAAGAGATGTAATGTAACATAACATAGATTTATTGCTAAAACACAATAAAAAGAATTAGCGGGAAAAAAACGGTAATATATTAAGTACAATTTTTAAGCTTTTTCATCAACAACGAACTAATCATCATTTATCTTTTTTTGTGCGTGGACCTTCAGAACATTGGAAACATCAAAGTGGTTCTTCACGACAGGGAACTATGGAAAAAGTTCCATGAGGCCGGAACCGAGATGATCATCACCAAAGCAGGCAGGCAAGAAGAGCATCATTTCCATTTTCCATTTCAATCCATAAATTCACAGATTCTACCTTTTCATAGATTTTAAACATTAGCAGACACAAAGAGAAAAGTGGTGTTGAGACAGGGATACAAAAACATAACTAGGCCATCTCACTTCCAGTAAGAAATGCAAATGTGAAACCTTGTTGTACCAAGAGCCTCGGTCGCATGAAATGCGACAGCGCTTTTAATAGAATGTTTATAAAATATTACGCGACCAAGGTAAAGCAAGGCCGAATTCCTGTGCCTACAAATATCTAATTGAAAACACAAACGGCTGCCCCGTGTGTTAGATTTAATGTGCCCTGTGGATTAAGAGCAGCACCCTGGATATTAAGCAGAGAATGAGTCAATGCTCTCTGCCAGTCTTAGCCAGCAGTTTCTCAGCGCTTCTCTGTGGAAAATGCAAAAGGTCACCACAATTTTTCTTTAATGCTGTAACATTGTGAAGGATGGGCTTCCCCTTGTCCAACTGATAAAGTGCTCCAAGAATCCTTAAACCCTTTGAAGAGCCAAAGCACTGTTCAGTCGGACAGCTGTGCACAGAACAGGAGACTGTACTTCCACATAGTTCAACAACAGATGGGCTCATTTCAATTTTACATACTTTAGTGTATAATGGACACCAGGCTCTGTTAAAGATGCTCAATATGTCAATCGAGCCATGAAGCAGGAAGATTTTTTCACCGTTTCATTTTCTTTTTTTTTGAGGGGATATGACTTGTAGGACATTAGACAGCCATTCACTGAACTGTAAATCTTGAGAAAACTTGCCAGGTTTCTTCACGATGGCTCCCATTACACAAAATTGAGGCCAATTTCATGCAATGATTCTCATCGTGATCTTGTGTTACATAGCAGGCTTGAGCCATGTCTGCACGGTACATGCCGTTTGACAGTATAGGTTAACGCTGAAGAAGAATACACTGTTACATAAAATTCATCGGGTGTAATATAGTAGCAAAAACTGCTTATGACAATATTTTGCTTCTGTGAATTCCACAAACAAGGAGAAAATCCAAAGAATAATATCATGTTAAAATGTTAGTGTTTTAGTTAATCAAAAAGCGATTTAGTTTAGCATAAACAGTAAAACAATCCCCCAGTCATGCGAATAGCACTACTTTCTATGCAGAGAAACTGGGTCATACAAAATTTTAAAGAATATTCTGGGTTCAGTACAAGCTCAGTTAACAGCATTTGTGGCTAGGCCTGTCGCAATAATCAATATATCGTGTGTAGGCCTTCTTGCATTATTATGCTTTTATATTATGATTATGTATTCAGTGGCATAAAATGGTCTTTAAAATAACAATAATATCGCTCATCGCAATTATTTCTGGGGCAATATATCGCACAACAAAAAGCTGTTATCGTGACAGGCCTATTTGTGGCATAATGTTGATTATCACAAAAACTAATTTCCATTAGTCCCTTTTTTCCTGGGTTACATTTATAAACATTAATATATTCACTTTCAATAGTTTAGCCACAAGACATAAACAATGTGTGTGTTAGCATAATTTTAATATGACTAAACTTTTCTGTGCAAAGTTTTATCCAATTTGAGAATTCTGTTGACATGACAGCATAACAGTATGAAACCTAAAATGACAGCGAAAGTGATGATTTAAACTGCTTCACAGCTCTAGTAATACACACGTTTTAACAGAATAATTCAGTGCATTAATAAAATGACACATATTTCTGGTTTTGAATCCTCCAAAACTGGACCCATTTACTTCCAAGTTAAGTGCCTTATTGTAACCTCGATTTTTGCAAGTCAAATTTGACAAGTCATTTTTAATTTTTTTGGTGTGGTAATCAACATTATGTATGCTGTCAATGGAACTTTGTGTTGAACTCAGAATATCCCTTTGAGGAAATGATGAAACCTAGCTGAACTCTGCTACAACATGCGCATACGTGTCTTCGGCCCAGTACTAAGCATGACTATTGAAAGCAGCCGGCTGGTGTTACTTGTACACAGCCCGTCAGAGTAAGCATCAGCGAGGCTGATGAGAGAAGCACGGTGCCCCGTTTGATCGCGTCTCCCAGGCCCTAAAGGACCTCTCTTGCTTCATTATCAAGCTCCTTTTGATCTAGGCATTCTGCCGACTCTTTCAGATAGCATGAATCACTGAAAGCACATGCGTACAAAAGCGCTAAAAGAAACAGCTGGCATAATGCAGATGCTGACACCGATATGATACACTTTTATACTTGCCATTTCTCAATGTCGTCCTCACACACATAAACTGAAGCGCAGGCCCACCCATAAACAGTGCTTTTACTGAGATAACTAAAAAAGTAATCATATCATTTGAAAGCATTTTCACTCCCTTGGATATCTACACACTTGACATAATATATACCAAAAAAAAAAAAAACAGTGTCAACATTTACTCACCCTCATGGCTCACATGTCTGACTTTCTTCTGCAGAATACAAAAAAGATATTTGGAAGAATGCAGAGGTCCAAACAACACTACAATATATATTCTTTTGTTCCACAGAAGAAAATTTGTCATATGCAATGACATGACGATGAATAAATGACAGAATTTAAATTTTTGGGTGAACTCTTCCTTTAAGCAACAAGAAAAAGAAGGACATTTTGCACATAGCTGTTCCCATGCCAAGGACAGCTCTCCAACGTGACTACCTACAGCAACAGAATTCTGTCACAGAGCCACTGTAAGGCCCCTTTAGACATGCCATGTGATCTACTGTGGCAGCCATTATGTCAAAGTGTTGCATAAATGGAAAGAGCATTACATATCCCTCAGGTGTTTACATACGAGTCTTGAGTAAATGTGTTTTACTCAAGATTTATTACATCCTCACAGTTAGTACTGTAAATACTGGTGTTAATTTTTCCTAACTGTATTTTCTTAACATGAATAATTTATTTGAGATAAATTTGCATATTTTGAAAACGTCTACATGTTCAGTACATAAAAGTACACAAGAACTCTTGTAATGTTTAATGTAACATTTTACAGTAAGTTTTAATGTAATAGGTATCATAAAATATTAACATAAGTAACTATTACTAAACTATATTTTACAGCATTTAGGTTTGTTA
>NW_015633186.1:842327-849911 GCF_001515625.1 Sinocyclocheilus rhinocerous | reverse complement strand
ACCCCCCCCCCCATTTTTTTAAATTTGTATAAATATATGTACTACAAAAGAACAAAATGAACAATAGCATATTTATAAACTGACTTTATAAATATAAATGTATAATTAAACTAGATTTTAAAAATAGTTTAAATAAAAATGATAATTCTATAAAAATGATGTAAACGTTATTTTGTTAGTTCATCATACTAAATGCATTTAATTGAACCTAATTGTAAAGTCTAAACAATGTTGGAACCAACAGTAGAATAAGACAGTGGATGATAAATGTAATTATTGACACAGAAGGACAAGGAAACACAGCATTATCAGAATAAGTCTGGTGGACAGGTTTGTTTAAGATGTTCCTGATGGCTTAAAGCACCTCTTTTGCAATCTCTTGCCCAGAGTGATTTACATTGATTGGATTGCAGGCCTGGGCCAGACATGGAGCTTTACCTTTCCCTGAGCTCTTCCTCTGGGTATTAGAGGTAGTGCTCTCAGGAACTTTTTACATTGTGCAGGCCTGAGCAGCTATGCATTTGCAAATGCAATGAACTGATTCAGTTCAGGGCAAATTTATTTGCCATAATAAATGTATGACTGCTGGTGGAACCCTTTAGAAAGCCTAAAAAAATTAATGCAGTGCAATGGAACTTTTAGAGGAGTGGGGTGGTTCAATAGGGCTGTTTAGCTGCCCGCTGTTTAAAAGATCTGCCATTAAAAAAGCACTCTGAATTTATAAGGGGACTCGATCTTTTTGCAACTTTGCAGATGAGATAAAAAAAAGATTATTTTGGATATTTCATGTGAAAAGGTCACCAAAGGTAGCTCCATTGATTTGTTTTATGACTGTGTCTGCTATATTAGCATATTCTGTCTGTCATCTCAGCTTTACCTGTATCTGAACAAAATAGAGATCCCACATTTCATAGAGCGGCTCCTTCAAAACAGAGTCAATCCCTAAAAATATATATCTGCCCAAAAGCAAATCAGTACCAGGTACAGATCATGACTCCTTATATGGGGTTGTCGAGGATAACAGTTGAATTTTATGCTTTACGTTTTATGACTTTTTTTGAAGTGTAGCCTTTTATAGTAGAGACATTTGTGTGAGATGATTTGCAGAGGATTGTCTGGGGATGCTTGAGCATGCAGCCTTCTTAGAGATTTAAGCGACCTTTTGTGCTTCTTAAACAACTAATCTGTCCTAAAAACAGGTTAAGCTGTTATCTGATCACTAATCGTGTATTAATCCGCCCAAAACAAACACTTCCCGTGATTCTCTTGCACTTAAGGCCTGTTAAAACCCTCGAAAGAGCTGATAAGACAGACTCATCCATGCTTACTGTCAGTGCTCAGCTGTTGCACACGCACCCTGGGCGTAAGTCGTTCGGACAAAAAAGCTGTTCCTTTAATGAGCAATATAGACGACACTGAGATACCTGAATGACACAAATGGGATAAGCCTGTGTAGATGCGATTGAAAGAGAATGACCTCAGTGAGCACGAAAGCGCATTAACAAGCTGCCAAGTTAGATCTAAATGTCATTTAAGGACAAAACCACGGTAAAAAAACAGAAATAAAATTATTAATCAACATAAAATAAAATAAGTAATGAATTAATTAATACAATTATTTCTCATTGTTTAACAACACCTGAATTAAGTAAGTTCTATCTATTTTAATGTGACATCTTCTTTCAATGGTAAGGCACTTTTTTAAACCCTGATGGTATCATTTGCACTCTTTTTAGGCGGATGTTTCCCAGCTACAAAGTTAAAGTCACAGGAATGAATCCCAAGACCAAATACATCCTTTTAACTGACATTGTTCCAGCTGATGACCATCGGTACAAGTTCTGTGACAACAAGTGGTGAGATTAACATCCCTCTGTCTATATTTAATGTTTCTGCAGTGGAAGAAAGAAAAAAAAAACAAGCCAAGCTCACAACAGAGTAATTAGAATAACCAAATTTTGGAAAGTTGTTTAAGGATACTCTATGCCTTTGGAAATTCCACTTAAACATGCAATCGCAAAAGTGACTGGATCAGAACAGTGACTAGTCCATTGAGGCATCTGGACACTTTTTCAAACTACATTGCGAAGAGACAAAAATTAGCATGTTTTATACTCTGCTGTCTCCTCCAGTCTATGTGATTCTAAGTTAGTTGACTTGAGTGAACAAATGGTGCCATTCGCACTATCTACACATTACAACTTTTAACACACTTCATACTCTTTCGAGTAAACATGAACGGCCAATAAACTATATAATACAATATAATAATTATTAAAATAATTATTCATGCAATTTGTATGATTTACAGTATTGAAGTAATGGTTATTGTCAATGGTTTTACTTTTACTAATACTTTGCATTCATGAATATAATGTTGGTAAATAATAAACAACAAAGAATGCTTTGGCCTTGTTTTTTAATAGTCTTTTCATAAAATGAGAATTTATCCAATAAAACACTTTTGCAAAAGTCAACACTGAAAGAGACTCAAATTGCAGCCATATTTATTAGCAAACAATGTGCAGTCTGCATCAGTTTAACCATGCAATGCTAGCTAGCTCTGGCTGTGGATTGTCATTAGCACACAGTTAATTACTGTAGGCTAGAGCAGGCAGTCTGTCAAAACCAATGGGCTTAAAACAGCTGGGTTATGCATGCTGTCCTCTTTGTGACCCTGTGCCTCTGGCAATGCCACTAGATATGGGCACTATCCACCCATACAACAATTGGCACCACAAATAAGTCAGATTTGGTTGAATCCAGGATGGAAAAAAATAAAATAATGATGGCACGCAAATCTCAATGAATTGCATGTTGTGTTACGAGAACGAGTATTTTCTGAACATTTTTCAAAATCTGTGGGATAGACTGGAATTCCAGCATTTGCCAGCATCGGTTCTGGAGATCTTCAGCGACACCTTCGAGGCACACAATTAGCAGTGTTGTTATGGTCAAAGCAGCCACCCCAAATCTTTGGGATTTACTCCCATAATGTCACGGACATATCCACTCCTGCTCTGAATCTGTCATTAATGTACAGATGTTCTGCATAAAGCCCTTCTGTAGCCTGCTGCTATATCCTACAGAATTTGTGCAACACTGAAAAACAGTTTTCAAACGCTATGGCATGATGTCAGAGGTGCTGGAAAGCTATGTAGTACTAGAAGAGAAAATCTAGGGGACAGAGCCTAAATCACTACACAAACAACTGTAAACTACAGGTCTTTTGCAAATGTTGCGAGTGCCCTTTAGGGTTGTCAAAAAACTAAAGAAATTCTTATGTTCTTTTCCATAGGATGGTGGCAGGAAAAGCAGAGCCTGCAATGCCTGGAAGACTCTACGTCCACCCAGACTCTCCTGCAACAGGGGCCCATTGGATGAGACAGCTGGTCTCCTTTCAAAAGTTGAAGCTCACAAACAACCACCTTGATCCATTTGGGCATGTGAGTGGCTGTGAACAAATCATTTTCTAAAAATCTAAGCTTTGACATTAAAACTTTGGATTTGATGAGATTGAGCAAAGAAGAGAGAATTACAAGTTGGACTAGGTGTGACACCAAATGTAGTGAACATAGCAACCAATATTTTGTTCAGTATTGTGACATACATCCAAGTGAAACGGATTATTGAAAAAAGAAAGAAGTGTAGGGTGGGGGATTGGTTCTATCTGTCAGTTGTTGATTGTATGGAGGCAGACATCTGAATGTAAGCTTAAATGTAAGAAAGAGGCAGAGTTTGAGTAGACAGAATGATTGGAGAAGACCAGTATACGTCACCAGAGAGAAGTATGTTGTTTCACCAGAAGATCAGGTTATGACATTTTTCAAAATCTGTGGGATAAACTGGACTAAGGTAGAAAAACATTTAATTTCCCAGAATTTTTATTTCTTTGAATTTAAATTAAATTAGAATTAAACCTTCAAGCAAGGTTGTCAAGCGAACATGTTTAAGTCTATCTTGACAAACTTTGTTTTATTTATTTTTTAATAAAAATTACATTTCAACTCTATAAATATTGTGATTTATAATATAATATATTGGAATTGCAATTCTGCATCCTGTTCAGTTCAGACTGAATACACCTCATCTGAGAGATATGGTAAGGGTCATCTTGAGAAAGTAGGAGAAAGGAGAATGGAGACAGTGAAGCAGAGGTGAGGAGTCTGACCATGGCAGCGCTGCCCAAAGGAGCTTGTGGACCTAGCTTGTCTGATGCAATAACATCAGAAGCAAGCTCATTAGGTTCATAACCTGTCAGAACGGCACAAAGTTGGCCTGTCAGGATTAGTTGAATGCCTAGGAAGTGATAAGGGCGAGTAATGAGCTCGGAAAGAGGTTGCTAAGCTCTACTGACGCCCACAACAGCAGGGACACTGCGGCTGGCCGAGAGCCCCAATACAGGCCACCACTGTAGCCATGCTAGTGCTCACTACACAAGTCACAGTCAAAACATACGCTGACGCTAGGAGTCACAGATTTAAGAATTATTGTGCTGATAATTATTTTCCTGTTATTCCTAAAAAACATTACTGTTTCCACCATAATATTAAGCTGTTAATTTTTTTTTAACATTGATAATAATAAGAAATACAGGTGCATCTCAATAAATTAGAATGTCGTGGAAAAGTTAATTTATTTCAGTAATTCAACTCAAATTGTGAAACTCGTGTATTAAATAAATTCAATGCACACAGATTGAAGTAGTTTAAGTCTTTGGTTCTTTTAATTGTGATGATTTTGGTTCACATTTAACAAAAACCCACCAATTCACTATCTCAACAAATTAGAATACTTCATAAGACCAATAAAAAAACATTTTTAGTGAATTGTTGGCCTTCTGGAAAGTATGTTCATTTACTGTACATGTACTCAATACTTGGTAGGGGCTCTTTTTGCTTTAATTACTGCCTCAATTCGGCGTGGCGTGGAGGTGATCAGTTTGTGGCACTGCTGGGGTGGTATGGAAGCCCAGGTTTCTTTGACAGTGGCCTTCAGCTCATCTGCATTTTTTGGTCTCTTGTTTCTCATTTTCCTCTTGACAATAGCCCATAGATTCTCTATGGGGTTCAGGTCTGGTGAGTTTGCTGGCCAGTCAAGCACACCAACACCATGGTCATTTAACCAACTTTTGGTGCTTTTGGCAGTGTGGGCAGGTGCCAAATCCTGCTGGAAAATGAAATCAGCATCTTCAAAAAGCTGGTCAGCAGAAGGAAGCATGAAGTGCTCCAAAATTTCTTGGTAAACGGGTGCAGTGATGTTGGTTTTCAAAAAACACAATGGACCAACACCAGCAGATGACATTGCACCCCAAATCATCACAGACTGTGGAAACTTAACACTGGACTTCAAGCAACTTGGGCTATGAGCTTCTCCACCCTTCCTCCGGACTCTAGGACCTTGGTTTCCAAATGAAATACAAAACTTGCTCTCATCTGAAAAGAGGACTTTGGACCACTGGGCAACAGTCCAGTTCTTCTTCTCCTTAGCCCAGGTAAGACGCCTCTGATGTTGTCTGTGGTTCAGGAGTGGCTTAACAAGAGGAATATGACAACTGTAGCCAAATTCCTTGACACGTCTGTGTGTGGTGGCTCTTGATGCCTTGACCCCAGCCTCAGTCCATTCCTTGTGAAGTTCACTCAAATTCTTGAATCGATTTTGCTTGACAGTCCTCATAAGGCTGCGGTTCTCTCGGTTGGTTGTGTATCTTTTTCTTCTACACTTTTTCCTTCCACTCAACTTTCTGTTAACATGCTTGGATACAGCACTCTGTGAACAGCCAGCTTCTTTGTCAATGAATGTTTGTGGCTTACCCTCCTTGTGAAGGGTGTCAGTGATTGTCTTCTGGACAACTGTCAGATGAGCAGTCTTCCTCATTATTGTGTAGCCTAGTGAACCAAACTGAGAGATTATTTTGAAGGCTCAGGAAACCTTTGCGGGTGTTTTGAGTTGATTAGCTGATTGGCATGTCAGCATATTCTAATTTGTTGAGATAGTGTATTGGTGGGTTTTTGTTAAATGTGAGCCAAAATCATCACAATTAAAAGAACCAAAGATTTAAACTACTTCAGTCTGTGTGCATTGAATTTATTTAATACACGAGTTTCACAATTTGAGTTGAATTACTGAAATAAATGAACTTTTCCACGACATTCTAACTTATTGAGATGCACCTGTATTTCTTGAGCACCAAATCAGCATATTAGCTTGATTTCTGAAGGATCATGTGACACTGAAGACTAGAGTAATGGCTTCTGAATATTCACTATGGCCATCTCCGGAATAAATATCATTTTTACAGTATATAAAAATAGAAAACAGTTATTCAAAATTGTAATAATATTTCACAATATTACTATTTTTGCTTTTTTTTTATTTTTATTAAATGGCAAAACTAAAAAATATCCAATATATTGATAACCGATATGATACTGATATATTGGGAATTCCTGACCAAAGCTGTTCCATAACACACAAACATGAAACAAAGACCTTAGTGCAGAGGTTCTCAACATGTGGCCCGTCACAAATTCAAATGCAGCCCACCATGATGAACACAATTTAAAAAAAAAGTAACTTTCAGTTTTACAATTCATTTTAGTTTTTACATTAATTAAAAAATGTACTAAACAAATATAAGCTATAATGTTTTTGTCATGTAAAATAATTTTGTTTTTCATATACTATTTTCAGATATGAGCAGACCTGTACTCTCATAATTAACGGTATGCATTTAACAAACACTTACAAGCGCAGAATTCAAATCAAATTAAAACTAAAGTAAAACCGAGCATCAGAATGGACAAATTCGTTGTTAAGGGAGAAAAACGAAATGTGGAAAATGCCAGCGAAGGAACACATACAAAAAAGAATAGCCACAGTCAGGGCCGTGCACAGACCTTTTGAGGGGCATGTGCTGAAACTGAAAAACATTACTTACACTACCAGAAAACAACAACAACAAATACAATTCTATTTTATATTTTTACATTAACAATGCAATCAATATTCTGTTTATTAAAGCCAAGTATGAATATCATCAAGTTTTTAAGCATTTTACATTTATTCCAAAATAATAACTCAAGGCATTAACAATTTAAACAAAATATTTTATTTGTGAACTTATGTTCAGCTATTCTTTTTAATAGTTAACTTTTAACTATTTTTGAATTATTCGGTTCATCAGTCATCAAAGCTCAGTAAATATTGGTCACAGACACAGAAATTTACTTTAAATTTCAACATGCTGATTTACTCACTAAAAACTCCCACAGATCATGATTTCAGACCATTTCAAGTCTTATTTTGACGTAACAAAGTGGTTACATCTAAGTGTGTGAGTTGTTTACTTACTTTTTTAAATGAGTCTTCCCATTAATGCCATTATATTGTTCATTCAGACTGATTCGCGAACGTAGAACGCGCATGAACACAAGAGGCGGGATTTATCGCATGAACCAATCACAATGTTTCTTTAGAAAAACGAGTGATTTATACACTTTTTAATGTTATATTTTGTAATATTGGCGTTTTTATTTTTGTACTACTAATTTTTTCTTATCCAATATTTTGAAGATATATATA
>NW_015633186.1:839177-839257 GCF_001515625.1 Sinocyclocheilus rhinocerous | reverse complement strand
CTAAAAACTCTAAAAACTCCCACAGATCATGTTTTCAGACCATTTCAAGTCTTATTTTGACGTAACAAAGCTAAGTCTGT
>NW_015633186.1:796331-838858 GCF_001515625.1 Sinocyclocheilus rhinocerous | reverse complement strand
TGATTCTGTAAAGTTTTTTTTGGTTACTACAACATTACTGTAGTAAAACCATGTTTTAGAATACTATAGAATATAGAATACTAGCATTAGCTAAATATTTGTAAAGCAGACAGACAGATGTAAAGGGTGACCAATATCATTGATTTATTGAAGGGAAAAAAACCCCACCATCACCAAAAAAAGGGCACTTCGTAGTGTAAGGGCAAAAAGGGCATGTGCTCTGCACAGGTTGAGCCCTACCTGTGCACGTGCCTGGTCACAGTATCAGCAGTGAAGGTAGGAGAAGTGCTGGACTTTCAGCATCAACTCAACTTCATTGTGCTGTTACTCCTTTCGAGCCGAATTTCACAAAATTGGTCAGCTCCTGACAGCATCAGGTGTTTTATTAATGGTGAGTAGGATTATTTATTTAATTATTTCAATGAATGTAATCGATTAGATGTCATAATATTTAGGCTATAATATTATAAATCTGGTTGGATTGTATTGGTCACGTAATATGTAAATGATATGTGTGCGGCCCGTGAGACTTGCACTTGGACCATAGTGCAGCACAGTGGAAAAACAGGCTGAGAACCACTGCCTTAGTGCATCAAACAATGAAAAGTATGTAAAGAGTCACATGACCAAATTCAAAAACTAGGTTGTTGCAATGCACTCAACTATATAGCTACTTTTACTTCATGTATGGAAGTTGTGATTTATTGGCATTTCCACTACATCATGCTTTGATTTCATTTGCTAGGCCATTGACCACACAGACACCTAACACCCAAAGATATTTATAAGTGCTCTGTGGACTGAACATGCAACAGTTTTTTTCAGTGCAGGGCCATATAGCTTTAAGGTCACATTACAAAACTTCTATTCCCAAAAACAGATCTTAGATTAAAAGAAAACACTGAGATGAAAGGCAAGGGCCAGCCACGGAGTCTGCATTGATCTGACAAAGGTGCTTGATTAATATACTTGGACAGCGCACATCCCTGTATCTGAATCATCAATGCAGCTCGTATCACATGGTATTACCTCAAGACGCCAGCCAGCCAACCAGGCAAAGGTCACATGTGTCTGCATTCACCCAATAAAGCGCTCAAACCATTCGTTTGGCTGGGGTACCGTCTGTGTCTGAGACGGGGGGATTGACCTGAGGTTACCCTCTGTGCACTGGTGCTCCTAACTCCTCTTAAAAAAGTGCAGCTATGAGGAGAGCTGCCTCACTCTCTGTCTGAGAGTCGACATAACAAAGGGAAAGGCCTTGATGCTAATTGGCCCTGACACAACTGTGTTGGGGATGACCCTAACTAAACGCTTCACTGAACACCGAACACATGGACGCACTGAGCACACTGGTGCTAGAACACTATGATCAAACACATACACAAAGGATCCAATTGGATTACTTGCATACAACACAGAACAATACCTCTTGACATTTTATTGATTCTGTCACATTAACATATACTGTACATTAACAGCCTCATTAGTGTTCAACGTACAGTTTTGTAAATTCCCTAAAACCTACAATATGGTTGTAACAGGATCATACATACAGGTATTTATGTATTCACAGCTTTATAAATTTTGAAATGTAAAAAGTATTGTAGAAATATATATATATATATATATATATATACACACACACACACAGTGGCGTGAAAAGGTTTTTGCCCCCTTCCTGTTTTTTACATTTTTTGCAAATTTGTCACTTAAAAGATTTAGATCATCAAACAAATTTTAATATTACACAAAGATAATGCAAGTAAATACAAAATGCAGTTTTTAAATGATGATTTCATTTATTAAGGGAAAAAAGCTGTCCAAACCTGCCTGGCACTACGAAATTATTAGAACATTAGTATTTTCACCAGCTAAAATATGGTTTTAAGTCAGTTATTTCTTTGCAGACGTTGCTACAGTTCTTCTGGATTTAGTCTGTCTCAGCTTGTTCTGTTTCTTCAAGTCATTCCAGACAGACTGGATGATGATGAGATCAGATCTCTGTGTGGAGCACTGGCTGTTGTCAGACTCCTTGTGCAAACAAAAATCAATTAATGGCTAAACAAATGTTTGGAAATGTAAACTGATATTTCCTACTGACACACTACAGCAAAAGATAGAATTTAGCTGGTGAAAATACTAGTGTTCTAATAATTTTGGTGTTCTACTAGTAACACTAACAATACTAGTGTTCAAATAATTTAAAATATACATTCATACATACATATATATGTATATTTAATAAAGCTCTAACCCCAACCCATACGCATAAACCTAACCATTGGTATTTTATATAAATATATTAATATTAATATATTTATATAAAAATGAATGTAATAGGTAGATAAATGTAAACATATCTAAAGTCCTTCATGCGTCAAGTGCTGTCAGTATGTTAATAATCTATGTTTCCATTGTATGAAAATGTACATGCAATAGAATTAACTACAAAAAAAGAAAAGGTCTCTTTTTGTTAATATTCTTTCCTAATGTAGGCCTGCATTTCTGTTCTCAGATCATCTTGAACTCAATGCACAAATACCAGCCCAGGTTACACATCGTGAAGGCTGATGAGAACAATGCCTTTGGCTCTAAGAACACGGCCTACTGCACTCACGTCTTCCATGAGACAGCTTTCATCTCTGTTACATCCTATCAGAACCATAAGGTACCAACAGAACCTGCCCATAACACAATAGTGTCAACTATTGCTCACACCTGCAGTTGTTTTTAATAAACATTACAATTCCTAACTTGTTTGTTTTTTATAGATCACCCAGTTAAAAATTGAGAACAATCCTTTCGCCAAAGGTTTCCGTGGCAGCGATGAGGGTGATTTGCGTGTGTCCAGACTTCAAGGGTAAGATTATCATTGAAAATATGCTGCATAATGTACCAAATAGATATCTTATTGATCAAGTGCCCCCTTTCCTAGGAAAGATTACCCTGTAATTTCTAAGAACATGGTCCGGCAGCGGCTTATCTCATCACATGGCCATCTGTCAGGAAAACTGGGTGCAGGTGTGCTAAGTAGCCACCCGCAGGTGGTTTCTCACTATCAGTATGACAGTGGAGTCCCTCTACCAAACTCTGATTCCCAGGAAGCTCTCTCTAACTCCTTCTCATCTAGCCGGGAATCCAGCCTTCTTTACCACTGCTTCAAGCACAGAGGTACAGGGCTATAGCAACTACCTTATTTGCCAAAAACACATGAATCCAGACTAGGGATGCACAAAATTAGTACAATATAGGTTATTGGTTGATATGTATCTGTATCGGTCAGGTTTTATATATTCGATATCAGCTGTGCTCATTTCCTGTATTTTTACATTTAGATTTCCTTTGAAGTAATCTAACGTTCACTTAAATTTATACTTAAAAAAATGCTAATAATTTAATAATTAGCTATGTTAATTATTAATAATTAAATTAATGATTTAACATTGTTAAATGTAATGTCAATCTCATAATTATTTTTAAATTTTTAAACTTTGCATTATAGAACTGTTGCCTTAAGTCACTTGTAGAATTTAGAATTTACAGTATTTTTGATTAAATAAATGCAGCCTGCTTGAGCATAAGAGACTTTCAAAAACATAAAAAATTTACAACCCCAAACCTATAATTAAATAATTTAACACTGTTAAATGTAATGTCAATCTCATAATTATTTTTTAAATTTTTAAACTTTGCATTATAAAACTGTTGCCTAAATTCCCTTGTAGAATTTAGTCACTCTCAGAAAAAAAGGTACAAAAGCTGTCACTGGGGCGGTACCTTTTCAAAAGGTACACTTTTGTACCTTTTAGGTACTAATATGTACACTTTAGGTACTTATATGTACCTTTAAGGGACCAATATGGACTGTTTAGGTACAAAGGTGTGCCTTTTGAAAAGGTACCAATTGCTCTTTTTTGTATTGTACTTAGTGTTTGTAGGGTGGTTTTGTAGGTGTTGCCCCATACTTCAACACAATAATTTAAATATGGCAATACAAGTGAACTATACAGAATATAAAGTGCTTTCTCATTCAATACATGCCTTGCTTTCGCAATTACTCCAATACTCCGTGCTACTTTTGCTCTCACATGTTTAATGTGGGGTTTCCAACAGATTTTGTAATCAAGAATCACCCCTAGAAATTTATTTTCATATACTCTTTCTATTTCAACATTATTAATCATTACTTTTACTTGTGTATCAGTTTTGCGGTTTCCAAACAGCATAAATTTAGTTTTATCTAAATTTATCGATAATTTATTCAAGTCAAACCACATTTTTATCTTATTCATTTCTGCTGTGACCACCTCCAAAAGCTGCTGCAGATTTTCCCCAGCACAGAAAATATTAGTATCATCAGCAAAAATCACAAATTTTAAGAGATTTGTCACCCTACATATGTCATTTATATACAATATAAATAAATTTGGACCCAAAATCGACCCCTGTGGGACTCCACATGTGATATCTAAACACTCTGATCTATGTTCCCCAATTTGTACGAATTGAAGTCTGTTACTTATGTAACTTTTCATCCAATCAAGTACAACCCCTCTGATACCATAATTTTCCAATTTATTGATTAATAAACGGTGATCAATTGTATCAAAAGCTTTTTTCAAATCTATAAATACTCCCACTGCATAGTTCTTATTATCTATAGTACTAGTAATATTTTCAATTAACTCCATTAATGCCATGGATGTGGATCTGTTCAACCTAAATCCATACTGACTATCAACTAACAATTCATGCTTTTCCATAAAATTTTCCAGTCTATTAACGTACAATTTTTCCAATATTTTAGAGAACTGAGAGAGTAGAGACAATGGCCTATAATTAGTAAATTGATTTCTTTCTCCAGCTTTGTATAATGTGATTGATTGATTGATTGATTGATTGAACAAATGTACATTTCTTTGTCATTAGTGGTATAATGCCTAATTTGTCAAATGAATCTCAGACACACAAAGCTATATTAATATTGAAAACACCTCTGACATTAGAAATTACTATAACTCCTACACTCTCAGAAAAAAAGGTACAAAAGTTGTCACTGGGGCGGTACCTTTTCAAAAGGCACACCTTTGTACCTAAACAGTCCATATTGGTCCCTTAAAGGTACATATAAGTACCTAAAGTGTACATATTAGTACCTAAAAGGTACAAAAGTGTACCTTTTGAAAAGGTACCGCCCCAGTGACAGCTTTTGTACCTTTTTTTCTGAGAGTGTAGTTTTGATTAAATAAACGCATCCTGCGTGAGTTGTAGCATTTAAAATGATTAAAATCAATAAAATATAATAATCATCAATATAAAAAAACATCAACAACGAATGACAAAATGTCTAAATTCACTTTATAATGATTATAATCACTAAAATATAATAGCTACAAAGTGAATTTAGGCATCATAAAATTATTTGCATTATATATATATATATATATTAATAATAATATGAGTAACATAACATGTAACATAACAGTATAATAATGGTAATATAATATAATAATAAGATTATCGGCATGGGTACATCCCTAATTCTGACATAAACTAAGACTAGTTGCAGTTTTATGAATTATTTAAAATGCATTTTTCAAAATTTTATTAATTTCAAAGCTTTGTGTATTCAAATATCAAATTTTCTTTTAGATAACACAAGGCATTTGGAGCTGGGATGCAAACGCCCCTATCTTGACACAACAGCCTCTGCAGTTTCAGATGAGCACTACTTTCGCTCCCCTCCTTCCTATGATCCACCCCTGCTGTCCCATCCATACTGCAGCGATGCGTTGGGCTCTAGAGAGGCATGCATGTATGGAGGAATGGAGGGAGAGGCAGGGGGCACAGTAGGTGCCGATGACCTCCCGGTCCCCTCCCTGAACTGCAATATGTGGGCGTCAGTGCAGCCGTATCCTCGTTACGGCATGCAGACTGTGGAGGCTATGCCATACCAGCCCTTTCCCGCCCACTTCAACAGCACAGCCTCCGCTGGCTCTGTGGTTCCCCACCACTCACCGTCCATGCAGCGTCTGCATCCAGCACCTCCCGACCTAATCACGTTTACCACACAGCGGGTGTTGCCACCCACACCATCTTCAGCATCCTCCTCCCCCTCTGGCCCTGCCCCCCGTGACAGAGCACATTCCTCACTGTTTCATAGGAAGCCTGGGTCGCCGGTTCGTTCACAAAGGGATTTCACAAGCTATCCGACCCATAGCCCCACTTCAACACGAGAACCAGCCTATCAATACCAAACGGGCCTCAGCAGTGTTGGGCCGCACTGGACTGACAGTTAAAGAGTTACCCACAACACCATCTACAACTATATTCCTCTTCAGCTAAGAGCAACAGACTCTCTGAACAACGACTGCAATGAGATTATTTTTACATACAGCCATGATGCTAAATTGTAAAGCAAAGCCATAAATCTATTTAGCCTAATAGAATAGGAAACCTAAAATTAGTGGCACTGTGTATTTATTTGAATTTGAGATACGACTAGAGTTGCGCAGGTGGTAAAGCCAAGCACAAATGGCATACCTAATGCACTGCTGTTGGTATTAAAGAGATTGTTCACTCAATAATGAAAAATTCTTCAACAAATTCTTCTACAACAGTCACATGAGAACAACAGGAAGGAAAGCAAATAATGACAGATTTTTCATTTTTGGGTGAACTGTCCCTTTAAGATGAACCTTTTCGACTTTCTGTATGAAGCACAAAATGTGTGTGCCAATCGAAATTATGCTACGCTTGAGAGATTTTGTGTATTAGTAGCATAATGAAAAAAGTGTCAGTGGGTTATATTGAAAAGTTTAGTTGTTAGTTAACCTAAACAGACTTAGTTACTAAGGATGCCTTTTTCCTCTTCAAATGTTAGAGTGTGCAAAACCTGTGCCAAGCCCAAAGATTGGTTGGAGTAATTTTCTGGGTGTTATTAAGAGATTCTTATTATTTCCTATTATTGCAATAAAGTTTAAAACAAAAAAAAATGTTTTTTTTCATTTTTATATATATTACATTTAAATGGAATCTGCTTGAGTACTGATGCTATGCAATCTTTGTAATGCAACTCAAGCTATTAAATATTAAAACACCTGACCCTCTACCATAATCAAATGATGATGTGTGGCAAAAAACAAAAATGCATACCAGACTTACAGCTCAGATTAAAGCTGGCTCAGAAAATACTCTATGCGTAGGTACTTCTACAGTATTAAAGTTCCCTTCATCATAAGTAGTGCTGGATTCTTTTTTCATATTCTTGTACATAGTTTGTGTCCAAGCACCTTGTGAAGTGGTGAAGTTGCTCCAGATTCCATCTCATCAGAAAATAATCTTGAAATCTTCAGCTCAGTGGTCTTGAATTGGCTCCTTTCATTTTCGTTGGACTGTGTCTGTCCGGCTTAACAATATATGGTAAAAGAGAAGTGTTTGAGTTGTGAGTCTGGCACCAAATCACTGTCCAAATTTGTTCAATTAGCACAATGCGACATCAGAGAATTCCTTTCAACCAGATGGAAGCTTAAAGAACGATCATTAAGAGAGAAACAGAGAAGAACAGAGAACTCATCTGAAGTCCAAAACTCAACTGGCTGGGTTGGAAATCCTTGAGATGTCGACAATGTAAAACAGCTTCTGCGGGCAGGCAGCCACAAGTCAAACTCAAAGAGAATGGTGTATCACTGGTAAGTATTGTGGTTCTAATGAATGAAAACAGGATGTGTTAAGGGAGCATATAGTGGTGAATTTACTCACACTAAATCATCTAAAATGGGAAAACCGACAAAAAAAAAGTTAATTCAGCATGTGACTAATTATATCCACAGGCATCTCAGTTTTTTTGCACACGTTGAATAAACTGTACCTTTTTTAATTTCCCATGATGAGTTCATTATGTAGCATTGTTTTCAAGGCCTCCTGTTTGAACAGACTGCAGAAAGCAAATATAGCATGGTTAATTAACAAGACTAAATATAAGAAATCTAAAATCTAAAATAATGATGTACAGAAAACACTCAAAACTCAACCCACCTGAATGTGTTAGATGCTAAAATTCCAGATGTGGTTTCTATTGACCGTTGGATGATTTTTGGTTGCGTTGTTGAGACATGTTTACTTTGTTGCCATGCTGTTACTCATAATACGTTCTGACTAAAATGAATATCTAAGGATGTTTTTAAGAACAAATTTATTAGAAAATATTTGTTATTTTAATATCAGCTACCAGCCATAAGAAAAATAATAAAATTTAAAAAATGATTGCGGAATATTGTTTTGGACATATCTTTTTTTTAATATAATGGTGCATCACAAGAAACATGCTATAATGTATGAAATAATATTTATAATAATAATCCATAATTCTATAATGAATATATGCTATAATATGTTATAATGTTTTCACATGAAAACTAAACAAAACATTGGATGAGAGTATCTGCTAAACTACTGTATGTTTTCATTTGCTTCATTGATGAACAGAAGTGCTACGTGTGATTTTTGTGACTTTATTTAACTACAAACAAGTAAAAAATGAGCTGATTTGTATAAAGCAGGTTTCTCCGAACATAAGGGAAAAACACAGTCATAAAAAATATTGCCTTGTTGTGATAAAAAATAAAAGGTACATTAAAAGGCAAATGGGAAATGCAGTTGATTCTTCAGAATGGGTCCCAGGGTATTGATTGTAGAGAACTGGACTGCTGATGAAAACAAGCAGATCTAAGGGGGAGGGAGGAAATGAGAACATCAGATTCTGGCTCTTTGAAATGCTCCAAAAACATTTTGATTTACATGAGTGATACACAATCCAAGAATGAATCCCATAAAGTACCAACAGAGTAATAGGACATATGAGCATGAAGAAAATAGCCATTGTATTATACATAACTTCAATGGAGTGCTGTTCTGTTTTTGACTGGGTTCAAGTACAGGAAGTGTCATGTGGTACTTTAATATGCTTTTAAAAACTGAAACACTCTCCCTTACCAAATCCCATCTGATAAATCTAGGATCACTTAAAAAGAGCCCTCATTGTCATCTGATCAAAACTTAGCCGGCCTTTTTTTTTTTTTTTTTTTACCAAAGCTTTGGTAGCACATAAAAAGACAAACTGGACCTATAAGATTCATGCGATTTAACTTTCCACATAAAAAGTCGTCTATCTCCATTAAAACAGAGCCAGGTTTAAGCCTCTCATAGAATACTCCAGCTTGTAGTATCTATCTACATTGGGACTGGGGGGGCATCTGGAACTCATTGGAGGAGATCTCCCTTGCCCTCCACTTGCAGCTTCCCCACTGTCATCCCTAAATCCCGTCTGAGAGCCGCCTTGGCAAGGCAACTCTCTGACCCAGCAGCTTAAGTCACTCCTCCTTGTAAAACGTTGGAATCGGCTCTTCGAAGGAGCACTCAGAAGCACACTTTAAATACTTTGAGGAGATTTAATATCAAGTCCATTATGGCCTTTCTGGAGCCCAGTAAATAGTCAATTAGTGGATAATTCTGATTCGATCCACATGCGGCCAGATCCGCTGGGGCGACCGGACAGCTTTGCATTCAGAGGGCCCCGCCAACACTCTCGGGAAAAAAAGGGGGCGACTGAAACGGGAGGGGCACCACATGTAGCCCTTTTTGTGCCTCACCTGCCCATTGCAGCAGGCATAAATGCTGTCAAGTCTAAATTGCTTTTTGTACTTTCAGTGACTTTGGAATAAAAACAAAGTCATAATCCCTCAAGCTGGAGTTGTTTGTGGTCTTGCTGCATTGGAACTGAGGGGGGTTGACTGATCTCAGACGAGAGGGTGGGCTTCAGGAGGAAGGCCAGATTGGGAGATTCAGAGGTCCAACTCAAGGACCCTTGATCAAAAGGTACATCTGGTTGACTCCAATAAAACATAAACCCAACTGTAGAAAATTGGGGTCCAACATTGCTGAGTGGCTTTGGATAAAAGGACCAATAAAAATTAATAATTGTATAATATACATACCGCGGATTAGAGTTTGGTGGATGGATTAATCTTTTATCCATCGGATTATATAAAGGCATGTGAGGTTGATATATAGTGTGCTGCGATGGCAGAAGAACACAGGCAACAAACAAGCTCAAATTTGGGCCTAATTTTTATAAAAGGCTATTTAACCAGTCACAACAAAGCTTCACAAAGTGAACAATGTTGATCTGTATCCAACTACATACTTCACTGGAATACAAGATTTTCAAAAAAACAGGATATGATTATAAAAACTGCTGCGGTTGGATTTGAGGACTACACATGCATAGTCTTCACATTACCTCATTGTTGCATCACATTTGCTGGCCAACTGGCTTAGCATGTGAACCTGTGCGGGTGCAGAAAGTGCGGGTTCTGGATGGCAAATTAGTGTTTGAAAGCGTGATACGCCTTTGTGCACTTCAATACTCCACCTCTGCGCTCTCAACAGAGTTTCTGTTGGGTCTACAGAGCCAATCAGCTGTTAAAACACCAAGGGCTGCCCCTTTTTCAAGCCCCCCAATCTTAACACGGCATCCTAGAGTGTGTGCACAGAACCAAAAGGAAATGCAGGAAGTGTTGCACCGAATAAACCAACCAGCGAGAGGGTTGTTGCAGCATACACATGACCTATCAAGCGACCAATCAATGATTAAAGTAGCCGAGTCTGCTTACCTCTGTATTTTATCAGTGGTAGAGCAACTGTACAGGTCAAAGGAAAGAGATCAGATTCCTTAGTCACATGACCAGGCACACAATTAGACATTGCTTGTTTTGAGAACAAGGTGCAACATTTGGTCTTGAGGGGACCATTTTTGATGAAAATGAGTTTACAACAACGGATTCCTTCCTTCCACAGGTCCAACTCCCACATCAGAACTCCTTTAAAGGCATTAGTCATTTAAGGAAGTGGAAAACCAATTTGTTTAAGCTCGAGACACTGTTTATGCTTACCTCACTTGTACCAGTTCTGTTACTACAGCACATATTCCATTTATTTGACCAAAATAACAAATGAATGAAGTCAAGACTTGACAGAAAAGACTCAACAGGGGCTGTCTGGAGTGGATAGTACTTTGGTTTAATGAATAGGGACAGGTCTATTCAAACAGACAAGGTATTGTGTGTAAGGAAAGGAGAATGCCTGCCAGTTTTCAACCATCTAGAGTGCCAATCCCCTCTACTGGCTGAACAAGGTTACTGCAGAGCCACGGAGGTGTTGGACAAATAAGGTTGTCATTTAAGTTATTGGTTATCCATATTAAACAAAACAAGAACAACATTGTAAGTGCAAATGTAATGTTAAGTTTAAATGGATAGTAAGTAATTGGTGACAGAACCCGAGGCCCGTGTCTTCCAGAATTACCTCTGTCACTTATAATGTTGCTCCCAGGAAAGGCTGGCAATCCCATAAAATGTGAGAGATGATCTTGGGATTAGCCTGGAAAAAGCAACTGCAAAGCCCCTGGCTAATTCATTTGTCCTCTTTAAAATCCCAATTGAGATTCTCTGCCTCCCAAGACCTCACCTCCAGCTGATGTCTGTGCACAGATCAAGTGTTTAGTTTGACAAATACAGCTTATGGAAGATCAGGCCACCAGTGACAGACAGAGAAGGCAGAGGGGATAAGACCATCGAAAAGTGATTACCTGGCTAAAGGAGGAGCACAATACAACCTTGTTTGTCATTTTGCACGCTTTGCCAAGCAAAGCACGTAATGCTAATTAGCCAGATCCACCGGGCAAATAAAAATAAAACTAAAGCAGATTGGATTCGGGAGTCATCTGCCACGTCCACCTGTGGGCTTTCTGGAAAACTCACAGGTTCAGGTTAGTAGCATACGCAATCAGTTTTAGCACAGAATATGACACGTTAAAGGAATAAGGGTGATGTTCTGAAATCTAAGTAGGCGTAAGCGCAAATAAAACCATTACACAAATCATTACACATTGAGATGGGCCAGAAGAAAATCAAGCACTTTTCTTACAATAAACTATCTTATTTTGTTTAGACAAACTGCTTTAGCACAAAATTCAGCCGAAAACTGCAGATTAGATCCATAACATTTTTCTTTTTTACTTCGAAAACCAACATGGACAGATTTCTCCATGTACAAAAGAATCTCTAATACATGTATATCAACAATTGGGAGACAGATCTAAGAGTATGGGTTTAGCACAAACAAAATTTGAATTTGACAAAGGACAAATGTACTTTCCCGGGGCCTCTGGCCAAAAGCAATGCCAACTTGTTGCGCTGTAAGTGCCCTAAGCCTGCGATGGAAGGCAAACTAGAGGATTAAGGTCCTCGGTTAATGCTCAGAGAGTCTTTACAGGTGATTTGAAGCTCATCCTTGCTGGCTTATGTAAAGCTGTCCTGAGCTGATATGGCACCTTGGTGAGAACAGGTGTCTACTGCTTCATGTTGACAAGCTGCACAAAAAAGTGTGTCTGTTTAGTGGCTAATACAGGAAAACGACATGCATTAAAGGTCTTTTTTCTCTATCAATAAAATGTTCTAAAGTGAAGCTAATAAAGTTAAAGCATTAATATTTAGTCAGTATTTACTTATTTCTCAAAGCCATTGGTTTCTGAGCATTCATCAACATTAAAGTTCAACAACAAACCCGAATCTCAGCTGGGGATTTTCTGCTCAGTCTTGTGTAGCTTACCTTCGTGCCCTCAAGTTTGTTTTGACTCCCTCCAGAGGTAATGAGGGTAAACAAGTTAAGATTACATATACCAGTAAGATTCAGAAGATAAACGGGAGCACGCTGTATTACATCTAAATCAATGTTTCTACCTTTGACGAGCAGCCAAGCAAAACAGATAAAGTGGCAATTCACATAGGCGTCTGCGTTCAGGCTCGGAATGAAGGGCGATACACCTTTTACCTGTCGTGCTTGGACACCACTGAAACACTGCAGGAATGGTGGGTATGCGAAGAACGCTTGAAAGGTCACAAGATTAGTGACAGGTCGAGCTGTCATGATCAGTGCCAGTGAACACATTATCTTTCTCATACACTTATGTGTTTCAATAAGCCTCATTTTCAGTACTGTGGGTGGTTGTATATTAGTAGAAGGGCTGCGCAAACAAAGATGCCAAGGTTAGACCACTCTAAATGAGTTTGAAAAGCCCTAAGAGAGCAAAAGAATGTTGTTTCTGTCACAGATGTGTGTTTACTTCAAGCGCTATTCAGGTCATTATTTGTGTGTTTGGTATGGCTTAAAGACAAACAACAAAAGAAAGAGCTACTGAAGGGCTTTCTTATAAAAGCTGCTGCAGTTGCCCAGACCTCACATAAAATTCTACACATCAAATGAGCAAAATTAAAGTTTAATGTATGAATCCAGGTTTCTCGCTGACTGATATTTTCAGCTTCAGGCAGTTTCTTAGTATAATTTTTGTAACTTATCAAAATAGCAACAATAGAATGGAAATAAGCCTAACTTTTTTTTTAACCAAAGTTTGATAAGATTCTAATCTTTAAACCTCGCAGACAAAACCAGCAAAACAATTTTTCCATAACCATCCTTTCACACGAAATGCAAATCATCAAATAGTAAAAACAGCAAAATACAGTAACTCTGAGAACTCTTTAGAAGTGTAAAACATATCAGATGGCTGTATGAAAAGGCAAATATGCTGCAGGCAGTGGAATCAGCGCTGAGAATGAGATGCCAGTTTACAGACTGTTCTCTGATGGCACAGATAACTGTCTGCCACCCAAGACAGCAAATTTGATTACTTTGTAATCAAAAAGACAGACTTTGCAAACCCAAAAAGACTGGATTCTGATGTTTCTGCAGCTGTTAGCTTTTCTTAGATGTTCTGGATATTCAAAACCATGTCAAAAACAATGAGACAAAAATCAAAAAGGTCAGTAGAGATTTAGCAGAGATTTCTAAGTCAGTGTGTCATTCTAAATTAAAATGTGGAGGGAAATTTGGACTCATATACAAGCTCAATTTATAAAAAAAATCTATTTTATATTTAAAATATAAAAGGAGTATAAAATAAAACTAAAATAGAACAAATGTTTTGAAAACTAAACTAAAATGAATAAAAATAAATAAAATGTAAAATTATGCACATATGGTAAGGTATGGTACCACCTAGTCAACCAAAACTGATAAAAACAATTAAACTTCCACTGGAGGTTGATACGTCCACACATTTGGCACGTTGTACCAACATGCTTCAATATCTTATAGAAAATCTAACCTTTTGACAGACTGAACAAAGCATGAAAACACATTCCTTTCTACAGAAGAATGCTACTTTAGTAGCGAAATCAACCATGAAACTTTCTGCTGAAACTGAACTTCAATGTGTCCATACATTTTGTCATTGACATGGCACACCATTTACTCTAAATAAACAGCACTGTCAGTGTCAATCACTTGCATAAACCAATGACGAAGAAATCCAATTACACAACCTCTTCACCATTAATTAACAAAAAACGCAAGAACATAGGAAACGAGACCTACTCAGGTCAGGCTAAAAACACCAGAGAGTGAAAGTGACAACGAGCAAACAGGGAAACATACAGTATAATACCTCTCTTCTTGTCTTTTAACATGGTCTTTTGTTTCCCCACTTTACTTGTTAATCTTCCTTCTGGTTTAGACGAAGCAGTCTGATATTTCTTTTACTCTTTTAGACATGCTGAATAAGTTTTCCCTCTTCAATTAGGCACAGTTTCCCGACTAACATGGATAACACTGTCAATTCTGAAAGAGGTCATATTCTCAGTGACCTGTGTATATGGCTCAGGCCTTTGTCTTGTCATCTTCCACACCAAATGCAAGGCATGTCAGGTCAGGTGCAGCTTGGTTTGGAATCTGACACTGATGGATATCGAGAACGACTGAGAATGTGACCTCAAAATCTCAACACCTGATATTAGACCAGAATGGGGGCGGAGCTGACTGTGGTTGACTTGGCCATCAGTGAGAAAAGATCTTTGGTGCATTCAAATATAACTGATACACAATCAATGGTGATGAATATTTCAGAATCCTGGCACATTGGCCCATACGGCAGAACATTACATTTGGCTAGTTTATTCCTTACCTCTTTCAACAGCATTGCTAACTGAATGCACAGTGGTTGGTTGACACATTTTGCTTATTTGCATGGGCATGGCTGTTTCCATCGGTCTAAAAAAAGGGAAAATAGCACCCATAAACCACAAGGAGAATTAGTCAGTTAGAATCGCTGAGTTCCAAAACAAGAATCAAGGTAGGTTCACTAAAAATTAAGGGTTGTTAAAGTCTTATACAGCAGTTTAATAATTAAACCACCATGAATGACATCCCAGTTACACTATGTTACACAGAAACACTATGAACATTCCTGCTACAAAAAGACAACTGAGTGGCCATGATCAAACTTTATCAAGTAAAACAAAGTTTAAAACACTTATGTTTAAAGCTCCAGTGCAAAGCTGTAATAAATGCGTAATTTGCTCTTTTAGGTCACATTCTCTAGGCCAGTGTGATTCGTTTATAAATTAGCCAAAGGGCAGTACGAGTCGGTTGCTCTATCCCCCAACTGACGCAACAGCTTGTCTCCTTCAATTCTTCATTCTCATCCGGATTGAACCAGCAAACATCCTTGTGTCACAAGAGTGGACTAGCACCGGGTGTCTAAAGTGCAGGCTTAGTTGACATCCTGTCAGTGTACAAAACATGTATGACAAACAATCTGTTCGTGCACAAGATGATTGAAAAAGCATGTTGTGAACTCAAAGCACACACAAATCTATAAATAATAAATCCATCAGTGGTCAGTTTTAGCTTGTTGAAGCTTTTAGCTCGAGAACAAGGTGTATGCAGGTTAGTTTTTACCAAAATACGTGTATGAACCAGAAATATTGCAGCAAAAACAATAATTTATAAGTGAAAGCATCATGTAAGCTGTTGAAAACGGATGAATGATCCTAAGATAATACAAACACTCTTAGTCCCTCTTCGTGAGAGAAAAGTATTAATTGTACTGTTAGTGACAGATGGCAGTCTCTGTGATGAATCACTTATTCATATTTATCTTGTGCTTAACAGCGAGAAGAAAATATTGACACAAAATTAAAGGTTTATATTTATTATTTAATAAAATTAACATTTATTAATGGTGTTAATCTAAATCAATCAAATGCTGACCTGAAAAACACTTTTGGTGAAGCCTGACTAGATATAAGCATGGTGAAGCCTGTAGAAACACACATCTCTAACCTCTCCCCAAACTCATGGCTTCACTCACTTCTCCTGCTCCCCACCCTTGTTTGCTCTTTGGATTACTCTCATAGCTTCTGCCCCTATTGGTCTTTGTGTTGTGTGTTTGTGTATACACTATGAGCACAAGAGTGAGAGAGCACACACCTCTTTTGTTCAAGTGACAGCATGTGTGAAAAGAGGAATCCTTAGGCTTTCTCTGTTCTTTAGCAGTAACACCCTTGCTGCCATTAGCAATCTGATTGCTAATATAAAACATCACTCTAAACTTCGCGTTTTAAAGAGGCTCAACTGTTAGTCGGGTAAATATTGACTGTTAGCAATTAAATTTTTGTTCATGAGCAAGATTAAGTGGAGCTATCAAGCCAGAGGCTATTGTGTACAGCGCAACAGAGGAGGAGACATCCACGACATAGAATTGCGTGACTCAAAATCATTTTTATTCCTTTGTCATCAGAAAAACAATAACTGTTTGCTGTTGAAAATCAAAGGCGAGCAAACATACCTTACCGTGTGAAGGAAACATTGCTTCTGATCTCACCTACGCTGTCAATAATAGACATACTGGGATGTTGAGGCTCAATTTTATTCCTTATGAACTTATGGTGAAAAATGTTTGCACTTTTACAGAAAAAAAGATGCTACAGTAAAAGTGCTATAATAACAGCTACAGCTAAAACTGTAACCTTGCCATACACAATGAAACAATATACTGTGAAGTAACACTATTACAATTTTATTGGAAAATGTTTGGATTTTTAAGTAAAAAGTATGAATTACCATAGAATCTATAATATTTTACAGAAAAACACAGGTACTTATACATTCAGCAACCGCTACATTTATGTTTTTCTGTACAAATAAAAAAAAAAAGTAAAAAAAAATACAGTGAGAAACCAAAGTTATTTTACTTTATTATATTATAATAAATGTAAATAGTTTTATTCCTAATATTTCTGTAATCAATTATGCATATTTAGGTGTTTTGGCTGTAAAATGTAACTAAACACCCAAATGTACATAAATTATTTTAAAAACCATTGCATAAAATATAAGTTCGATACACTGTTAAAATTATCAGTTAAATTCAATGTAAAAAAAAAACTTACTATCATTACAATATAAAATTATTATAATTTACAAGTTATGTTAATATAAAAAATTTGCTTTGTACGAAACTTGTATTTTCAGCACTGGAAATCAGGATTAAAACACCAGGAGATGAATTTGGGCCTAAAAAGTTGTTCTGGTCTAGACATGGGCATTGAAGGATCAGTGTTTGCGTGCTGTCAAGATGATGTTAGCTAACACTTATGAAACAACAAGTCAAGTCCCCCTGGGAAACCTTGTTGTTTTAGACACTCAATTAGTTTTGGGGGGTCAGCAATGTGTGCTTTCTTTTCATTTTCTTTGCCTCTCCAGCAAGACGTCCTCATAATCTTCCCTAACACACTTTAAAACTCTAAAATCCTCCCAAGTACGCCAGAACATAATAGGCTGCCTCGGTACACAAAGCATTTTTGGTGAAAACTGCTAGGACAGACAAATGATTTGCCTGATACAAAGGAGAGAAATTTGCTTGTGTTTGCATTGCTGATTGGTGGAGGCTTCCAGGAGTTTGAACAGCCGGTACTCTATGAGACGAGATTCAGAAGCAGATGTACTCGCACCATTTGCGAACCTACATATCATCCACTTAGCGATAAGTAAATCTTCACACGACTCTCCCAAATCGTAAAGAGGAAAGTCCATCCATTTGAATAAATATAAAGAGGTGTGCAGAAGTGTAAGCAGACAGCACCCCATCTGCAATCAAATGAGATGTAAAATAATGGGGTGGGAAGGCGTTTACTGATGGGGAAAAAACGACAAGGTGAAGTGAGCATGTCGGTGACACCTTGGCGCTCCCAAAGAGGAGGGTAATTAGAAATGGCGCAACTATCCAATCAGCAAACTCAGAGACACACTGTCCCTCCTCCCTCCTTCACTTCACAATTGGACACATGACTGGAGATGCACAACGGGGAGCTGAAGCCTCACGGGCAAAAAGTGGGTCACGAATGAAAGCCAATTAACAGACTGAATGATGGCGCATTCATATAAAGCACCCTAAAAATTAGGTTAATGGTTATATCTGGGTCATATTACTCCACAAAGATACTAATATAGCTCGAAAGCTAAGAGTTGGTCTGAACGTGACAGGGTTAACAGCTTCAGCCATATCTGTGTTGATCTTGCGTACCTCCCAGTGCACTGGGAGTGTGTGCTATGTTCACACAGCTGGTGGAGACACCTCTAAAACTCTCTTTGTGTCTCTGTCAATAATCCTGTTTGCCTTCTCATTATCCCAAGCTTTAACGCCTCCGACTCAAACTGCAAACGGCCTCTACAAAGATAGAGCTCAGCGGCACTGCAGGATATGTGTTATGGCAATTATCAACATGTTCTTGTTTCTAATGGCAATTCATTGTCTCTCATGGTCTGGGCGCAACCATTAACTCATAGGAAAGCCGAAGAGGATTGCGAGGGCTTCATCACATGATGACAGAATTGTTGTCACACGGCCCCTCTTGGGTCTTTAGGAAAACGCGGTTCTCCAGCCAGTCCAAGCATGTGCCCTCTGAGGTCATACACAGCAAAGATGTCCTGCTTTCCATAACACACCAGCAGCACACAGCCAGTGAGCTGCTATGGAGTTCAAGGGCTCAAGGATGTACGGTTGACATCGCAGCTTAAATCGATGACCATGTTTGAGATGATTGAGCAGAAAAGGAGGCAATGAATGCCAGTTGTGCAGAAGCATATTTGTACATATTTATGTCAAGCAGACACAGCTGTGCATCTTTGTTGTGACATGTACATAGTTAAAATCCTGCTGCAGTCAAATATGTCATCGGCTTTCCAAATGACTATGAAAGGCAGGATGTAGATATTGTAAGACAATGCGTGTAAGCCAGACCATGCTGGCAAAACAGCAATGCAGTGGAGCATACTGCCATCTACTGACCTTCAATGAATGAATGAATGAATAAATAAATGTCCTAATATATTAGTATTGAATGAATGTATTTAACTAACTATTTAAAATAGTTTCACAAAATGAGATACATACACGTATTTATACATATAAACACACATACACATATATAAACACTACTGTTCAAACAGGTCAAGTTTTTTGAACGATTTTTAAAAATAAATTATTGTATTCAGAAAAATTTATTAAATCGATCAAAAGTGATATTAAATATATTTATTATTTTACGAAAGATTTCTATTTAAAATCTATTCATCAACTAATTTAAATAAAATTATTATGTTTATTCATATATTATTATATAAAAATAGCATTAGTTAAAATGATTTGATGGATCACGTGATGCTGAAGCCTGGAGAAATGGCTGCTTATCACTCACAGGAGTTTTCAGGAGACAGCTTTGCCATCACAGGAATTTATTTAATTATTAATTTTAATAATTCATTTAATTAATTTTGCTGTTGTTTTGTTGTAATTTTAATTACTGCAAATGAATGCAACCATGGTGAGCATTCAAAAATATTAAAAATATCTTACCGACCCGCGACCCCTATTTACAATATAATTGTAAATATAAATGTATACAATAGCTGTAAATCTGACTATATAGTCGAAATGTCTTTCATATAAACACGCTCATTTAAAAAAAAAAAAAAAAGGCAAACAGAAACTGAGTGGCTTGGTTTTCAGCAAACAAAAAAAGAAGAGGGAGATGCCGAGTATGAGAGCACCTCAATATCTATAAACATAATTGAAAACAAAGCTTATCACTGCACTTTCCTGTGCTCTCAAAAACAATGCTTTGTTGGGTGTGATTGCAAAGTCAAAGAGAAAGCAAATACAGGACGTAGTGCGAATAGACGGCCACAATACATCAGAGCAGCGCTTTAATGTAACACCTGCTGTCCAGGCCTGCAAGTCATTGTGCCCCTAACAAGGCACTCAGGGGCATAAAAGTGCAGTGCTCCCTGGTCGCTTTTGTGTCCAGCTATGACCGTGTTTGCTTTCGAGGTGTTCTCCTGGTGCGACAGCGATGCTCTCATTGTCAGAAAGCCCATGGGCTTTGTGCGCTGACACGCAGAGGAAGGGAGGGGAGCTGCAGATGCGTGAGTGTGTCTGGACCTCGGCCAGTGGAGCTTCTCAACAGCGAGAGGCACCTGTGCTGACACCTCCCCTTGTTATTTTACATAAGTAATCCCTCGCTTGCTAAAGCATACAAACTTCTGAGCATGGATCCTTTCACCGCAAAAGTGCCTTTCATCCTTTTGGAAAATGACAACACTGACTTGTTTTCAGTTTCTAAGGTATCACCTCTCTTGTTGTTGAGAAGATTCTGGCTTGGGGCTGTTCTGACACCATTTTGTTTTTTGGGTGTGATTCCTGGTACTAAGCCGGGAGATATTGTATTAAAAGTGATGGTATTTTATCTCTTTGACTGTGGAGTCACACCTGCTTCTGGTCAACTTTTATTTCACTGTGAGGAAATATAACCTGTTACCTTCTGTAACACTTCACAATAAGTTTCAATTTGTGACATTAGTTAATCCAAGTATCTTGAACTAACAATAAACAAAACATATAAAGCATTTCTTCATCTCTGTTAATGGTAATCTATATATATAAATTTTTAAAGGGGTCATCGGATGCCCATTTTCCACACCCCGCCCCTCTCTTCCGAGAGTCCTCTGAGAGACGGTTAACTTTAGCCGCATTCATCGTGAAACTTGCTAACTAGCACGCTATTAGGAAAGGCGATTTGCAAAGATTCAATAAAAAAAACGTATACTCACTTCTTCTGTAGGTGAAGATGGATCACGAATGATTCGCACGAACATAGACGCATTTAGATAGCTCGGGGCTGCATTCCCTTCACAAACAAACGTACTCCACTGCGTCTTCAGCGGCTCAGATATCAGGAGTAAATGACGACTGCTATGTTCATTATTACAGCCAACAACAAAACACTTCAATCGCTTAGGAGTCATTCTTGTCTACCCCTGCTCCGGCGTAGAAACAATGGCGGACTGATGACAGCTCACTCAGGGCGGGTCTAAGGTAAAACGTTAGTGTCAATCAAACAATCGTGGGAGGGCCTGGGTCTGTGTGACGTCACACAGACAAGAAGCTGTGAATGGCTTGATTTGAGAAAGGGGTAATGGTTTTAGTAGATAAAAAAAACACCGGGTGGATTTTTATCATTATAGGGTGGTTGTGTACACACACTGCCAACACACATTTATGTTCAAACAACATGTAAAAGTGCATTTCGCATCCGATGACCCCTTTAACATTTCAATTTGTATACATTTTAATAAACTAATAACTGCAATATTGCAGTGGAAAACAATTTGTTACATGCCTAACACACAGAACAAAATACAATAAACAACAAAAAACCTAATTAATAAATTAACATTAGTCTGATTTAATAAATGCTTTGGTTAATTAAACTATTTTTAACCATTTTCTTAACAAGCTTAACTTTTGAAAATGTACTTTTGAATTATGAACAGAAAGAAAAATAAATAAATAAATATATGAACATTAGCCTAGACTAATAAATGTTATAAAAAGATAATTACCCTCACACTTAATACATTAACCAATGTTAATGAATAGAACATTACTGCAAAATGTTATTCAGACTAAGATAATGCCAAAATTTATTGCAGCAGAAACTTGAAGCATGGAAAAAAAAGACACAAGACATGGTTCAACGAAGTTGTAAAAATAAAAGTAAACTACTCAGCAAAAAAAGCGTTTCAAATTCGCGCTGAAAGCCATTCTTTACACAGCCGCGCTTCAGATGACAATTCATTAGTTCTTCATAACCCATTCGTTTTTTGTTGTACTGAATCTTTTGAAATCCTTGAGACATTTGGCACTGTTGGCTTGTGTCCACATGCTAAACTTCCACCTCTGAAAGGCCTTAAACCGGTTTCATCAATTTGAAAATGAACACCACTGATCTCGGGTCGCGCTGAGCCGGATTAAAGGCAACAGGAATAAAAGTGCTGAAAAGAGGCTAAATAAACTGTTGACTTTCTCATGACGCTTGTGCACTGTGTAATGATGAGTCAGGGCAAGCGTTGAGTGTTGGGAAAGTGTGCATGCATAATTCACCCAACCTCTGTCTCTTACACAGTCTGTCCGTCAGCACACAGAGTGCCTCTGCCGTTCGGCTGCCACTTTGAAAGGCCTCTGAAGTCGCCTCTCGACACAGAGGCACGAAGGGGAAGGGTGCGTCTTAGTATGTGTGTCTGTGTATAAATCCTGCATCGGAGCTGTCTCTTCCTGCACATTAGGGCAGATGTCTGTCAGCAGAGATCATTTGCTTAAACAAACCGTCGTGGCACTCCACATGTGGCCCCCGTTCATTAGCGTGGCACTTGAAGCCGTGCGTGTTTTGACACACTGTGTCTCAGAGCTTCCAATATTTACACAACCACAGACCACCTACATTCTAGCGAGGCACAGAAATGTGCCCATGGGCGCGCGTACGCGCTTCTAAAGCATTAAATTTTCACTTAGGTTTCCTTCACTCATTTGCAAGCTCTGACACTTAACCAGAGAGAGGAGGAGCTGGGCATTCTCTGACAGCCTGGAGATTTTTTTCCACACAAACCTATACAAACAGATGTAGCATCAATCATTCTGGGGGCTGGCAGCTGGATTTAACAGTAGATGATTGATTGGCTTCTCTGATGAAATCGCTATCGACTTGTTAAGAACATGCTTACTGTTTACTTAGTAATGGTGCTCTGGCAAATTGCATATGTCAGAATAAAAAAAAAAACTTGATATGTGGACACCAATGTAATTAAGATTATTATGGAAAAAAAAGATTTAATCTGGTAACATCCAGTATAATTTATTAATTCAACATTTATTAGTTTACAGTGAACTTATAAATATACAAGTGTTCTTTTTTAATCCATGACCATAATACACCACTTGAAACGTCAAAAATGCATTAATACAGAAATTAACATTAACCAAGATTCTATCTGTACAACAAGAAAAAACAAGAAAAATCTGTAAAAATACTGTTCATTGTTATTTCACATTATAGCATTAACTACTGCTAATGTATAAAATCGTATTGTATACTGTTACAAGTGATCAAGTAGTAATTATTAACCACTCAAAATTTGTGCACTTTTTCACTACCTACGATAATTCTGCAAAATTCTGTGAAACGGACTTAAAGGCACAATATGTAAGATTTTTTTTATTAAAATATCCAAAAACCACTAGAACAGTGTTATATATTTTGCTGACTTGTGTACTTACAGTCTCCCAAATGTTTTGAAGAATGTTTAAATCTAGAGAAATTAGCAATTTTAACTAGTGACACGGGTCGTGTCCATAGTGTCATTGTGTCGCCTGCCAATGATGTCATAACCCCTCGATTTCCGGTTTTGTTTTGTAGAAAACATGGAAACACCAAAGACGCTTTAATATGTTGTGCGTTTTAATAGACCGGTGACGACCGCACAGAGTAGCATTATAACAGAGCTTTCAGATGAAGACCACAACTCCCATGATTCCACACTCAGTCACGGCGTCATCACACTACGCCTTTGTCTGTTTATTTTGAATACGCGCCATCCAGCGGCGAAAATTACATATTGTGCCTTTAATATTAGGTAACGCATATCTGTAAACTCTGCCTCCCATCTAACCTCACCTAAAGATGTGGGTGTCTAACTGCACTCTAGAAACGTACATAAAAGTAATATCTATAACTTACACTAAAAAAATGCCAGCAAAAAAGCACTGTCATACCAATAAGACAAACCATTGGATCAGTATCTTTTTTGAACAAAGTCCAAACAAAGATAAACATGTAGACATGCAGGGGAATATTAGGGAAATAAATGGACCTTGTATTGAATTTATGACCTGCATTGATATCAGACAAAATAGCTTGTCTGCAGCATTTAGATGGCAGCAAATCACTAACAGCATGGAACGTCTACCAACAAGGCCCATAGTCACTGATTTATATTTAACCTTACATTTAGCCTCTTGAAATTCTTTGGTGAGCAGGAGACAGACCCTCAAGAACATGGTTATTTAGCACCCTGGGCAGGAAGGAGTGCTCTCTCATCCAATAGGAGCCAGTGCTGGGGCTTATAGCATGGCATGAAGACCGCCAAGGCTCATAGCTCAAGTAATCTTCGCTACGATCAGCATCGAGGAGACAATTATCCCAGAGAAGTGAACTTCACAAGCCTTCCACCCAGCCTACAGTGAAATCAAAAACACATGGTGGAATCAGACAACTTTATAGGCACCTAGCTCACAAAACAAGGGGAATGTGAGGTAATATATGAGCAGTCCAGCAATACCACAGCAGAACAAGACAATGAGAGGCTGTTATCCATTGTCTGGCTGATTTGTCTGGCTGTTCTCTGTGGCTCTGTACCAGACAATGCTTTTACCTGAATCACAAAGAAAGAATTCAAATAAGTCTCTGATCAATCTAAGCCATGGTGTGTCTGACTATTGGAAGCAGCTAGATCCAAAATGATTGAAAACACGGTAACTGGAAATGAAATAAAAATAAAAGTTAAAAAACATAACTCTGAAACACTGACAGGCTGGAGTTCAGATCGAGTTGGGATAAAGTCCCCCCAAAGACAGAAGTACGCTGCATGGTTCAATATAAGGTCCATCAGCATCTCTATTAAAAAGTCAATTTTATTGATTCACTGATGTGTGTCAACACAACAGCAATGTTTAACTGTATTAATTAACACCACATGATTTCGCTCTTATAATTAAGAAATCAATTTCCTACCAAATGGAAATGACAATAGGGAGTTACCTAATAAGTGTTTAATTGATTGAACTGATGGCCACACAAGTACTACATGAAAGTGCCATTTGTTAGTGGCTAAATCTTCAGATACACCAAGTACATGTATATGGAAATAAGCTTTGGAAATATGTGCTGGAAATACTTTCTTGGCGAATAAAAATGTACACATGTACCACAAAAAATATAAATAAATAAATACAAAAATATGAATAAAACTAAAAATAATAATAATAATAAATAAATACTCGACAGTTAAAAAAAAAAAAATCACCTTTTGGCAACAAATTAATTACGACTTTATAATTAAGCTATAACACATGAGGTTAAACTCAATCACCTAACTGACAAGTGGCCTCTATGATTTAACAGATTACAGATACGAAGAAAAAAATGTATTAAAGGCTCAAAGTAAACAACAGAGGATGAACCACAACAAAGAATGTCTATACTCAGATCAGTCTACTAATCAAATTGTTAAGTCAGATTAAGCGTCTAATTCTGAATAAACCTCTGAAAGAAATCCAGGTTTATTGTTCAAGGGGCTCCAAAACTATAACCCAAGCCAAGATTTGACAGCTGTGTCTGCAGACAGATTGAGGGGGAGATGTTTAGGAACTAAGATGATCAAAACCAGCCAACAGCAACTTCAGACCCCCAGACTCGAAAATTACATAAACTGTTATACAATATATCTCTTGCTTATACTTAAATCAACCATTTACAATACTTTAAATTGTTATAGTTTTAAAGACCCTACCACAAGTGGCATATCAGACTTATTCTCTGTGTGTTCCTTAATGCCGTTGTCTGCTCATGAGCCAATTATTGCCAGAGATTACAGGTCTAAACCTCTAACAGAGTCTCTTCAGCCCATAAGGGTTTTTATTCGGATTCTAGGCTGTAAAAACTGGCATCCAAGCCAGCACAAGATGGTAACATGACAGACAGATTAACCAAAATGAGGATTAGCTATCCATTACATTATAGATGACGCCTCACCTGCTTAGTCGCATACCCCTTTGAGAGAGAGAAAAAAAAAGGATTTATCAAGACTGGTGCATACTGTTGCTGCAGCAACAAACATTCAGTGACTAGGCAACCACCTGTCCACAAGCCACTCCTAGTTAAAGCACCCAAACCCAAAACACAAGCAGTTACAACATCACCCCACCCACCGGCCCTAACAATGCTACCACAGCTTCTGGCTAACAGCTTCCTTTGCTGTGCAACGTGACGCCTCGGGGACACATGGCCTAAGATATAGTGTAAAACCTGAGTTCATGTCCTGTTCGTTGTGTTTACCTTTTCACATCCAAGTCCACTGCTCATATTGAAGAATGGATCAAAGTGGGAGTCAAAGATAGATGGAAAAAACAAATCTTGTACAGATAACTTGGATTCTGTAACTCAACATACAAAAGGCGCTGTGACATAATAAACATCCACATAAATCCAAATATATGAACTTATGGTCGAAAACAAATTCCTAAAGCCCCACCAAGATATTCAAAAGTGATTAAAAAATAATTAAAATACACAATATGCCATAAGGCTTAGTCATTTGGCAAATAAATGAAGCAATGTTTTCTTTTGTTTCATCCAAAAAGCAGTGAAGTGAAAAGCTCTGCTCTGAATGATCACATTTTATACTCAGTGAAGCGTGATAATTTCCTCTCATGAGACAAAATGATCCAGTTTAATTACAAATATAACGTTAACCTCCGTAATGGGGTCAGAGTCTGTCAACCTTCCTTCTCCACATTAAAAACCACCAAACTACGCCATGTGCGCCGAGCTCCCTACAGGCTGTGAATAATGGGCAATTATTTAATGTGCCCTCAACGTCCTCGCCCATTATGAATTAAAGTTTGGACGGTGTTGAGAGGTAACGGCTGAGGCTAACACTTTTGAGAGCTGTCGAGCTTTGCTCTGATGCAAAGACAAAAGGCCAAGAGGGGGGAGAAAAACGGGTCAGCGGTACCGCAAAAGCAGGGATTGCAGGGCTGGACAGATCCAGATGAAACCACCATTACACACCAACGGGAGATGTGTTTAACATGGTGCGATGGTGGCCATGTGAATGATGGGATGACACCTCTGGGGAGTGTGTCGGCCCCATGCTACACACCCAAATGGAGGTCAGGCCGGAGGGGTGGAGGATTTGTCAGGGTGAGCCTAGGACTGGAGGGTGACGAGAGCCGACTGCAGCATAAGTTTAAAGCAGGTGGTGGGCTGTAATAAAGATGGCTACAGGACATTTTCCACACGTGTAGCATCTTTTCCTTACATTAAACAAGCAAAATTTGTATTTTAAAATGTATTTTTACAGTTTAACAGAAACAGCATCAACAACATATTTGGTGAAACTGAAATTTGTTTCAGTTTGGAATAGTTTTTTTTTTTGTTAAAATATAAATTAATAATAGGGCTGTGCAATATATAAATTAATAATAGGGCTGTGCTGATACGTACGATAAGATTTTTGATACTGTAAAGTTGTGATGCCTAAATTGACTTGTAGCATTTAAACAACTCTATTGTTGACAAAATAGAATAGAATTTTAATATTAGCCTTTTATAATAATCTATAAAACTAAAGTAATTATCGGCTGAAGAGTATCGACATGAATTCTAAATAATTGTTACATTTACTTAAAAAAACAAAAAACAACAAAAAAACACTACTGTTCAAAAGTTTGGTGTCGGTATGATTAAGTCTCTTATGCTTGGTATATTGTATTGTAATTTTCTTTTTTCCCCCTAAATTTTAAAATGTATTCCTGAGATCTGAATTTTCAGCAGCCATTATTCAGTCTTCAGTGTCACATTATCCTTGAGAAATCATTCTAATATGCTGATTTGGTTCTCAAGAAATATTTCTTATCATTATCAATGTTGAAAACAGTTGTGCTGCTTAATATTTTCGCAGAAACGGTAATATACATTTTTCAGGAAAGTTCAACAGAAGAACATTTAGTAAAATATCTTTACAGTCACTTTTGATCAATTTAATTTGGATCTTAACAACAATAAAAACCTTACTAACCCCAAACTTTTGACCGGTAGTGCAAAAAATTAAAATAAAAGTGTTTTGACACAATAATATGTTGTCCTCAGTTAATGGGTCATCTGAGTCCAGACACACCAGACGCACTGAAAAGTTATGACTACTCAACCACTGCAGACTTTGTGGATCAATAAACTTCTGTTCATATGTAGGGGTGCAGCCTATAATAGCCTAATACCAACAAACCAATAAGCCCTTCTTGTATGATTTTGATCAATATTTCATAGAATGATAAACTGATTTATACAATATTGGATATAGATCTCTAATAGACTGGACTTTACAGCGTTTTTAATTTGTAAAATACACACAAACAACAAAAAAATATTTTATTATACCGCCATTGTGTTTTTCAAGTTCTTTATGGCTTCCTTTTCTTGTCTAAGTACCTGTCTGGTTCTGATTGATTTAATTAAAGCTCAAGGACTTCCAATCAATAAGGATTTTTTCCCCCAGTTTGAAGAATTCGTTCCATATGGTGTCATACACGAACATGGTGGATATTTGTGTACAGGGTGCACAAAAACATGAGAAACAAAAGAAACGGACTGTGTGCATTCATCTACGCGCTCTCACCTAAAATAACCACAGAAGTAAGTGCTGGCCTAATATTGACTGGGTGTCAGCAGACCAGCACAAACAGCAAAAAGACAAGCTAATGTTTCAGAGGTCATGTTTGCTCAGGCTTTTCCCTTAGTGACACAGAACCTCATCACTAAGAATTGAAATGGGTTATAAAAGGGAAAATAAAACTGGTCTATTGTGCTGCCACAAATATGAAGTTAATACAGCACAAACTGCAATTTCCTAATTTGGAAATAAAATAATTAAATAACTGTAAATTAATTATTTGACGCATAGAAATATTCAACAGGCCTACATAGGTAATTTTGCCAGAAAAGTAAATTATTTGGCACTCTGAAAGAGCTTGCAGGGTCAAAATGCATCATGGCCCGTTTGCCCTTCTGTCAGGTGAATAGGACTGCACTGATCTACACAGGATACAGCAGATAGTGACGGTTTGCTTAAGCAGGAGCAAAGACCACACCCTAATGGGAAATTAAGGGTGTGAAGCACTTGAATGTGGTCTTGTCAGACTAAAGCAAACATTTTACTAGATGTAGCCTACTTTTCAAAAATTACTTTTTAAATATTAAAATAAAAGTCGTTTTAAATGTTAATAATATTTCAAAAGTACGGTATTTTTTGGCAAATAAATGCCTTGGTGAGTATGTAAGATTTCTTTCAAAAACAAAAAAATTATGCTGACCCCAAACCTTTTAACTGTAGTGTCCAACACACATACATTTACATTTAGCAGTAAACAAAATGCTCTGAACAAACAAGTTCTGATCATGTTAAAAATTTATCAAATACTGTTTTGGTGAGCAGAGCACTGGGAAACTGTGGAGTGGTATGTTTTGGCAACAGCCAAACCCTAGTCTCACTTACCTTGGTTAAGGACTCCAGTTCAAATTCATTCACAAAGGCAGATTGACTGGATAACCGCTGGAAGAGAAAGGCTCCATGTCACAAAAGGAAAATTCAACCACTGAGCATCCACTGCACACTGCCAACACTTGGCTAACCTCTGTGTTTGGGAATGTCTGCCCTCAGATGCCATTTTAAGCATCTTTGGGAGCCTGTTCTTCCTCGAATATGATCTGTGAACTTTGATTCCTGCTTATTGGATCATAGAAATAAATACAAAATACTAAGATATGTGTTAGTACATTAAATTTAAGGACATATAAGCAGATATTCCTACCTGTTTGGGTCTCTAAGCTGTCTTTTAGCACCGATACATTCAGTAAAGGTGTAGGAAGCAAAGGTTCAACTGTTATACAAGTGTCTGTTTTACTAGTTCTTCTCTCCCTTTTTAACCTCTCTGCAGATGGCGTCTCTGCTTCCCCAATTTTCTGCTGGTTAACTCTTTGTGTCTGCTCTCTTTCCTTTCTATTCAGGATATGGCCTTTCCCTTTCTGGTTTAAGTGTAGTTTAAGTGAGGTTGGAGGCCTTGAACTAGATTTGCGTGGAGCTTGGGACTTTACTGGCACTCTCTCCCTGATGCTTGCATCTGAACTTTGACCTGCTGAATTCAAGCACATGCACCTTCAGAATGAGCATTGAGAAAATCTTAATGCCTGAATAGAATAATGCTTAAAACTGTGGAAAGAGATTTCTTGTACAGCACTGCTCTTATAAAAAAAAAACATTTTACTGATTGTGGAGAGACAAGGGGTGAATTAGGCTAATTCAATTACATTTATTAGTTTAATAAATGGCTAGCTGGGGCAGGGTCCAACTGTTTTGCAGTTATGCATGGCTGCAGACAGCTTATTATGATGTCTTGAACTACACATATTCTCACGCCTTAGCCTTTAGCATCCTCATTCAGATTGATACTAATGGTCCGGTCTCAGCCCGCCATGCAATTACAATAACGAACTGGCTGCCTCTGCACAGGGCAGATGAAGAGGGATGAGCTTTAATAAAATTTCTTCCTTTGCCCCCACATTAACGGTGTTGCCATTTAAGCCCCTCTAACGAGACAAATCTTGTCAGGCTAATGGCGGTTAATTTGCTAGAGCCTCCCCCTCTCTGCAAAGTCTCAGGAAAGAAAAAAAAGTAATTTAATATGTTCCTTGGAACGTAATGAGAGTAATAACATATTTTAGAGTCCATTTTCATTCTTATCACAGTCAGACTATTCGAATATTGCTGCCAGTAACAACACCGTTCAAAAATATTATCTAAAAAAGCATTATCCTTTAGATGCGGAACAAACACTGTAACTCCATACTGTCATATTTATGTATTCAAATACTAAGATGACTTTTTCTAGTTCTGCTAATAGACATAGTAGTAAAATTAATATTTTTACAATAAATAAACAAATAAAACATTTTTTTTTGTTGTTTAAGGTCATGGACACATAAAGAGAGAGAATAGAAATTCTGTTAGATGTTTCAAACACCACAAGAGTGGTCAAACTTACAAAGTATGAAGACCTGAACATGCCTTAAAATTACCAATAAAAACAACAACAAAAAAACTATTTAACTCACTAAACAGATTAATTACAATTTTAATAATAATAATAGAAATAATAATAAGGTAACACTTTAGAATAGGGACCAATTCTCACTATTAACTAGTTGCTTATTATTAACATATTGGCTATTTATTAGTACTTATAAAGCAAATATTCTGCATGACCCTATTCTACATTCCTAATCCTACCCAATACCTAAACTCAACAACTACCTTACTAACTATTAATAAGCAGCAAATTAGGATTTTTTAGAAGCAAAGGTCATAGTTAATGATTTGTTAATAGTGAGAATTGGACATTAAAATAAAGTTTGACCAATAATAATAATAATAATAGCTTTCTTTGTTGTTCTTTGTTGTTCCAAGTAGGGATGTCAATTTTCGATCATTTCCATGATCGATCGTCGTTTAAATTAACGATCAATTAATCGATTAATCGTTAACCTTAATGCTGCAAAATGCGTCTATGCAGCCTTTGTGTTGTTTCAATTTAAATGTACTTTTAAAGGTTAAATCACATTAAAAGCTTAATTTGTACATTATGAATGAATGATGATGCATTTATATACCGTCACCGTCACTCACAGCCGCTCGCACGTTTTTTGCGCATGAGCCGCACGCAGCCCCAAATTAAACGACTTAATCGACCATCGATAGCTTTAATCGATTGCATGTCTTATCGACAATTAATCGATCGTCGATTAATCGTTGACATCCCTAGTTCCAAGTCATGGAAACAAGAGAGAGGAAAGAGTAACATGCACTGATCTAAACCCTCGCAATCTTCCTCTGAGTCCGCACTTTCGTGACGTAATGCCGCTTTGACTGTCGGGTAGAAGTCTGCTGCAGAGCTCACACCAGTGCGGCCTCGGCAGAAGTGCTGATCGAAGGCTCATAACGGCCCTTCTGAACGCTAAAATGACAAATGGGACACCCTACGGTCTCGTGAACTTAACGGACACGAGCACGCGGCGGCCATTGTAAATCCGTAAGACCTTAAGTGCACATGAAGTGTGCCATTTGGGACAGGGCCAATGACTGGATCGCTCATTCCGACAGGCAGTAAAGCCACCCTACCGGCAGAGAGCACCATTGAGTCACAGCTAAAACACTGACCTAAAATCACCCTATTTGAAGCGAGTCAGTCACAAGGGGGAGACTGAGTATGGGACACAAGTATGGGAATACTGGGGAATACCAATATGGCGGAGCAGCTGCATCACTTTCATGACGTCATGAGCAATCCAGTTCTCTATTATAGATCAGTGGTAACATGTTATTTTTAAATATAAACAGAACTAGTAAATACAGAAGCCCAGAACACGCACTATTATGAAACATTAGGGTGGGTTGCACCAACAAGGATTAAATTAAGCAAAGTTTAGAGCTAATCAAGGATTTGTTGATCTGGGTTTTTATTTTAAATCGAGTTATGTTGCACGCACCACTTAATTTTAAACTTAGATTAACAAATCGGGGATTGGAATTCTAACCTGCGATTAAATCCTCCATCTACGATTAATTAATTATCTCCGCCATGATGGATTCGTCATGTAATTAAATAGCAACAATGTTAACATTCCTTATCCTCTGTCTCTGACATAAGTTGCTTTTGTCGATAAAGGAAATAAACGTGTAAAATGTCAGCAGTCTTTATAAACCGCTAGGCTACGTTCGCATTGTCAGTTTATGGGACTGACAAATGCATTTACTTATAGGTGTGAGTCTCGAAATGTCCCATTCACACAGCAGCTTACAGTTGCGTTTGGAATACTGTCTGTATGAATGTGCAACGGGAGTCAAGCCCGTATTCTTTACCAGTAACCATAGCAACAGTGACCATTGACCAAAGTAAAATCAAAGATGGCGACGTCCATAATACTTAAAAGTGTTATCACTTCTGACATGACAAGAGTCCAATCGAGCCACGAGTTCTTCCGTCAAATCTTCATTAACCGACAGCAGCTTTTATTTGGGTAGAGAGCAGAGCATATTTGAGTCGCGCGCCAAACACAAAACTGACGGGAGCGGCTCCGGTGGAAAACTGGATCTAAAACTTTCAGATGACACACAGATAATTTCTCTGTCATTGTAAGTTACCAAAACCACACATGAAAACACGTAACACACGCATGTTTATGCAGTAGAGCGGCTCTCTCGCAGTGTATGACGTGACAGACAACTAGTTGTCCAGTCCTGTTCCATTCACACAGCGCGTGTGTTCCGAGAATGCGGTTGTGAATCCTGAAAATTTACAGGTGTGAGTTCGGTTACAGAATGCGGTTGTCACACCCGAAAAAAAACCGCACTGTGTGTGAACGTAACCGTATTAAGGACTCAAATACAGGACTGACAACCGTATTCTGCTGCTGTGTGAACGTAGCCGTGTTAAGGACTCAAATACAGGACTGACAACTGTATTCTGCTGCTGTGTGAACGTGGCCGCAGAGAGACCGCTGATCAAACGGTTGATCAAGCAAGCAATGAAAACTTTGAGGCAGTGCATAAGGATTTCATAATCTTGGAAATATATTTATAGTATCAATTAGAGCCCTGCACGGGCCTCAAATGTAGGCCCTAGCCCGGCTCAGGCCCAAGACGCTCAGGCCCTTGTCCGACAGCTTATCAGAATTCTTGGCCCGAGTCCGACCTTTTTTCCCCTTCTCCCGAAACAGCTTATAGGCTACTACTGTTTCAGCTATTAAAATAGTTCAGTTTTGTGGCAAAGTGATTATATTTCAGTCGTATTTTTATTAAGCTAATTTTGAAAAACGTTTGGAGCATTTTTTTGTTCGTTAAATGTAAGTTTTTGTTTTTTTTAAATAATGACCATTTGTGTGCACTCACAATATCAACAAAATGTTGTGCTTTTAAAGAAAACATACAAGATGCGCTTTCTGCTGTCTTGGTCGTAGGAGCGCTTCACAATGATGAACCGAAACACTTGCCTCACAGACTTGCTAAATGTATCTATAGAAAGGTTTGAATTACTACTTTAAAACAAAATAATTCAAATAAAAAACAAAAACGGTTTCATTATAAAATCTCTAAAGATGCAGTTCTCTCTAAAGGCACGTCCAATGAGGAGATGGCAAGTCAGGATCATCAACTTCATCTTGGCGACACTGACTCAGAAAACACTAGTTTATTAATAAATAATTCAAATATCTCCTTACTATTTCCCCACTACACATTTATGGTAATTACTTTTGCTGGGGCTTTGCGGCACGCTTTAGCCTATTGCATGCACTCGCACGCGAAACTCTTCTAGTTGCGCTGAAGGCATTTGTGCTCGCTGCTGCTCTTGACAGGTGCGGTAGCACGGTCTCGTGTTGTTTCCACCACCAGCGCGGCAAAAAAATGTTATCACCATAATTGATGGATGTCTAAAATATAAAAATAAGGAGAAGCCTAAAATAGGCCCAATGCCCGGCCCGCGTCTGAGCTATGATGTGAAAAAGGACCCAAAGCCCGGCTCTGGGGTTGTAAAGAAGTCGGGGCCTGTTGGGCCCGGGCTGAAATGCAGGGCTCTAGTATCAATTAATGGAGTATAGCTTGACAAAACAACCGAGATAAGAGAAAATAACTGGCATGATTTGCGGAGTGACTACCTCCGCTCGTGACAGCACCACACTTGTCCGTTTGATCACCGTTCAGCACGCGTGTGGAGCGACCGTGAGAAACGAGAGGTGCGGCCGCGATCCTGTCTTCTTTTCTTTGTCGTACGCTGAGATGCACCGAGATAAGTGACAGATTCACATTCCGGACTCGATAGCAGACGCAAGTATACTACGGGCTGCCACGACCCTCACAATCTGCCGGCTCAGTGCGCTTTAATTTTAATTTTACTTTATAATAAACACCTCTCTGAGACCAGACGACACACCCACTGTTTCTGTCTTTGTTCAATCAGCCACATATTGTAACTGTAGGTGCACTTTATTTTATTTAAACCTCCTCACCTGTAAATTTAAAGTTAATCCCTAATTGAGATTAAAATCTGAGTTTAAAATTATGGAGCAACAGGATTAAAGTTAATCTATTTTAAATATAAAATAAACCAAGGATCAAAATGATGGTTTAAATGTAAACCTGCTTATTTTTAAACAAGTTTTAAAGTTTGGTGCAACAGAATTATTAGATAAACCTTGATTTAATCTAGATTTAAGTTTAATGCTTATTGGTGCAACCCATAATAGTATTGACATTTTTAATTAACACTATTTAATTAATTAAAATAAACAACTACTTATATTTTTAATAACACTTCCACTAATAATTACAATTTACATAATACAAATTTTAATTACCACTTTATTAAAAATACTTTACTATAGAATTAGCCCGGTTCAATGCGTTATTTGTGTGTTCATGTAACATAATCCTTCACATGTTGTCATTTCTTAGAGCTTTTAGTGAGAGCGAGACAGAAAGAAGCAGCTTTCTATGTCTGTTTACAGACCCGCCTGCCCTTGGCGCCCCAGCCCCCAGCACTACACAGCTGCCCCCTGTTTACATTCAGAGTTCACACAAATAAAACTTTACTGGGCTGTAATCTCTGAGTAAAAATGCAGAACCTCTCAGCCGAGTGAAATCAGCCATGTACACCCCTGCCCACACCTCCTTCCAATTTTTAGCCCCCACAGTACAGTACATCTCATTAAAATCAACCCGGTCAAGACATTACGTCGCAGAGAGGAGGATGTGCTTGTCACTTATTTTAATAATTCTTATAAAAGATACACAGATTCTCAGGAGCTTATTAAAGACAGATCAGCGGCCGTATGTTGATTTTTGGGGGTACGATTAAAATGTTCATTATTACACCAAATAAGACACAATAGACTTGCATACATTCGCTCTTTTCTTTCTTCATCATACACAAAGCTAAACATCAGTCATCAATTATAATTATGCACGGTTGGCTAGTTGGGGGCACGCGTTTAAAATAGTTGGTGAGTTTACCTGATGCTGCTGATGTGTTGGGCCTTTTCTGCCTACATCTGGAGAGTCTACGTAACCGACTACTGCTGGCACCATTTTGTGAGCCAATATCTGTCCCGCAGTTTAAACCTCTCTGCTCTGTACTACCCTGTAACAATGTGTTGTCTGGGACAGCGCTGCTCACAAGGTCTTCAGACAATGTCCTCTTTCCTTCCTCTGAACCAAAGAGGTCCTCTAAAAGAACACTGGCTGTGCTATTAGCGAGAGGATGGCTGACTTCTGGAGGAGATTTCTCCACCTCAGTAGTCTCTTCCTTCTCCTCCTCATCTCCTTCAAAAAGCTCAGGGCTGTGGAAGATACTTTGTTCATCCACTTCAGTATCTTCATGGTCCATTCCGCTGGTGGTATCCTTTGAAGTAGAGGCAGGGATAACAAAGACCTGCTCAAGTTGAGGTTCAACTGAACTGTCATTTAGGTCAGGAACCACATTTATTTGGTGCTTTGGTGCCACAGAAATAACTTCATGCTGAACTTGCTTGTTGATCACTGAACTCGAATCTGGCTCGGATTGAAAAATAGGAGTCTTGAATTGGCTACTGACTGGAGTGGAAGTGAAGAGGTGGCTTGTAGGCCATGGTGTTCTTTGGACATTATGTTCTCTGCTTGGTTCAGATGGATGCTGCATATTCTTTTTATCACCTGTTCAAACAGACAGACACAAAGACATCTGAGTGACAATTATACAAAACTCTTGGGTGTGTATACCGGCTCAAATGTTCACCTCAAAGCAGAATCTTTGGTTAAAACAATACAGCCTGCATTGTTCGTCAGACAAAACACGTTTGAGGGTTAGCTTTAATTAAGTGGTGGAGCACAGGGTCTCTATGATAACTGTGTATAGGGCTTTAGGTTTGGGTCTACAATATGGTTTATATGTCTGAATGAGTGGAGTCCCTGATTTGTTCTCAAGTGTACGCAAATACTCACGCTCAATTTACCACAAACAAAGGTCAAAGGGATTTCATTAAAAGCAACAGTCAGACATCTGCTCATCCCAATGCTGTTCAGTCAGTCACGGGCCACAGAGTCTGACAGGGGCAATGAGGAGTGAATAGTGTGTACAGCACACACGCATACATGTACATGCCACATAAATGCACGCTCACTTACCACATGGTTTTACATAAAGGTGCCCACAATGTTAAAGAAATAGCTGACCCAAAAATACATTTTGTCATTGTTTACTCACCCTCACATTGGTTTAAATCTATTTGACTTCCTTAGTTTTCTTTGGTAAACTAAAGGAAAAATCTTGAAGAATGTACTGGCCACTTGTTTACACAAACTAGAGTAGTTATTAAAAGTTTAGGGTTGGTAAAATCTTCTCTCTTATCCTCATTAAAGCTGCATTTATTTGATGATAAAACTGATCATCAGCTACTACTCAAATCTTAAATGTCACATCACATTTTAATTTGGTGTGCAAGAAACATTTCTTATTAACAATGTTGAAAACAGCTGCGCAGCTTAATGTTTGTGTAAACAACTTTTTTCAGGATTCTCAGTAATCTTTCATGAATATAATGTTCAAAAGACTAGAATATATTTAAAATAGAAAGTTATTGAAATTTATTATTTATTTTTTTATGTAACATTATAAATGTACTTTCTTTCTCTTTTGATTAATTTAATGCATCCTTGCTAAATAAAACTATCAATGTCTTAAAAATTGTTACTGACCCCAAAGTTGAAGAGTATTGTTTGGGCTGTCAAGCTCCAAAATGGGGAGGGGGGGGGGAGAAATTAATAAATAATAATAAATAAATAATAATAAAATAAGATACTAAAATAAAATTAAAAAAAATCCAAATGACTGCAGTTATAATCAGTCATTCTTCTCTTTTGTTCAACAGCAAAAACAACAACAACAAAAACAACAAAAAACTATGTTCATTTACAATAAGATGATAAATGATTTTTCAATTTTTCGGTGAACTTTTCCTTTAAACGACATGAAGAGCAAGATGTATATAATCCAAAAAGGTCTCATTTTAAAAGATAGAAATAACTGCATGGAAGTTACAGGCCTTTAATGGAGTGAAGCAGGAAACCGTTGGCCCAACAGTTATCCATCATCACCAAATACAGTGACTTCCTTCAGGACGCAAATGAGAATGTTAAACAAATACAATAAATTTTTTTTTCTCCACTCAAGCCATATACCTGATTCAGAAGACCTGCTCTCAGAGTTGGCTGCCCGCACCTCGGTGTGTAGGTTCGGCGGTGCAAGCCTATGGTCAAATGGCTTGAGGGGGGTGATTATCTCAGGAGGGGGTGAGGTAATAGTGGAAGGGCTGGGGTGTTGAGGGGCAGCTTGAGATTGTGTCTCTTCAAAGGTCTCTACTGCCCCCCGCTGGCCTTGAGAAAAGGACTCCAGGGACTGCATGGCGCCAGTGAAGGTGTCATGGTGCCTCACTAGCTGACGCACCCACTTTGACAGGCCTGAGAAAAGAGGACAGCAGCGTTTGACAAACATTTAACCACTCTACTTGACCATTATTTTCATAACACTCTACCACAGTACTGTCAATACGTGTAGATTTTCAAGTAATGAATGTTTTCAACCCATCACTGTTACATGTAAAAGAGCAAGACCTTATGTACACATTATCTGGCCACAGTCCAGTCAAACCCACTGCGGTAGGTCATTATCTCCATCTAGTGATACAGAAATGGAACTACAGCTTGGTGACACAAAGGGACAATCATTTTTAGCACTTTTAGACCATTAGTAATTTACCTGTGATGTATTTGTTCGGGTTCGTCCTAAACCGGTCATCAACCAGTATAAGTGCCCCCCAGTCATTTCGATGTCGTATACACCTATGAGGACAGCAAACACCAAATTGGTCTTAAAAGATTTGTACCATGTCAGAGAAATACATATGTATAAATACCAATTGTAAAATTAATGTGGCTCTGACCTTCCGAGTGCCTGGTTTAGTGCCCGATATGCTTGAATCTCGTACCAGCGCCCACCAGGCAGAAGCCCTCGTGACTTGGCATGCTTGTCATTGTATTTCATCTTCAGTTCAACCTGCAATGCAAAAAAACTGACTTGGACCAAAATAGCTCCTATAAAAACATTAAGCATAGAATTTCAGGAGATGGTAGGGGTAAAATAAAAATGATCACTGGATGAGAATAAGCTGCATGATATATAGACTACCATTCAAAAGTCTAGGGTCAGAAAGGAATTATTGGAATTTCTGCTTTTATTCAGCAAGGGTTCATTAAATTGATAGAAACTGACAGTAAATACATTTATAATGTTACAAAAAAAATCTTTTTTTTAATGTTTCTTTAAACTTTCTATTTATTAAGGAATCCTGAAAAAAAGTATCACTGTTTCCATAAAAATATTTAGCAGCCCAGCTGTTTTCAACAATAAAAATTAAATGTTTCTTGAGCAACAACTCAGCATTTTAGAATTATTTCCGAAGGATCATGTGACACTGAGGAGACTGGAGTAATGTCTGCTGAAAACTCAGCTTTGCCACCACTGGAATAAATTACATATTAAAATATATTAAAATAAAAAAACAGTTCTTTTAAATTATAATATTTCACAATATTGATTTTACTACATTTTTGATGATTATTTTTCTGGAAATGTACAGGTCTTCTAACTGGAAGGTTGCTGGTTTAGGCAATTCATGAGCCAATCCTGAGGCATTCTGCTTAACTTAGACCTACTTTCTTCTGTGAAACACAGAAGACTTACAAGTTTAAAATGACAGTAAAGTGACAGAATTTTGCTCTTGTTCAAATAAAGATTACATTTTAAACTGTCAAAGAAGACAGTATTAATCTTCACCAACTCATTCTTAATTCTTCAGAAGACCCAACAGGCCACACCTGGGAGTTGGGCAGCTGCAGCACCCACCGTGCCGCTCATATAGAACTAATTAGATTAACACTGGCAGGAGGTAGGGCTGGTGAGCAGTGATCTGCAGAGGGCAAAGCTCCCCTGAAGATGACACCCTGGGCCTGAAGTGCTTTCATACTCGCCTGCCCACACCCGCTGATCCATTGCAAAGAGGCGGAAGAAAGAGGCCACCAGACAATAGGCATCTGCTTTGCCATAAAAATGCCAGGGAGGCATCCATCAATTTTCACCCACTGCCCTCACGGTTTTAACGCTAACCTTTTTGAATTGACAAGTGAAAAGTTCAAATACCGTCGGATGGGACAGGACGGCCAAAGCCTTAACTATTTGTGACAGGTACTGTGCTTTCAGATGCCACAACCTGCACGAGGGCATGACCGTCGCAGGTAAGGCTTGTCTCTTGTACACATCAACTCTGCGACATCCCCGATGTTGTCACACACCTTAATCAGGAATATTTAGAAACACATGGACACGTTGACATACACATGGGGCTGAATTGAAGAGCAAACACTTCAGCATGACCAAATCCGCCATCTGATGCACAATCTCAATCTCTAACCCAGTGGAAGGGTTAAAAGCATCTGGATAGGAATCCTGTCGTCAACTAAAGGCCGCTACCCCGAGGCGGACTGGCATATAAATCCAATCAGAGTCTATTTCACTATCAAGGCCCTTCACCTCCCGGTATCACATCAACACTCAATCCGACATGACAGCTTGCATATGTGAAAAAGCCAATTCTCGCTGCTAGCCAAATCTCCTCAATGTGCAAGAAACCGCATGCTGGAAGGGATTACGTAAAATGTCAGGAGATAGCCCACTCTCACATCAGCTTCAACCTCCGTACCTGTTCATCCTTAAAAACAGACATTTGACCAAGAGGCATGCATTACTGCAGAGCGGAACACTGCTGCCGCCATGCCCGTCACCAAGATCTCGTAGCCTGCTGTCTGTCCGTGTTAGGAAACAGCAGAGCGGGTCACACTAAGAGTCCTCGTCTCCGTAATTAAAAGGAAAATCAAAGAGAAATGAGATACAACATTCCACACAAACCTTTACAATTGAACACACTTTCCATGGTCTCGCACAAGCTGTTCATTAGGCATCGAGACACGGCATCAGCTGGAATAGGCCTTTTACTGCCTTTTAAATCTGAGATTATTTTTCTTAGCGAAACAAAACATGTTCCCTCCAGTTTTTATGTTCACCAGAGGCTATTTTTATGTGTGCACCATCAGCTTACAATGCCTTAGACTGTTTAAAGTTCACCTTTGATCTTGCTCCCAATAACGGACTAATAAAAGCGATACTCTCGTTTCAGAGGCACTTTAATAGCTTTTCTGTCTATCTGGGAAGACTGTGCAGGCATCCACACAACAGGAACTCTACTCTGACTACAGAGTAGAAAGTTAAGCCACAAGTCACAATGAATTCAAGCATGTGCGTACCTTTCTGAAAGCTTGAAACAAACAATAATGAAACAATTTATATTTTTACATTTTCTGAGTGACGATGCAAAAATTAATGTGCTTGTCAGACTGGCTTTGTATAGTTACCATTGCACTCTGACAGTAAATAGTGTCAGTGTCCTCTCTTTCCTTTGCATTAATAGGGTCATATCCTAGATATCCCAAGGGGTCATCTGCATCCCCCCATGCATGCACTCAACCAAAAGCTTACATGCAGGCTATCAGTATATATAAACATTGTTGTGTTGTTAATTGCTAACTGTTGAGTGAACTGTTGTTTCCTAGTATGAACAATGAAGAGATGGACTTACGCTTGCATAAAACAGAGTTCGTACTCTTTTTAAACAATGGATTTCCATGACCTTGCCAGTCATTTGTGATTACAGAATAAAGATTTTAAAAAATAATTTAGATTCAGACATATTCTGGAAACTGAATCCTTTATCATTCTGTAAACTGATTTTACCAATTCCAGTTTTGCTCAAAAGAACAATTCAATGACAAATTGAACATCATTAAGGCTTGCAAACCACTTTTATTTTAACAGAAATGTAAAAAATTTATACTACTATTCAGAATTTTGGGTTCAAGATTTTTTAAGTAGTTAATACTTTTATTTAGAGCCCGACCGATATATCGTTTTGCCGATATTATCGGCCGATATGAGCCTGTCGCCGATATATCGGTATCGGCGAATATGCCACCGATATGAAATTTTTTTTACAGAACATATAACGCAGATAAAATGCTTGAAATGGTGTAATTACTTAGTTTGTCCAGCAGACCGCACTCTATTGTTTGCTACTGGCGACCTGGATGAAACACTTTAAAGCTTAAGTCTATGGAAAACCATTGAAACTTTGAACGGACATATCTCCGTAACGGCACGGCGAATCCACACCAAATTCAGGGGATCCCTTCAGCTCGAGGAACCCTCT
>NW_015633186.1:720586-796104 GCF_001515625.1 Sinocyclocheilus rhinocerous | reverse complement strand
GTCGATAGCTCCCGGGGTTCGGGAGTTACGGGTGGTTAAATTCGCTGACCGGCGCCGACCGATCAAGCGATCCCAGGGGGCTACCGACACGCGGGTGGTGGCGTTCGAGAGGGCTCCTCGAGCTGAAGCGATCCCCGAATTTGGAGGAGATCCGACGGCACTTTCGCGAGATAGTGACACCAGTCAACACTTTCACTTCAGTAAGGAGGTCTCTTGTTCAGGCAGCAGCATTCAAGCGTGGTCTTATTCGACCGTAAGTGCCCTGCGAAGTGGACTTCACATGAAATTCCGCCATGATTCCATACACGTTACATTCAAAGGGCAGTACTATAATATACACAAAGAATATCGGCCGATATATCGATTTTTTACTCCCTAATATCGGTATCGGCCCCAAAAAACCCATATCGGTCGGGCTCTACTTTTATTCAGTTACTTTTTCTCAATTACTTTTATTCAGGATGCATTTAACTGACCAAAAGTGACAGTAAAGAAATATATACTGTTACAAAAACAGCAATGACACTGAAGACTGGAGTAATGGCTGCTGAAAATCAAGCTAACCTTTAGCTAACCATTAAGCTGTCATCACAGGAATAAATTACACTGTAAAATAGATCAAAATAGAAAAAGTTATTTTAAATTCTAATAATATTTTACAATATTAGAGTTTTTATTGTATATTTAAACAAAAATGCAGCCTTAAGCATATTTTCATTTTCTTATTTATGTTCACATTTCAATGGCATTTGACTTTCTTAGGTCTGGCAATCATCATCCTGATAAAAAGATGCGTTGAAGATGATTTGCAGAGAGACTTGTTCCCCAACTGCAAAAATAATTCTCATTTCACAAGTAGCAAAGGTTTCAGCAAACTCTCTTCTCTGTTTAGGATACGAAAGAGCCAAAACTCCTTCACCATCCTTCATCTTTTAACCTGCACTAGGCAAACGAAGCAAAGCATCACCCGTGTCGATGGGGGATGTATTGAGGGGAAATCGAGGGCAGCAAACAAACACGTTTGAGTGCTGTCAACCACTTCATGTGGCATTTGAGACAAGGAGAAGCATTACGGTTGGCCAGGTGCACTAGAAACCCCTGCCTCCTTGCTCCTCACCCCCTCTGGCACATCAACTCATCGCTTGTCCACAACAAGCCACATGATTAAAAAACCTACCTCAGAACCCTCCAAAACTCATCCAAAATGGCAAACTCAATCGGACTCCACTGGAGCAGAAGTGAAAAAAAATCAAAGGCCTTCCCCAGAGGTAAGGGTACAACCATGCCAACAGCTTCCGCTAAGGTGAAGGGCTCGGAAGTGTCAATCATCTGTACAAATCCCCACGGTGACAGACCCAGTTAGGAGAGCTTCAACAGACTCTGACAGCAAGGTAGACAGAGGGGGAAGCTTAAAGGTCAGGTCTATCTGCTAAGGACAGGCAGAATACAGCACAATCACTATTGAATTCATTTACGGATCACAGCAAGGGGGGAACTGATGTTCTGCCTACAAAGTAACTTTTTTAAAACATGAACACATATGAGAGGACAAATGACACTTTAGGGTTGAAATGAGGATGAAGAAATGTGAAAAAGTTTTCAATCAGTTTATAAAAAGATTAGGCGAGCCTAGCAAAGTTACTCTCTAATAGGAATGTCTACCATCAGTTCACAGCTCATGAAGCCACTTAGATGGTTTTGAATCATCTTGAAAAAAAAAAAAAAAAAGAAAAAAAAAATCACATCCGGTTGACTAGAACAACTACTAAAGCAATAGACTTTTCAAGGTCAGACATTATAGTGACTTTAGGAATAATGCAAATAATGCCATGTTATTACAGAATTCCATTAATTAAATCTACTATTTTTGATAAAATTGAACATGGCTCATGAGATCGATTACAATTGAGAAACTTCATAGACATGCCAAATACAGTATATGCAATTATAACTGTCATATGATTTTTGCAGACCGTTACCTGCAAGTCTTTGATATTGGGGAATGGGATACCAATAGTGACCACTGCTCTGGCATTATCATCAGTGAAGTCTAAGCCCTCGCTAACCTTCCCTCTGCAAACCGCAACCAGCAGTGCTCCATCTGGGAAAATAAATCATAATCAACACACAGCCAACACATTTAAACAAAGCATTTGGAATGAATCAACACTAACCTCTGTTTTCACTGTTGGCTGCTGTTCCTCTGATGGCCTCGTAGTATGTCTGCAGCAACTCATCAAAATCACCCTTGCCACCACCACGTGGCTCAGTAATTACAGTCTTCCGCTCCTCAAGCTTGTCCCACAGACCTGTGTTCATCCAGCGGTCCCTCAGTTTATCTAACATCTTATAAACAAAAATTGACCATAAATAATTTATTATTTGCAACGGACCCCCAAGACAATCTGATATTTTTAGTATGTACTATACATTTAGTAGTTATTATTAGGACTATAATAATATGCAAGTTCAATGGGTCACCATAATTTTTATTCCTGTTCTGACACAACACATTAGTAATTAGTGTAGAGTAATAATAGCAGTGAGCTTGAAGGGTAAACAGGGATGCTTTTAATAACAAACATAATGAAAACCAAATTCTGGAACGCAAATGTCTGATTCAAAACTGCAGCATTCATGTGGCACCCATTAAATAAAAAAACAGGACTCAGTTGAAGAGGAATGTCTGAACCCTGGGTTGCCCAGTAATTCATAGTTTAATAAATACAGACCTCCTGTTTGCACTGTAAACAATTTGCTGGTTTGGAACTTTTTTTTTTTGTATTTTAATGTATAATGGAATACGCTACTCAGGCAGATTACATTGCACTCTAAAAGCCTGAGAACGAAACATCACAGCAAGACACAGGATGTTTTCTCTTCTGTCTTCTCTCGAGTTCCCATTACTGAGAGCAGATCAACTGCAAGTTTAAACTCAGTTCATAATAAAAATCACTGTTACAGTGCTATTGTTAGTGCAAAAAAGTCAGTGACTCCCAAAGGGGGAACACTGATCTAAAGCTCTTCCAAACAGGGGGCAACTCTTCTCTCTGCTGTACGAATTTTCCTCTTGAATAGGCATGCCTTTACAATCCAAGCGAATCTTCACTGGCTTGGAAATGTGTTAGAAGGGTCAAACAAAAGTTCTGCTTGTGATCAGCAAAAAACTTCACATGACTACAGGAATTTGTGGCTTCATTCAGATAAACAATAACAAGGACTGGAGGAGTGCCTCAGGGCTCAGTATTAGGATCACTGCATTTTTGTTGTTTAGAAGACACAAAACCTAAGCACGTCCACACTTCAAGGAAGACAATAAATTCACCTCAACTACTGCACGATTACATCTTACCTGAGGTGGCTGAGACTTCTGCACAATGAAAACAATTTTACACACTGATGTGGCTGTGAAGTGAAGCAAGCACCGATTTCATCAGGTCTGTGCTTATAGGAACAAACAAGCCACTTGTCTTCAATAAAACATGACACTTGTGCTGAAGATGCAACAGCTCATAAATGTCACTGTTTCAAAATCTAACAGTAAATCAATTGTCCTGCATTTGCTTAAAATCCAATATGAATAAAAGGCAGGGCTGTACAGTGCAACATATATGTCTTAAAAATGTATTAAAAATAAAATGCTAATATTTACTTATTATTTAAAGATGAATTTTCATCATTTTCAAACTTAAAATCAGCAGGCTTTTATTTTGGCAGGTTGCCGGCAAGTAAGTATATGCGCTTCTGGGTTTAGCGCTGCTGACTGAAGTGCATCAGTGAATGAAATGTCACAGTTCTGCATTATGCTTTGAAAATGGCAGCGGGTAGCCTAGATTTATTTATCTATTCAGTTTGAATAGAAATCTTATACAGTATTACAGTTTGTCAATCTAAAATGGTAATTGTGCATTAACAGCTGTCAACCATGTCAGAACTTATTTACACAGCGCATTTTTTATTTTGGTCGCGCACGCGCACCTGCGTACCACTTATGTGCACCCCTGTGTATAATATACTGTACAACGCCACATACATTCACTTCAAATGTTAACTGAGCAGTAGAGTTACACTCACAGGACACTGCACCTATGCGCAATCACCAAAGTACATTATTTGCATGTGATTTAAAGCCTTGCCGGTTAAACATTTCATTTGCGCGCTGTTCTGACCCCCTAACACCTGAAGCGCGCGCACAAAAGCCTGTCAAACAGCGCCTAATTACTGGACCAAGTTGTCTTTCGCGTCTGATTAATTTAGTGTCTAATAATGTCAAAAACGCACAAGGTTTACATATAGACTCAGTTGGTTATGTCTAAAATTAAAATAAACAGTTGAGAGAGAAACAGATGCGTGCAGCTCTTAAAGAGACAGTACTAAACATGCTGCCGACTGTCATTAAAGGAATAGTTCACCCAAAAATATAATTTCTGTCATTATTTACTCACTCACATGTTGTCCCAAACCTGTATTAATTTCTTTCTTGTGCTGAACACAAAAGAAGATATTTTGAAGAATGTGGGTAACCAAACAGTAGCTGGTCCCCATAATTGACTTTGATAGTAGAAAAAAAATACTATGGAAGTAACTGGGGACCAACTGCTTGCTTACCCACATTGTTCAAAAAAAAAACAAAAAACACATTTATGTTCAGCAGAAAAAAGAAACTCAAAGATAAAATAATGACAAGGATTTTTATCTTTGCCCATGCACTTTGGCCTAAATGTCTGATATTTTTTTATTTTATATTTTGTTGTGGTGTAAGAGGTGTTATGTTTCTGCACTCTTCCATTTTTATCAAATTAAGAAAAAACTTTGTCTAAAAACAATTTTTGTGATGGTTTGTATTTTTTGTGCTCTGTATGGAACATCAATGCCTGTTTAAATGATGAACTCCATTACTTGTGTTTGTTTTCAGACATGATAACCTACGTTTTATACTTGTGCTACAACTGTTTGGTCTGTGCTACAAAACTTTCAACCTCTGTAGCACCAGTGCTATGTGCAAAAAAAGTTAACGAACAGCCCTGAAAGGTGAATTATTAATGCTCTCTCAGTAGAATGCCCAAAGAATAAAACAGCACATTATACACCCTGTACTTGGTGGAAATTCAAATTTCTGAGGAAGAGTTCGTAAGAGGAGGAGGAGGAAAAATGGATACATGGATGGTCTTGTTTCGATGGATACAACTGATGGGTTTGGAAGGTGTATTCGACATCTTGAATTTACCTTAAGGGTCAATGTTATTAATTTGTGCTTGGTCTGTGTAACCTGATGATGACCTGAGCGTAACCTGATAATAAAATGCTGGCCCTTAAAAGACAGGGACACATGCAAGCACAAAGACTCCTTGTATAAGCTTGTTGTTTATATTCCCAGAGCTGTAATTTGTAAGGCCTTATAAAAGTGGACGAAATACAATACAGTGCCACTCCAGGAGTCCCTTGGCTCAAAGGGTAATGGTCCTAATGCTTTTATCTCACAGACACTGTGAGTAAACATCACTCTATGTCTGCTTCTATGCAGTCATTTCATTACAGGCATATTTTCCACATCCCTCATCTTGACAGACTAGAGCCGTAGTTTGAAAAACCAAAAGACGAGCCAGCCAGCAGTGAGCTAGAAACTCAAGATTATCACCAGCTGTTCAATTCTATAGACTCATTACAGACTTCATATTTTTCAAGTTTGGAAATGAAAAATTAGCTCCTTTTTAATTTGTGAGATGGAATTTGAATTGAATTGGCCACAGGAAGACGAATATAAATGTAAACTAAATAAAAAAATTTATATTTATATCTATAGTGTATCTTATCTGTCGTATCTATCTATCTATCTATCTATCGTATCACCAGTGTCTATCCTATATACAGTTAACTATCCATCCATCCATCCATCTTATCACCAGTATACCCGTAACACCTCACATTTGATCTATCAAACAAAAAAAATGACAGAATAAATGGACAGCATCCAATGTTGCCAAATGAAATTAGTCACTGCAAGTGTGCACTTGTGTTTTAAGATGTTTGGACAAGGAATGGGAGTTTGTGGGGGTGGTGGTGATGGGATGAGCACATGGCCTTCATGCCTAATTCATAGGCATTATCTGACAAGAGCAGCGCTGTTTCCACAGGGCCTAGACCAGGACACAGCAGAATGAAAATGTCAATCTGCACACTTGGCTGAGGCTCAGGTGCACAAACATGGCAGAAGTGACCCTATACCATCCCTCTCTGAGGTCAGTGACAGTGCCATCAAACAGATGGCGTGCTCAAAAACGACATGAACGCACTAATACCAAACAAGCTCCGACAAATGATAGGAGGCATTTAACCTCATGCAGTCATTTCATTGTGTACATCTGGAGAATGACTGCTTAATCTCAGATTAAAAAAGGTTTAAAGTGTTAATATAATAATTTCCAATGATAATATTACAGTGAAGTGTGAGAGTGCTTGACAACAAAGTACTAGGCTACATTTAACCATCAGTATGAGTGTATAAGGTGCATGCAGCCCCATTTCTGACACCTCGTCTCTCACACTTCTCCCGAGGACTGGGAGCACACAACATCAGTGACCCACTCTCATGTCTTATTCAAGGCCCTGTTACAGCAGACCAGAACCTCACATCTTCAGAACTCTGTGGCAAACTAGCATTATCTGCAACAGATCAACAACAGACACATTGATCACAAAGTCAATTATATTTACTAAGAGGTGACTCTCAGCTGATCATGTACATAAAAAGGAGACAGAAGTGAACCAAATGTCATGTACCTTAAGTCAATCCACTTCTCTAAAAGCTGGGTAAAACCTGTAGCCTGTCACAATAGTAAATAACAAAACATTGTAGTAAATTATGTAGTTTGTTTTAATGGTTTCATCTCCCCTTGTATTCACCCTCTATTCACCCAATATAAGTTTTGTCTGTGTCTACACACAAAATACCCGTATTTTTTGCCATTTTTTATAAAATGAGAGTCTTGACATTGGTGATTAAAAGCACACAAAAAAAAGATAATGAACAAACAAACAAATAAAATCCTAGGATGTATAAACGTCGCACATTAAATGGAATGCTTAGATTAAAACTATTTGATTTAAAAATGACTCCAAAAATATAAAGACAACAATATCTAGGTGAATCAATATTTTATCAGAAATATTTTGAAAATCTATTTTAGCAGAACATGTCTTGATTCACTATTAACATTTCTAAGTAACAAAATGGTGGTTAAACAGCCATAATTCTTAGAAAATAAACAAAATTAGGGCAAGTGGAGTGTCAGTTTGTAATCTTAGTAAATCCTTACTCTGACTATTGGGAATAATCAAACTGTTTGTGTACATGTGAATGTTTATGCCCTTGACAGTAAAGAGACAAGGGTCACATCTCAGAGATGTCTGCACAAAAATGGGTTAACATTTAGAGAAGCTGTTGATAAAACAAAGTGGAGTGAAGACTATCTAGCGAACATCCACAGGCACAACAAAAGGTGAATAATTCATTGTGGTTAGTCGACTAAATATATGCATCACTCAGCTTGTGTCACCATGCTAGATTAAGTCGACCGGATGCAGTTCTCCGAGGGGACATTGTGGTGAGGTGGCACTGCGAGGCACAACTCTGTGCATTCTCTCTCTCTCGCTCTCATTTTCCTCCTCCCACCTACACTGCTCGTTATCTATTTTCCTCCAACCTTGATGCCATTCTGTCATGTGGCAACACATTGCTGTTTTTTCTTTGCAAAAGGCCTCTAAATAATGGACAAACTTGGTTGTAGGGTGGCATAAATGAAACATAGGGCCCTGGTGGCAGCAGGAGAAGACGTGTAGCTGCTGTAAATAATTCAGCTGTCAAATATCACAGTGACGATCACGCCAAGGACAGAGCAGAGTGGCGCCCCTGCCACCTGCCTGCAAGCACCCACACTCTTCAGCGCTGACGTGGAGCAGGCCATTAGTGTGAGGCCAACAGTGAGAACTGAACTTCACAGATAAAGAACAAGATCTGCTGAAGTATGGATCTGTTGTTATCTAGTCAAGAGCTATAGCTGGAATAAGGGCTTGCCTCACTAATGGAGACTTACACACTTTACAGTGGCATGACAGCATAGTACATAAACATTTACTTTGATACACATCTGAAATGGACGGAGTTTGAGCAGAACAATCTCACTTCCTCCAGCTAATAAGTAAATGTGTGAATTGTCTGAGAAAAGAGAAGTTAGTGGTGGGATATAGCACTGCTGCTATTATATGGTCCATTTATATAAAAATATAAAAATTCGAAAACTTTTAATTATATCCACCTTTCTCCTACACAAATTATGGGAGTAACTTCCGTTTACACGGTAAACAATCAGTAACAGGTTCGATCTATGAACGCAATAATAAGCATTTTCAAAAACAGGGTACAATGAGGTGACATTTTACTCACCCTTTAACCATCGATCATTAAAAGGAAATTTAAAATTGTAAAAGCATTTCTATAGACGTTGTTATATCACGTCACATTAATATATATAACGTAACATTATTCTCCTGACTTCTGAAAATAGAAAATGAATGAAAATTTACAGCCCACTCAGTGAAAATGACGAATAAAGATTTTTGGTAGTGCAATCTTATGATCCAAAATGATTTGTTGTTGCAGTCTTTCTGAGTGGAACCCCAAACCAGAAATGCCTTCTATAATTTAAAACGCAGTAGACTCGTTAGGAAAAAGGTGGAGATATATATATATATATATATATATATATATATGTGTGTGTGTAAATACACACAATTTACAATTAAAAAAAACATAAGACTGTTATACAAATAAATACAGTATCTCTGTAATAGAAATCCCTTGAATCACATGTGCCTTTATTGATACTGCTGAGACTGCAGACAATATGCTGAGAGGCCTTGGGGGCTCATAGCCTATGCTCAGACCCCCTGTAGAGCACTTTGACTTTGAGAGGATGCAAGTTGCACAGATACATCCACCAACCCCTCCTTTTCACCCCACCTCAAGCGCCAGGCGCCAGTTTAGATGCATCTTTACACAGACAGCTTGGCGACGTCAGTTCTAATGGCCCTTATCTTAATCTGCTTTAAAAGCATCCTGCGTTTCCACAAGATCTTTTCACCTTTCCTAGCCCACATTTAATAAGCAGGCCCTCTTAGCTGTTTAGCCCTTCTTGTCATGAGGTCATGCCAGACAACATGGGGCAATGTGATTAACAGGGTCCAACTGAGACGGGTTGGAAGTTGCAAAACCACACCTTGAGAACCGTAAAGCGCTTGCGTGTCTATTTGTGTGAGTTCTGAATTATATTGTTGAGGGGCCTGAGGGTGTTATAGCACAATTGGTGTCATGTGGACAAATAGCCAGAACAGACACACATCGACATGGTCCCTTGAAGTGGAGAGATAGGGATCAAGCAGGAGTTTTAAGAGGTGTCTGGAGACTACAGATGGTCTGCTCCTCCTCAGACGGGACTCTCAGGCTCCAGAACCTCTACAGTCTCCAATGAGTCGCTAAACTGCTCAGTTTCCAGATTAAATATTAATCCACATGGAACATTCATACATGGACATGATATACAATAGGGAATTTATGTGGTCAATGTATAAAGAAACTGGTTCTTGTGTTAAAGTTGGGGAAGCATACTATGATCCTGGTAGACTAAATATATTGGATGAAATATATTGGAATTGTACATTAACATTAAGACGTACATGCACACACACACACACACACAGAGAGATAGATATTTAAGAAAGGTAATCATCCCCTCTGAGGATACATCATGACAGGCAGCTTGAATAGGGTTGAATTATTCATGAGCTAAACGTAACAAACAATGAGGAACAAAGTATTTTTCAATGGCTTTCAGTAATTTAACCTGTTACCTGAAAAGGGATACAGAAATACCATGAGTCAGTACTCAAAGGTTTTGTTCATTATCCATAATACATTACAGCTACATATTAGCGTATATGGTCATCATCTGACCACTGCTATTGAATTTTGTAACAGTTACTTTTTGAGTTATGGCTTAGTGGATCCTCTACCGGAATGTCAGACAGAAACCACAGTCTTACACAGCATGCAGATGATATTTTTTTTATAGCATTTTATGGAAAACATCAGCATGTTTACAGAAATGCAAAGTTGTGGTCTCTAAGGCCTCCCAGTGGCAGCTTTGTAGAGCTGCAGTAGCAAACTGACACGACTTACGGTAAAAAAACAACAACTAGTGGTTCAGAATCTTACATTTTGTACACATTATTTATAAGCAAAGAAATAGAAAGTTGGCACTGTATTGCTATGCAGTTGCTAAATATGAGCAACAGTGATGCTTATACTATTGCTCATTGCAATACTGATATACGTACCTTGTAGGATGGCAGGAAGCAGAGAACCCCTTGGCTCACTGTGAGGCAGACTTTCAACAGCAGGGCCCCTACTTCATCCTGGAAGGCAAATGTCTCTGCATGCTGAAATGTGGCGCAAAGTTTACGACCCTGAGGCCCTGCACCAACTGTACCGACCCAGACCTGCAACAAAAAACAATACACAACAATTACACAACTATATTCAAAAGTTTGGGGTGATGTTTTCATAAAGGAAATTAAACTTTTGTTTAGCAAGGACATATTGAACTGATCAAAAGTGACAGCAGGGACATTTAGAATTTTATAAAAGATTTCCATTTCAAATAAATGCTGTTCTTTTTAACTTTATGCTAATCAAAGAATCCTGAATAAAAAAAAAAAGTGTAACTGTTTCCACAAAAAATATTATTAAAATATCTAACGCTGACCTGTGACTTGCTGATGACATGATTTGCCTCCAACTGGATGGAGAATTTGATGCCCAGTTCAGAGGAAAAGGAGCCCATGGGAGAGAGGGTGCCCGAGGTCAGCACGATACTCCGTACTGAGCCGCTCAGATCTGAAAATGCCTGTCGTGACACACATCACCAGCCATAACAGCTTATGATTCATACTCATACTGACAACATCCCAATGAGATTTTAAAAGTACTGCAGAAAAAACAGTTGCTCTCACCACAGCAGGGTTGAGGCACCAAAAGCTCAGGGTGTGCACCAGAGTTTTGGTGCGGGTGCTCTGTCGGCGACGCTGGGGTCGTGCGAAAAAGCCCTGAGCGTCAGGCAGGTCCTGCTGGGTGGTCCACATGTAGCTCTGCTGGAGGGCCACACGGTAATCATCTGCAAACCTGTACATATTCACAAAAAGAAAAATCAAGTAAAACTAACAGATGAATATAGAATAACTAAAGTGGCTTACTAGAGCATGTAGTAGAACATTAGACAAGGATTATCAAGTACACTAAAATACATTGGAAGTTATCTTCATTCATTAAACTAGGGCTGGATGACATGTCAATTATTTAACATACATTTGTGATGATTTTGCTGCCATTATTAAATTAGGCAAAATTTATTTGGCCATGAAGTTTCCTGAAGACTGTGTCATTAAAATAATTTCACCAAACCTCACTATCCTGCGACTTGCAAGTATGATAGAATTTGGACAGCAATATTTTAATAGCGTATCTGATTTTAAAAATTCATTGTTTTACTTTTTGTAGTTTATTTTGAATTTATGGTCCCTCTGTAAATTTTACACTTAAATCTTGTCAACTTTTAGGAGTACACCAGCATAAAGATAGCCTTAAAGCTAAAAGACATGGACTAGAAGCCATAAAACTCCAATTGTGATTTCAAGGGGTCTTTAAAATCACTGCCAAAAACCTTTTTAGAGATAGTAAAGTAAGAAGAATGATGGGTAGTTTGTGATAATGACCTGCAATTTTGTCTGAAAAGAAATTCCAGCACCATAAAGAGGCTTTTGAGCATTGACTGAGTGTTGGAGCTGATGGTGGGAACCTGCACCACGTCTTCTCTCCCGTTCACTAGCCCAATCCGCTCCTCCTTCTCCAGCACCGCTGCCAGGTTTTTCTACACAAAGCAGAGACAAATCAGATAAAAAAAAGGGGATAGACTGTTAGTATACTCCTTCTGGTCAAAGGGGAGGAAGATACATTGAGGAAGGATACCTGTAGCAAAGAGAAGGTGTCTGCTGTGATGCCAAGGCCATGGAAGATGCCAAGAATCTCGGCTCCTGTCCAGACCTTACAGGAAGACTCATATTCACGCTCCTCCAAGCTATTGCAGCTTTCCTTCACCCAACTATATAATTGTAAGGAAACAAACATAATGAATTTAACTTCCTTTCTTTTTTAAAGAGCAATATTAAGCTCACAAGTTAACACAAATGACAGATTTGTCCAAATTAAGAAATATCAAGAATCTTCAGAAAACAGATCTCCGACATATTACATCACATGATGAAGCAGAATATGGATATCCTACTGCCTAAGATGAGAAACTGTTGGAGAAAAGATGGGCCATACTTGGCAAGGCTGCAGCAGAAGGCTAGCAGAGGCCTGTGTTGATCGCGCCGAATGTTGTGTGTCACCATTCCATCCAACTCATCACGCGCCAGCAACAGCTGAGCTTGGTTCAGAGTGTAACTGGCACTCTCACGGGCACAGTCCTCAATGTTATGAGCCTCATCCAGCACCACAATCTGCTCCTTCAGATTGATTTCCATCTGGCAGAGGAACAACATGACAGTTATCACCAGTATCCTAACAAATGTGTCATCAACCTTATTCGAAAACTTCAACTGACTACTTTAAAATATGAGTGAACAGACTGCGTTAATGTTTTTAGTCTCTTAAGTATGCATTTGCTTCATCAAATATATAGAAAACAATATATTGTGAAATATACACTACTTAAAATAATTATTAATTAAAAATATCTGTTTTTAATCTATGATTTGGTGCTCCAGAAACAACTCTTATAATTATCAATGTTGAAAACAGTTTTTGCTGCTTAGTATTTTTGTGGAAACTTTTCTGGATTTTCTATTTATTTGGTGAATAGAATTAGAAAGTTCAAAAGAACAACATTTATTTAAAACAGAAAAAAGTCTTAACTGTAACTTAAACTATTAATTTATTAGTGTATATATTACTCTAAAAAATGTAGTGTTTTTATACACATCAAAAATAAAAATTAATCACCTCATTAGTTTTTTCTGAAACACAGCAAAAAAAGTCTTAAATCTATATAAAGCAAAAAAGCCCTACATTTTACATTATATTATATAGCAGCTTATGCATATGTTATATAGATTATATAGTAGTTTATGCATTGATGCTCACACTTTCACGAATGAGGGGGTCCAGCAGGTAGTTGTAAGGACAGAACACGATGCAAGCATCTTGCATGAGCTCCCGAGCTGCGTAGTAAGCACAGGACCGCAGCTTACCGCCAAGACGGACCAGATCCTCAATGTCCCAGGCTTGATGTAGCCCATGAACCCACTGTAAAGTGCTCTGATCACGCATTTTATGCACATTGTGGTAGTACCGACATGACAGACCCTGAAAGACATGAAATTATATAAACACACCCAAATGTATTTAAATGTATTTATCATTCTATTTTATGAAAATAGGTAATGTTTGAGATGCATAGCAAGCACCAGCAAGACCAAGGTTGTGGGTTTGAATCCCAGGGAATGCATGAACTGATACAATAAACTATTTATTTATTTAAAAATTTACATGTTTTGTTGCAAGTAAACCACATAATTGGACATAGATATTCCTAACACTTGCTTATAATAAATGTGTTTTTTATACAATTATTTAGGCAGGTGTGTCTCCCTGCAGAAAAGGGAAGCATCTGTGCATTGTTTCGTGATTCACTGGAACCTGTAACATGTTGCTGAAAGGCTGATGGCAGCTTCCAGTATACATACCCAAAGAGGGATTAGCCGTCAATGAGAGCACAGGATAAATGTCAACCCGATCGTGCCGTTTTGATCCCCTGTCCTCCAACTCTTATGAAAGTGATGATGGCACTGCTGAGGGGTGTGCGACCTAACGACAAGTGTCTGAAAGGCCTATGCTCTGCAGCCATTCAGTAAGACCAGGAGAGCGGAATAAAGACTCGGCGTGGGGCTCATATAAAGACACAAGAGATGGGGCCCCAGGGAGGATGAGGAAAACGACAGTTCATTCTCTCCCCTCTCTGAGCGGGTTGTCGGCACGGTCTTCCCCGCTTTCATGTGCAAGGGCGCGACACAGTCCAGAGGTGAGTCGACACCTGTGGTGACAGCATAATAGGTATCATTACGCGGGCTGCCCGATGGTCAGAGACTAAGCAACCTGGATAATAACGAAGCTACCACTGGAACAAAGTGCGTTTGAAGCCTTTGACAAGGCTGCACAACAAAAAAGGTCTGTATGACTGATTGGGGATATTATCGCCTGTAACTGTTCTCCACAGCTTTGGTGACGGAGATCAAGTTTGTGAAACCTTAAAGCGAGGGTTTGCATTTCAGGGTCGCCAGCTCGCCTTCTTTTCTTACGACAGTGTTATACTGAAAGGAGAAGAGGGTTCACAGAATAAGTGGCCACACTTGCTGTTTGGCCTGCAGGCTCCTGTGAAGATCAGGAAACGAGGTGTTTGGTTCCACAGAAAAGAGTGGGTCAATCTCCGTTCACAAGATCCAATTCAAGACATTCAATGGCTAACAAATTCATGATGAGTTGATCACTACTTAGGCCCAACACTTAAGGATGAATAGGGCACAGGCCATGACCTGTACACGTAGGACGGCAGAGGAAATAGTGGATGAAGGGGTTATCTTTTGCTATACACACACAAAACACCATTATCAAAAAAAAATAAAATCTAAAATGAGACCATTCTAATAATGCACCACCAATTTGGACCACCAAAAATGCTAATCTTCAGTCAAACGCTGGTTTGCAGCCAAAGAAAACAGGCCAACATCACAGACAGAAACTGTTAGGGTTCAACATTTACTGCTGTTCAGTGGATTTTGTGGGCAAAATCCAGTCATTTCCAATAGGCATCAGGAATTCCATGCAAAAGATTTCTCCACGCAGATTTCGCAGCAGTTTCAAGTTAGTCACGTGGATTCACCGCATTGTCCAAGATCTTTGGTTTGAAAGTGACTTCTGTATGAACTGTGCTTCATACATTGCTGACAATTGCTGAAATGATGTTAACGTAATCAATTGCACAATAACTATTTAACACTTCTTAACTCTTTGTTTGGTTAATGTCATCATTGCACTGAACAACATAAGCACAATTGCAATGTTTCGACCTCTATACAGCTATACAAACAGTAACAAGAAAAAAAAGTGTTAAATATTTATTTCTATGACAAAATATTCTAATATTCATAGAATATCTAGAATATGAAAAATATTAAATCAAATTTAAGTTATTCCAAACAAAGGCTAATTTAGGATTTAAGATTTATTTTTGGCATTTTCACCTTTATTATGATAGGACAGATCAGAACTGACAGGAAGCGAAGTGGGAGAGAGACAGGGGGCGGGATCGGGAAAGGTCCTCAAGACGGGATTCGAACTCGGGACGCCTGTAGCGCAACGGCGCTGAATGTTGGAGAGCTCTCCACAAGGCAACAATGCTAAATTTAAAATAAGTACTTTTAGTACTACATAAGCTTTTTTGGCCTAATGTTTCCAGAATTTTTGTTTCTGAGAATTACTTTTTATTTTAAACGTCCTTAAAATATAAGTGGGGATTTTAGGACAACCAAGAGAAAGAGATTCATTGATGATCTTTAGGTTTCTCTCAAAACACTAATATTGGCAGAGTTCAGGGTTCAGGCCTTGAACTCATTGAACCAGGAGATGTCTAAGTCTACTCTCTTTTATCCCTCTGAGAGGCTCTAATGATGACAGATGAATGAAGAACCTGTGCTCAAAGGTGGTTGCAATGTCACATGAAGTAACATGGGAAGGGGCCGACTCACGTTCTTGGCCTCCAGCAGCTCTTTGCAGCGCTCGTTGCGGTTGGCATGAGGCACCACTTCGGGATGAACACAGGTATGGTCTCGGCTGGACAGTATCGTCATGGGCACGGTGGAGTAAAGTGTCCGTTTGAGCTCCCGTGCGATCTGTGTGATCTGCTTATGAGTACGAGTGCCAAAGAAGATCTTTGGGATCTTTTTCCTTCCGCTTCCCTCTTTGTCTTTATCACTGTCCTTGGACTTTTCAACCGTTTTCTGTCCTGCTTTGAGGTTGGAGCAAGGACAGAGTGAACAAGACACGGGAGACTGTGGAATACAAAAAGAGAAAAACAAGTCAAGCATAAACATTACAAAGAGAAACAACCTACTTGAAGCAATGCTACAGACCTTGTTTGTCCAGATCATGAAAAGGCTTTTGTATTAGCGATCATATAGATAATCATTCACATAACAGGCAAATGCTACATGTCAAGACAGAATGACCCCAAGCAAGACTGTAATTTTAGACCGGGCCATTGTAAATGCTACTGGCCCCTCTGATTGGATCTCTTTAATTGCAGCTTTCACACAAAGGGCTATGCTTGCCTGCAGCCAGCTCTAGTGGTGAAACTGATCTTGAGGATGGTATGAGCATTTTAAGTGTCCCACTTTCCCCTCCATTCATGGGAATGACACACAACTCATGTGTAACATAGCTGGTGTCAAGCAGAGAGTCCCTGCTTCATTTTGTGGGAGATAGCAGTATTGTCTGAGTACTGAAATACTGCATGCATAAAACAAGAAAAGCTTGTGAAGTGTTTAAATATACATTATATCTGAACTGCTATGCCTGGAATATTTAATATAGGAACTGTTATAAAGGAACTGGACAGAGTCAATATTTCTTCACCTTGAGGATTAGTGGGCTTAATCTTTCCCTGTATGTTTATGAATCAGGTTTCTAATCGTTACTGATAGGTAGGTGCAGACGGAAGAAGCAATTTTTTTAAAACTGATTTTTAATTGACTTTTGAACTGTATTGTTTTAAAATTTTACCATGCTTAAATTAATTCAGCAGAATTCTGCACTGATTCTGCCGAATGGATTTAAGCATGATAAAATGTTCAAAATACAGTTCAAAAGTTTGGGGTCAGTAAGATTTTTCCTGAGAAAAATTATTATTTTTATGCAGAAGGGATTAATTAAATTGATCAAAAGTGACAGCAAAGACAGCAAATGTACTTCTGTTACAAAACATTTCTATTTCAAATAATTATGTTCTTTTGAACTTTTTATTCATTAAAGAATACTGAAAATATCACAGTTTTCACAAAACTATTAAAAAGCAAAACTGTTTTTAACACTGATAATGAAAACTGGAGTAATGGTTGCTGAAAATGAAGTTTTGCTATCACAGGAATATGTTTAAAAATGTATAAAAAACAGTTAACTTTAAATTGTAATAATATTTCAGAATATTCATCTCTTACTGTATTTTGATCAAATAAATGCAGACTTGGTGAGTATAAGACATTAAAAAATTACTACTACCATTAACTTTTGAACGGCAATGTACATATTTTGTACATGTACATACAAATTTTGTACATGTACATGTACATACAAAACATGTTTAAAATCAATCAATCAAGGTCAAAGAAATTGTAATGGTGGCAATCAGTAGGCTAATTTCTAATGAAGAGACCAATTTATATGACAGATTTTAATGTAGGCTTTTATACATATGTAAACATTATTTAATTACCATTATAACTAGCTATCTCACAAATTTTTTGGGAAACACTGGTCTAGAGCACTATTTCATTTCTATTAAAAACCTATTCAAATTTTGACTATACAAATAATGCACATCTTATTTATAGCATTTATAACCTTTCTATTTTGTTTCTTGTTCTGTCCCATCTAAAAATAAAATGTGACTTTTACAAGGATGTGTGTAATTTTCCCCCCTCTCAACTACATGATTTTGTCCAGGCATGACTGACAACTTTTTTTTTCAATTTTGTATAAATACATAAAAAAAAAATCACACACACACACACACGTTTGTTTTTGTGAACTGTGGGGACATTCCATAGGTGTAATGGTTTTTATACTGTACAAACCATATTTTCTATTGCCCTACACCAACCCTACACCTAAACCTACTAGTGTCCGTGACGTCAGCCGTAGAGTTCCGAAGAGTCTTTTTGAAGCCCAAAGTGGGCAGAGTGGGCCGTCGCCATCTTTGCCGCGTGTCACTCCTGGATAATCGAAAATGGGCAAAGAGGCGGGAGCTGGCTGCTGAAACCACGCCCACCTAGCTCGACGGCAGTGTCAGCAGCGGCAATCCACCTGTCACTCAAGTGACTTTAACTGTCACTTAAAGTTTACTCAAAAGTAAACTTTAAGGCTTAATATAATTTAAACGGATGAGTTATAAAAAAATTCGCCCCCCTCAGTTGTCATGAAGGGCAAAATTAGCTATATAGACCAAAATCATTTTTTGAACCAGGCTGTAAACATGTTTTTTTCTGCTGTAAAGGCATTTCAACATGGGGAGTCCATGGGATTGACTCCCTTTTGCAGCCAGCCTCTAGCGGCCAGTTGACGAATTACAGTTTAAGTCACTTCCTTGTTGGCTTCAGGAGAGAGAGCTGGAGGTTGCTGCTCGGTCATACCCAACCCATGTCATTATATAAATTTGTGTCCTCATAAATCACAAAAACGTGCGCACACACACATCAATAATTTTAAATATTACAAGTGAATTTAAGCATTACAACATTATGCATATGAAAAATTATTGTTCATTTTTAAATTGGCTAAAGATTACATTTAACTGTTATTAAATTATTATTAGTATTTACATTCAAATTCGTTTTGAACTTTAAGTGAGCCTCAGATGGTGGCAAAGGTAATCTAAATGAACATGTACAATTAAATATCCAATATTGATACCAATAAATAAAATCTCCTATATCTGTCTTGCTTCAGTCCTTCAAAATATCAGTAGCTTGTTTTCTTTTCCTAAGAGTGACAGTAAGATTATCCCTAATAAGCAAATGCTAAGTCACGACGTGCGTTACACCTTCACATCAGGGATCAAGCTGTCCTTTAGCCTGCACTCCACTGAAGAGGTCCAGGTCCGGTTACCAGAGCTGCTTCTCAAACCTTGTTTGTCATTAAATATTACAGTATGTGATAGAATGGAAGCGAACGTGAGCCTGTCTTGCAAACCGTCCCCCGATGGGACAAAGACCTGGGCCGACGTGCTAAATAAACAGAGAGCTGGCAGCAGCTACGGTTACGGCTTCGCAGGAAGAGTTACGGCCCTGCCGATCACCTTACCTGCTGCTGCCACATTCAATAGGCCAGTCCAAGTATCCTGCCTCCTATACCGAATAATTACTTATTCATCGCAGGGGGGAGAGAAAGGGCTGATTGTGAATGGGAGGCCTTGTCAGCAGCCGTGCAGGAAACAGCGGACACAAGGGTATCCGTTACACGCAGCCTGCCACAGTTTCGGCCCCTCTTGCTACCGCACAGCAAATAAGACACCCCTGGAATGCAGATAACAGCTTCCATTGGCCGAACCTGCCGCCACAGACACATTCAGGCGGAGTGGCGCATTCTTTCATGGCGAGGCCCTGATATCAGTGGAGCAGAGAGCTACACCTCAGGCCTCTCCAGACCTCAACAGCGGCTCCTAATAAAACAGTGCGTGGCATTGTGTGGGAGCGTTAACCCAAGCATGCTGTTCCAGTCAGGGGCAGACACCTGCAGATGCATCCAGCAGCTCATTGCTCTGCTAAGAAAATGTGGCCATTGTTCTGGCACTAAAAAATGAGCAAGGATATTGGGAAAGCGTCTTTGTGGGTTTGTAGAAGCACTGGTGTACAATGACAGCGTTTCACAGCTCTTCTGGGGCCTAACAACTAGTTACAGTTCAGGGCCAGCACACATACTACAAATACATCAAATAAGCTGCTGGTCACTACATGGTGTATTTTAGGGACAATGGATATGTGAAGAGTAGAGTAAGGAACTAATAATTGTTTTTTTCCAAACCAGAACTGAATGATCTTCATGACATTCAGTACATTAACCGCTCCAGCATGTGCAAAATGAAAGGGAGTCGGAAAGTATTTTCTAAGCAGCATAAAACATACAGCACGACTGGTGTCGAGCATATTACTCCAATAAGTTGATTTCTTTTTGGAGAAAAAAAAAAAATAATAATACAGTGCAACCAATGAAGTCAAAAGACTGCCAAGTGAATTACTTTTAGGACCTGGTTCTCATTAATGAATCAAAAACATACGGTGCTACAAGTGTAGTCCATTTCCCATGTTAATGACTCTTAAGAGCCAGTTGTTTTTAGTAAATCAAACACATTGAGCACGACCAATAAAGCCAGATTCCCAAAAGACTTTTATGAACTGACCCTTTTACATGAATTAAAAACATACAGCATAACTAGTAAAGTCAGATTCCCAAGCAAATGACTCTTTGAGCCAGTTGCTTTTAATGAATCAAACACAGATTGTGATCAATAAATTCAAAAGCTTCCCAAGTTAACAACTTTCGTGATTGTTTTTTTAAATCAAAAACATACAGCATAATCAGTAATGTCTGATTCCTGAAATAATGAGTCTGATTTACTAAAAACAACTAGCTTGTAAAAAAACATACAGCAAGAACAATGAAGTTAAAACATTTCCAGGTGAATGACTTTTATAAAACTGTCCTTTTTAATGAATCAAAATCATACAGCTCTACTTGTGAAGTTAGATTCTCAAGCAAATAAACTTGAGACAGGTGTTATTAGTGATTTAAACACAGACTGCGATTAATGAAGTCAAAAGATTCCCCAGTGAACAACTTTAATGAACCGTTTCTTTTTTTTTAAGAATCAAAAACACAACCAGTGAAGTATGATTCTTAAGCTGATGATTCTGATTCACTAAAAACAACTGGCTCATAAACACAAATCACAACGCTACCAATGAAGTTAAAAGATTCCCAAGTAAACAACTTTAATGAACCGTTTCTTTTTAATGAATTTCCAAAACATTCACAGCAACTAATAAAGTTCAATTCTCGTGCTAAAGTTGTTTTATCTAATCACAAACACATACAAATTAGATGGAAGAGTCAATGACTTAAACTCAAATTCAAAAGAATCTTTAGTGGAACCATTAAGAAAGAGTATGTGGAAAATAATGTGTTTTTTTAACCTTAAATCGCATAAACACATTTCATTACACCAAATACACAAAATAATGTTCTTTTTAGCAGCATCATATGACCCCTTTAAAGACGAATCAGCATCAGAACAGGAATTGATAAATTCCTGCGTGAAGAGGCGGAGGATTCTACCAAGTACTTATCAGTTACTGGTGAAAAACATTATAAGAGCTGGGTTTGTTCTGTTAGACAGTGGCATTTCTGTTTGCCAGGTGAGGTGTGGAGAGACCAGCTCCTGTGTTTGAGATGGTGAGGCTAGATTGTCTGTGCTCTACAATGGCCCTGTGGTGGAAGATGCAGGCCTGAGTGTGAGCGCGAACAATGGAGACTGCATTTCAACAGGCTGGCTCTGAGAGCCTGACACCTGAGAGACTGAAATCTCACACTGTCCGCCTGCCTGGGCCACTGCACCCTCACCATACAGATGGACAGAGAGAGAAAGAGATAGCGGGCGAGAGACAGCGAGTGAAGCATTTCAGTGAGGTCTTTACTCCCTATAGCCCTCCTGATAGCTACCCCGGAGCCCCCCACCCCGCGAATCACCAATCTCACAAAGCACCTGTTTATCCCCGGAGCGCCGTAACCAGCAGGTGAACCCCATTCAATATTTATCCCAGGCTTTCACAGATCACTGCCAAGCAAGGCAAACCTCTTAATTAAACTGGAGCTCGCTTCAAAGGGCCCATTGAAGATGTCAGTCAGCGCTGGCAGGGGCCGAGAACGGTGTCAGGTGAGAGAGTGTAACATAAGGCCTGCTTTCTCTCCCCCCCCAACACACCCATCGGCCCGCCCATCAGGCCAGGGACATCCTCTTCGGTGACAGTCCACCAATCTTGAGGAACGCATAGCACAAGTCACTCCTTTTCCATTGTGCCAGTTGTAAGCAATATGTCCTATGGTGTGACAGGACAATCACGCTGACACAGATTATTTTCACCACTGGCTATGTGAATACCTGTGGTGTTTGTTACATTGCATCGGATTTTCTAAGAGGCCTTATACTGCATTTTATAGCCCTACATATCAGCATCGCTCAAACAAAACAAATGCACCATCTTCATAATAACACTTCATAAACCCAGATAGGAGGATTTCTGCTTGATGGAAATGATGAGGTGCCAATTGTTTGTTTAAGGTTATCAAATTATGTATATAAAAGGTCAAGCAGATTTCAAACAGAAGTGACATCCAGAAGGCCTTCCCACAATGTCTATAAGCTAAAACTAAACAAATCCAGCATCCTCAAACGTCTATTATAACCCTGTTTTGCATTGAAGCAGACATTGCTTTGGTGCCATCCTGCAGTATGTAGGATGAAAGCAACTATGTGTGTATACATTTAATCATGAGTCATATGGCTTTTTGTGGCACAGTACTAGTCAAATTACAGTAATTTAACAGAGATAATTCATGTTTACAGACACATAATTAAGTGTCCAAAAGAAGTGTGAAAAAAAACAAAAATATCTCCATGAACCTTTGAAATCTGTTTTGAGCCATCCTCTGCTGCCACCAAGTGGTCAACAATAAAATAACACAACATGCAATATTACATTTATAAGATTACATAATTTATTTAATAATTATAAGTTGCAACTAAATAATTAATTATAATATTGTTTATTATAATCTTATTTCTTTAATAACACATACTATTTCCAGTGGCATCCTTGGTAAAACAGCTGAAGTAGGGATAAAGGGATAGTGCACCTAAAAATGACAATTCTGTCATCATTTACTCACCCTCATGTTGTTCCTGCATGATTTTCTTTCTTCCATGGAACAAAAAAGAAGATATTTTGGAAAAAATGCTTATATATTAGTATATTTCCATACAATGGAAGTCAATGGTCACCAAAACTGTTTGGATACCATTATTTTTTTTAAATATCCTCTTTTGTGTTCAGAATATCTTCTTTTGTGGTCATACAGGTTTAAGCCCTGTTCACACTTCAAGCGACACGATCCCATTCATTTCAATAGAGAGCTGGCGATTTACGGCGACAAGTGCGTCAGCGGCCGTTGGCAATGGATGGGGCGTGTCCAGCGACGTGACAAAGTTCAGAATCCTTCAACTTTATGCAAATGAAGAGTGACTTTCGGGAGCGACAGCCAGTAGGAAAGAGGACAGTAGAGCTCATGTGATCGTTCTCCTCTCTGCCGTAGATAAACATACGCAATGGAAAAAAGTAGGCTCTGTTTCTCATTCATTTTTGTTTATATTATATTTAGTCTTTTGCCTCCAAAATGTTTGTATTTAGCGGCAAGAAACTTGATTCGCTGTCAAGGCAACCAGTAGTGAGAATGCCCACTAGCAACCTCATTGCCAGCCCTGGCGACATGCAGCGACAAAGCTTTAGAATGATATGAGGGTAAGTAAATCATGACAGAATTTTCATTTTTGGGCAAACTATCCCTTTAATGGTATTGGATGATGAAATGAGGAGAAATATCAAACAGTGCTCTCCATGGCTATTACTGACACTTTATTACATCATAGTCTCCCAATTAGAGATAAGAGCAGAAAATGTGTCTGAGGTGCACTCACACAACACTGTGGCTGCGATTGGCAGTTGTCAGCTCTGGCACCACTGTTCAATTCCATGGTCCAACTCTGAGCCCCGGGCACCAGTCTCTCCAGATGCTCCGCCTCTTCATCATCATCATCAATGTAAATCACTCCTCGCTTGAGACATCTTCGCTTGCTGCTCTGTGGAAAAAAAAAAACTGAGTATGATGACAAGACTCAACAAGCCAATCAATAATGTCACAGGAATAGAAGCTATTAGCAGAGGTACCTTCTGCTCTGTGCTTGGCGTACGAATGCGCTTCCTGTCAATCTTAAAATCATCATCTTGTTCTCCATTGGAGAGAGAGGCCTGAAGTTTCTCAGAGAGACGGGAAGACAAAGTGGACTTCTTAGACTGGTCACTATTGACTGCTGAAACAAGAAACCATACTCTATGAAAACAGACACCATTTAAGTAATTTATCATGGGGTTTCATGTTTTTTTTTTTTTGGTCAAAAGGTTTCGGAAAATGCTTACCTTCTTTTGAGAGAGGGGTTGGAGCTTGAGCAGAAGTACCTTCACAAGGAAGATCAACCAGAGGTGGTTTAGATACTGTGCTGCTGGAAGTGGGGTGTGCATTTCGGTTATGGCACACACACTGACATGGAGTAGCCACTGCTGGTTTCTTACAGTCAGCTGAACTAGAACATGCATCCTGTTCTTTACCTTAACACATGACAAAATAGGAGCCATTATAATGCATTGTTTTATAGCGTGAAGAGAGTTTATCATCACAGAAGTCATAGCCAGATTAGCATGTCTCTGTGAAGCATAACAGAATAGTTAATTTGGGGTCTTGGATATTTGTTGTGATCAATTTGAGATGGAAATTGTGGTCAATTGTGCAAGAAATTAATACCTTTTTCAGCAAGGATGCATTAAATTGATTGAGTTTTTAACATTGATACACAATGAATATTGATACACAATGAATACAATATATTATGCTCTTTTGAACTTCCTTATCATCAAAGAATCCTGAAAAATTCCTGATTTCTGAAGGATCATGTGATACTGAAGACTGGAGTAATGACTGCTGAACATTCAGCTTTGCCATCACAGAAATAAATTACATTTTAAAATATATTAAAATAGAAAACAGTCATTTTAATTTTCAATATTATTTTACAATCAAATGTCACTGTTTTTGCAGTATTTTTAATCAAATAAACACAGACTCAGTGAGAATTTAAAAAAAAAAAACTTACTGACCCCAAAGTTGAACAGAAGTGTATGTCTGGTTTTTATGCATTATTTATCATAAACAGAGCTTGTTTTGTCTATGGTAAGTTTCGTAAAGATCTGAAGATCATCAAAGAATAATTTGACCTACAATAAGATGCCATACAGCACCTTTGTCTCCTCTCTATACCTTAGTAAGTGTAGATGCCAGAACTATGGACCTTTTTCACATTTCCAGGTTTTTTAGCTGTAGAAGTCATCATAGGTGGGTAAACTTCTATAGCAATAAATGGGAGACTACCACAAATATATATTTTGCATTCCCATTTGCTCCACGATAGTGTTTTAATGACTTTCAAAAAAGAAAAGTTGTCGAAAAAAGATTTCTAGACATACCAAACTGTGCTTGCTGCCATGCGAGCGCTGAACAAAGCAAAGCAAGACTCTTCCCACTGCCAGTAGGGCTCTCCAACAGACAGTGCTGCCCATTGTTAAGTCCACGAATGATCTAAGAGAGATCAAAACATGAATGACAGCTATCATTTAAAACTAAAGAAGCTATTTTAAAAACGTTGTATGAAGATGTTAGGATGATACTGATCATACAGGATTACTAATATGTTTACTGACTGTAAAACATAAGAACAAATCTGTCAGTACAACAGATCTTACTGAGTTCATCATGGCCAGCTGAGAGGGATAAGCTTTGCAGGGGAAGTTTATTTTCACCCCACCTATGGTGTACTCCACTGGAGCCGCAGCCATTCTGTGTCCAATGGAGGATGGCACTGTCTGAGGATACAATAAGTGGAGCTGTATAAGATTGGAAAACTGGCTTCAATTTGACAGCTCTGCTCTACCTAAGTGAATTGTGGGTAAACACTAAATTTACACCAAGTTTAACGTTATCATAAGCATATACGACAAAACTGACTACGTAGCAAGATATTTTATGCTATTACTGCATTTAAACAACACTCGTAGATAACTTCATTTACCTCAGGTGTAATGTAATTAAGAGGAATATCAGATGGTTACTTCACAAAGAAAAGATGCATTTGACGGTTAAAAGTAGCTGTGTAAACAAAATAAGGCACAAAAATGCAACTCCCGCGCAGCAGAACCAAACAAGACGTCCGTACGTCAACGTGACGTCCGCAGTCAAAATAAAAGACACGTTACGTCACTTTATTTTTTTCTCAGAAATATGAACATTATCACATATTCCAGTGATTTTTCTTCCCGAAATGTTTCGAGTTTTGAATTGGTTTGAAATTTAGACAACAGTTATTATATAGACATTTTGTAGCAATAAATATAAATATGAATATATAAAAGAATAGGCCTATTCATTTAAAAAATCCAAGTAAGTTAGTGTCTGTCCTGAGGATTTATGATACAAACGCATAGACATTTTTATCATTATTATTATATTTATCATTAATAAGCAAAGATGTTTGGATAAAGAACATTTCTTAAATGGTAAACTACGTTCAGTTTTGCAACTTGATGGTAGTGATAAGATAGCATTATTATTAAACTATAAATATAACTAGAGAAGTCCCATATAAATAAAATAAAATGGTCTAGCGACAACTCTCTTTTCTTTCTTTTTTTTCAAAATAAAAGTAACTCTCAATGAAGTCAAATTATAAAGGAAACAGCATTTACAAGTTACAAGTAGACTTGTGCCGGTATTCGGTAATGCGATATATCACGGTAACGAATATGCACGATATTCTTATCGTGGGCACTTCTAAATAACCGTAAATATTTATATATACAAATTATTCCGTGTTAAAATCGAGAGTTGCAGCTGTGTTATTTAATTAGCTAACATGAACTAAGACTTGTATTTTTTTAAACAAAGATTAATAACTTCTGTAGCAAATGTAGCTATTGCTCATTGTGAATGTTAATGCATTAACTAAGGTTAACTATTGAAGTCTTATTGTAAAGTGATACCTATTGGTCTTTATAGTTCTTTTGCACTTTAATCTGTGTAAAACTTTTAACTTTATACATATTTTTATATTTTATATTTTATATCTTTATACACACTTTATATATATTTTTCTGTATTGCTTTATTGCATTTAAATGTTCAGTTATTTTTGTTATAAGAAAAATGTTATTAAACCTGTTACACTGTATTATGACAGCACTTTTTTAAAACTAAATTTCAACACCGTGATAATACCGTATACCGTGATAAAAGCATTAGCAATTAATCGCAACATGAAAATTTGATACCGGCATATCCCTAGTTACAAGTTAAGATCCGCGTGTTTAATCTGAAAAATCTATCAGATTCACATAATTTTCTACATGTCTGACTGGATATGGGTGCAAGTAAATAATTCAGTGCACTTAAAACGAACTGAATTTAGCGTGAAGACGAACTAAACTGAGCGTGAAGACTGTTTCTGGACTAATAATTTACGAAAATATTTCGTGAATCCAGCAAGTGGCCCAGAGATACACACAAACAGGTGAGAGATGATTCTTTGAGAAAGTTTATATAGGCACCACAGAGTTTGAGATAGCACAAACAAAACACTGATTTATTTAGAACTGAAAAAAGAGCTGAATTTGTCACGAATAGATAAAGTATTCTCCTCCATCCATTTTGTCACAATATTTGTGTTTTTCCTTGGGTCAGCATTGTCAGATCTAAAAATTATGTGTAAATTTTAAATATTGTCATGCAGCTTAATTTCAATAAAGGAACAAAAAGATATATGATTTCCAGCACTACGTTTGGTCCAGCCATTTTTGTTTTTCTGGTGTTGCTTGCTGCTAATATTTATTATTTAAAATGAAAAATAAAAGCAAAGTAACCTAAAAGTGTAACAGAGTTGACATATGGTGGTGACAGAAAAAAGTAATTACCATTGCTTACTATTTCTAAATAAACAAACAAACAAACAAACAACAACAACAAAATAACACTCATGGGCCATTGTTGAACTCAGAGCAGGGGTCTGTTCCATAAAACAAGTTTACCAAATAAGCAAGGCTTATTTCAGTTAGTCTGATTTATTTTGAACCAAATCAACTGACAATAAGTCAAACTAACTGAAATAAACCTATCTTATTTGGTAAACTTGTTTTATGAAACAGGCCCCAGGTGAAATATGGAAAGCGAAACTTCAGGATGAAGACTAGTTTTGATTTCGCCTGATTTATAAGATTTTTTGACAGAGCTGATGCCATTTTCTTCAGGTGGAATTAGGAAAAACAAAGCATTTTAAAACAGTGTTATTTAACAGGAGTCTGGATGGCACCAAGTTAATAAGGATGAGGCAGGATTATACTGAAGCGTCATGCACAATCCGTGATTATGGTGATCCCAAGATGCTTGGTGATGTAATTGCACCTTGAAAATGTGCCCGTAATCCCAGGATTAGCATTATTAACATGATCAGAGTGCCGTAAACCTCATTTCCATATCACTCAGCATTTCAGATGTGATATTTCTGCAGGTTCGGTGTTCAGAAACGCTCAGAGAAGTGAGGTTTAATTCTCAAGCCTTATTTTGTGCATGTTTGACAGCTGCATATGGCTCCAGTGCTCCAAATTAAGCCAAAACAGTAGCACATCCCTGTGCAAATCTCAGCAGCTAAAACAATGAAATTTACATGTTGTGTCCAATTCCCTAGACATAAAGACATAGCACCTGCCATAACCCTCACTTCGAGCTAGAGGTATAATAAGTTCCTACTCCAGATATAATACCATAATTGATATAACCAATATAACACTCAGAGTCATTTTGTATATGCGTGTGTGTAACTGAGAGAAGAGACTGATGGGAATCTAGCGATTTTTATCTCCACCCCAGCTGGACCGATGGGACCTCATGACCTACATTCATGGCCTGCTGTCAAGCCAACAACATCACCTACATCCTCTGCCAGTTCCCCAGCCAGCAGGTACATGACTAAAAGCTTCATCACCCAGCCTGGGTGTTAGAGTTGATGTTGTGGTATCACCTAAGATGCATATTAATTATGCAGATAATTTTCTTTATTTGTTAAGTTTCAGCCGAGGAGTGCATTAGTGCTGATGTCATTGTCAAAGGTAATTGTGCCTCAGTATTGCATTCCCAAGTGTGTGTGAGTGTTTGCTTGCATTTGCTATTCTATTTATTTTTTTACTGGTGATTTTGAAAAGATAACAGTAAAACAGAAAGAGCTGCTTCGTTTATTCAGAGTTAGTGACAAAACCAGTAGAGCAGAAATAGATTACACATGACTTAATGTATCATTGCAATCTTTTAATAGTCCCCAGATTCTCTCAAGCAAGCAACCGTCATCATCAAACGTCCAAGGACTAGATTTATGCACAGTTGTCTTGTTGCTTCTCTTCTACTTTTGTCAGATGTTGTGATTTTTAATTTATATTCAGATGCAAACTGGAACTTTGCATTAGTGTCCTGTGGAATAAATGATTGAAATAATAGTTGCAAGATGATCACAGTTGATTTGAAATTTTATTTGGATATAGAAGTTCAGTCAGCTAAAGCTAAATCAAATATGAAGGCACTGTTTTTACACTGAATTCAAAATATACAAATTATTAGTTCAAGAATTCCCTGGGAAATGAACCAATGACCTTGACGTTGCTAATGTCATACTCATGCTTTTTTTATTATTTGTCTTTGAAACCATTTACTGATTACAGCTAAGTTGCAATCACAATTGTTCCCAGCAAGGTTCATAAAGCAGCTCATAAAAGTCATTTTTTTATAAAAGCATCTGCTAAATGCATAAATGTAATAATTTAATTGCATTAGTAAAAACTGGCACGATAGATACATCGTCTAGATCCTAATCAGAGATTAGAGTGATTTATTTATGTTTATTTATTTTTATTTTTTATGACTGATTCGATATGGGTTGTTTGTATGTGTCCGATAACTGATATTCAGAAATGATTTTTAATTGTTGTTTTGTTTCTGATACAATGATAACTAAATTAATAATATATGAAAACATGCATTGCACACATTTTAATAATATAATAATTTACATGTCAAGCATTTCTCTAATATCTCATTTAAGCATGAGTGGATGTTAAGTTAAATAATTTATGCAAACAACATATTGAAATATTAAATTAATTGGATGTTGAACCACTGTTTCCTGTTGAACACACAGTGGTGTAATGGTGTTGTTCAGTGCTATTCTGTAGAGACCAGGCAAATGGTGCAGTTTATCATTTGATCGATTAAGTAGAAATGTGAATATCAGTAAAATATTGGTCAAACGGATTATCAATCTATCGCTGCTTGGCTGCTATGTCAGTTTTTGGCTATACTTCTTGTCAGCTTGGTTGAGCTCACAGCACAGTACCTAGAGTGTACAGCAATGCTCAAGTATGGATGAAGAAATGTAGTGTATGGAGCTGAATTATATGTTATTTTCTAGAAAAACCCATACAATTCACTGTTGTAGTAAAGCATTTTCTTTCATACAGGACCCTGGTTGAGGGCACCTTGGGAAAAAAAAAAAATACATACAAAAAAAATGAAACAAAAATCAGTCTCTCCCACTTACACTACCAGTCAAAAGTTTTTGAACTGAAAGATTTTTTTTAATGTTTTTTAAAGAATTCTCTTACCAGGCAAATGGTGCAGTTTATCATTTGATCGATTAAGTAGAAATGTGAATATCAGTAAAATATTGGTCAAACGGATTATCAATCTATCGCTGCTTGGCTGCTATGTCAGTTTTTGGCTATACTTCTTGTCAGCTTGGTTGAGCTCACAGCACAGTACCTAGAGTGTACAGCAATGCTCAAGTATGGATGAAGAAATGTAGTGTATGGAGCTGAATTATATGTTATTTTCTAGAAAAACCCATACAATTCACTGTTGTAGTAAAGCATTTTCTTTCATACAGGACCCTGGTTGAGGGCACCTTGGGAAAAAAAAAAAATACATACAAAAAAAATGAAACAAAAATCAGTCTCTCCCACTTACACTACCAGTCAAAAGTTTTTGAACTGAAAGATTTTTTTTAATGTTTTTTAAAGAATTCTCTTCTGCTCACCAAGCCTGCATTTATTTGATCCAAAAATACAGCAAAATTAGTAATATTGATAAATATTTTTACTATTTAAAATAGATAAATAGAAAGATCCAAAGATCAGCATTTATCTGAAATAATTTTTTTTATAACATTAGAGTCAGTATATATATTCTTATTTTTATATATATTGAAATTATATATGATAATATATATGAAATTATAGAAATTAATATAATTTTAATATGTTGATTTGGTGATCAAGAAACGTTTATTCTTATCAATGTCAAAAACAGTTGTACTGCTTTAATGTATTTGTAGAAACTGATAAAAAAAATTTATTAATAGAAAGTTCAAAAGAACAGCATTTATTTAATCAATTTATTATGCGTCCTTGCTGAATAAAAGTACAAATTTCTTGTGTATGTTTTCAGCATACCTGTATACCTGCAGATACTGGTATACGTGCTGCAAGGTGCATGTCTTGTCCATTTCTTGTTAAACCAAAACAGCTGTGCTGCTCTCTGACCACAGGATGGCAGTATGATGCCAGGACTAGTCTTAGAGCTTCTTTCTTTGTTCTCTTGCCAACACATGTTGTGCTGTTTTTCTAGAATTACTAAGAACAGAAAAAATGTATCCTCAGGTTAAAATAAATAGCCTTTCACAGTTAATTTAATTGACTTTTTGCACATAATCGAGGTAATTCTGCCTCTGCCTCCGTCACAAACAAGAATAACAGTGCTTGTGCAAACGTTTGCCAATGTCTACACTGTCACTGAGTTTGTCAGACAAACTGCAGTTTTGTGGCCTAACCGTGGCACTTATTTTATCACTATGATATCGTTTTGCAAGTAAATGTATTTCTTAGAGAAATAGGAAGTAGGTTGTCAGGACACATGCACAGTTGCACACATATTTTTCTGTGACCCAGTCAGGCTGTTAAGAATGGCGTATTCGAGCCGTACAGCAAGACTTTCCCTGCTCGCTCGCTCACTCTCTCTGAATATCCACATTGAGTGTCACTACTGCGGCATGGTGTAAATTGAGGTCACAGTCACGCTTTGTTTTGTATGCTGCTCAGACTAACTTCTTAATCATCTGCCCCCCTCTCACACACACATTCACATCCGTCTGGTGGCAGTGTGTGTATCGGAGGCGCTGCTTTTGGTGACAGTGAGTGCTGTGTCCCTGCCGGCCCAGGGCAGGTACCCCATGCTGACGTGTTTAATTGTGTGCGTTCCCAGTCTGCTATGACAAGTACGCGTTCACATTGTGCCAAGAGAACAAGGGCAGCCTTGCCAACGCCTACCACTATGTTCTGTCATATGAGTAGGTGGTCAGAAAGAAGTGGCCACAACTGTCCAGACCAAAGGAATGGTTTGAGTCATAGTGTTATTTGTGGAAAATGTCCAATTAAATAAGCTTCAGTTAGATACGTAACGTTATATATCAGTCATTCTTTTTCCATTCCTGAGCTCCTGAGTGAGGACTTGGATGAGGATTTTGTTGGTTCTTCTTCTCCTACGTCTACTACTTCTTCCTCCGCTTGCAGCCCGTAGAACTACTTACAAGAAAGTTATGAAATTTAGCACACAGATAATAGAGGACTGTCTTAATTTTGACCACAGCATTTGGAAATTGGACTCTCTATCTCAAACTCTTTAGTGCCACCAACAGCCCAAAGTTTGCACTCATGTTTATGCTAATAACTTTTGAATCATAAGGGCTAGAAACAAAACTCTGATGGCCATGAATCTCACCTCTTCCTATTCCCTGGGTCATACAAAATATATTATATTCAGAATATATGTTATATTTCAGCAGTCGGTCATTTTAATTTAGGTTAAAAACCTTATTCAAAATCCTAAACTGTTTGTCCAATCATCACCAGATTTTACACAGACCACCATCAGACCATGCTGGGAAAAAAGTTATTAAAGCTTTTTGATATCTCAAACCTTTTTTGTGTAACTCATCCACAAATTTGAAGGCATGATGCCAAAATGGATCTGAGGCTGCATTTCTTTGGCATATTGATGCTAAACTTGTTTGCGTGTTGTTTTCACCACACAATGACTACACCACATCATTTAGTAACAGGAAGAGTGCATCCTATTGGTCAAATGTAATAAGAAATCAAATCATATAACAATTTATGTTTTTTGCCATTTTGCCTAAAATCAATGTTTCAAGTTTGCTTGAAAAAGCCGATCGTGGAGACTTACTGAAATCTTCTTCTTCTTCTTCTTCTGAGACCAAATTTTAAAACAGCCAAACTAATTTCACTATTATAAAGACAAAGCCTCTTAAGGTAACAAAATATAAAAAAGTATGGCGGATATTTAGGACAAAGTGGGTGAAGATAAAAATCTTTCTCATTATTTTATCTTTGTTCTTAAAAAATTAGAACAAAGATATGCATTACAAATACACATAATATACAAATAAAATAACTGTTTTATTTTCAGGTATAGGTGCAATAGGTGTGTTTAGCAGGAGCATTCAAAAAACTGAATGAACAAATATAAAAAATAAAACACTATATACATTGATTCCTATTAAAGCAACTGTATTATAGTTTTTCAGTCAAGAGTAGTGAGTGATGTTTCTCTTTGTGTTTGGTGTTTTATTAACATTAAAAGAATAATTGACCCAAAAATTAAAATAGGCTAGTGTTTTATTTTTATACCTTCACTTACTCACTCAAAAGTTGTGTTAAACCAGAATGAGTTTCCTTTTTCTGCTAACCATAAATGCTATTTTGAATAAGGTGGAAAACCAAACAGTTGCTGGTCCACAGTGATTTCCATAGTATTTTTTTCCTACTATCAAAGTCAATGTTGACCAGCAACTGTTTGGTTACCCAGATTCTTCAAAATATCTTATTTTGTGTTCAGCACAAGAAAGAAATTAATATAGGTTTGGGACAACATGTGAGTGAATATCTAATGACAGAAATAAAATTTTAGGGTGAACTATCCCTTTAATTACAGTCGGCAGCATGTAGCCTACTGTCCCTTTAAGACTTGCACGCATCTAATATACAGGCACGCAACCATTTCTCTCAACTTCTATACAATAAGATTTATGGTGTATTTAAACTGTCTATTGCTATAGCAAAGCTTAACAACTCCCTACTGAAAAAAACTGCTAAAACCAGCCTAAGCTGATTGACTGCTTTGGCTGGTCTCCCAAGCTGGTTTTAAAGTGGTTTTGGCCATTTTTTTTATCAGGCCAGGCTGGTCTTAGCTGGTGTTTAGCTGTTTTTTTTTACTGAATCAACTGGTTTTAGCTGGATTAGCATAGAAAAATGCTAACAACATGCTAGTAACTTGCTAATCATGCTAGAAACATAACAAAATGTTAGTAGTATGCTAATCATGCTAACAACATGCTAGTAACTTGCTAATCATGCTAGAAACATAACAAAATGTTAGTAGTATGCTAATCATGCTAACAACATGCTAGTAACATGTTAATCATGCTAGAAATATGCTAGCAACTTGCTAAACATGCTAGAAACATTCTAGCATCATGCTAGTAACAAGCTAATCATGCTAGTAACATGCTAATCATGCTAGCAACATGTTAGTACCTTGCTAATCATGTTAACAACATGCTAGTAACATGCTAATCATGCTAGAATAATGCTAGTAACATGCTAATCATGCTAGAATAATGCTAGCAACATGTTAATAACTTGCTAATCATGCTAGAAACATGCTAGCAACTTGTTAATCATGCTAGAAACATGTTAGCAACATGTTAATCATGCTAGAATAATGTTAGCAAAATGTTAGTAACTTGCTAATCATGCTAGAAACATGCTAGTAACTTGTTTATAACGCTAGAAACATGTTAACAACTTGATAAACATGTTAGAAAAATGCTAGCATCATGCTAATCATGCTAGAATCATGCTAGCAACATGTTAGTAACTTGCTATTCATGTTAACAACATGCTAATAACTTGCTAATCATGCTAACAACATGCTAGTAACATGCGAATCATGCTAGAAACATGCTAGCAACTTTGTTAAACATACTAGAAACATGCTAGCATCATGCTAGTAACATGCTAATCATGCTAGAATCATGCTAACAATATGCTAGAAACTTGCTAATCATGCTAACAACATGCTAGTAACTTGTTAATCATGCTAGAAATATGATAACAAAATGCTAGTAACTTGTTAATCATGCCAGAAACATGTTAGCAACTTTGCTAAACATGTTAGCAACATGATAATCATGCTAGAATCATGCTAGTAACATGTTATTCATGCTAGAATAATGCTTGCAACATGTTAGTAAACTTGCTAATCATGCTAACAAAATGTTAACACCATGCTAGTAACATGCTAATCATGCTAGAAACATGCTAGCAACTTGTTAAACATGCTAACAACATGCTAATCATGCTAGAATCATGCTAGTAAGATGTTATTCATGCTAGAATAATGCTAGCAACATGCTAGTAAACTTGCTAATCATGCTAACAAAATGCTATCACCATGCTAGTAACATGCTAATCATGCTAGAAACATGCTAGCAACTTGTTAAACATGTTAACAAAATGTTAGCAACTTTGCTAAACATGCTAGCATCATGCTTGTAACATGCTAATCATGCTAGAATCTTGCTAGTAACATGTTAGTAACTTGCTAATCATGTTAACAACATGCTAGTAACATGCTAATCATGCTATAATCATGCTAGCAAAATGCTAATCATGCTAGAATCATGCTAGCAACATGTTAGTAACTTGCTAATCATGTCAACAACATGCTAGTAACTTTGCTAATCATGTTAACAACAAGATAGTAACTTGCTAATCATGCTAGAATCATGCTAACAACATGCTAGGAACTTGTTAAACATGCTAGAAACATGCTAGCATAATGCTAGTAATATGCTAATCATGCTAGTAACATGCTAATCATGCTAGAATAATGTTAGCAACTTGCTAGTAACTTGCTAATCATGCTAACAATATGCTTGTAACATGCTAATCATACTAGAATCATGTTAGCAACATGCTAGTAACTTGTTAATCATGTTAACATTATGCGTATAAAAAGCTAATCATGCTAACAAAATGCTAACACCATGCTAATAACATGCTAACAACATGCTAATCCTGTTAGAAACATGCTAGTAACTTGCTAATAATGATAACAAAATGTTAACACAACGTTAGTAACATGCTAATCATGCCAGAATCATGTTATCAACATATTAGTAACTTGTTAATTATGCTAACAACATGCTAGTAACATGATAATCATGCTAGAAACATGCTAGTAGCTTGCTAATCATGCTAACAAAATGACAACACCATGCTAGTAACATGCTAATCATTCTAGAAACATGCTAGTAACTTTGCTAATCATGCTAACAAAATGCTAACACCATGCTATTAACTTGATAATCATGCTAGAATCATGCTAGCAACATGTTAGAACCTTGCTAATTATGCTAACAACATGCTAATCATGCTAGAAACATGCTAGTAACTTGCTAATCATGCTAGCAACATGCTAACCATGCTAGAAACATGCTAATCATGCTAGAAACAGCCTAGCAACTACCCCAGGTACCCTAGCAATATAGTTGTAGTTTGATGTTCCCTGCCATGCTTGCTTAGCTCCTCATTTTGTCTCTGTTGTGCTTGGCCCCTAAATTGCTGCTTGCAGCTATATTTTTGTTTTAATTTTAGTATATAATGTGTAATTAAAAATTAATTTGATTAATTTCAAACAAATATTAACTAGCTGCCTGCAACACCTGCTTTGAGTAAAATGTCAGTAAAGACCAAAACAATCTATTTTGAATTATTTATCAAAAGATGCTGACAAAAATGTATCATGTGTTCCACAACAATATTAAGCATCACAGCTGTTTTCAACATATATAATAAGAAATATTTTGTGAGCACCAAATCAGCATATTAGAATGACCAAAGGAATGGCTTGATTCATACTGTTATTTGTGGAAAATGTCCAATTAAATATGATTCAGCTTTATATGTAACATCATATATACATATCATTTTATATATATATATATATATATACATATATATATATATATAATTTATTTATTTATTTTTTATTTTTTTCAGTCTGGAGTGCCTGAGCCTCAGATCTGTTTGGATGAGGACTTCTGTAGATGAGAGAAAGTTGGGTTGTGTTTGGGTTCCTCTCCTCTCATCTGCTCTCCTCTCCTTCTGTCTGGGATGGTAAATAAGGTTGGGTGTGTGAGAATCTCATTACCAGGACACAAAGCGGCATTTCCTCTGAGGATTGAGTGAGGGAGTGAAGGAGGGAGGAAGGGAGGGGGCGAGTGGGGCGAACAGCCAGGCTCAATCACGACCACGCTGATGGGGAGGGAGAAGGAGGCAGCTGGGTTCCCGCTCAGGCCTTCAATTTCCTCCACAGTCCAACCACTCAAGTGTGTAATTACTATGGGGTGTCATGAAGGTGCGATTCCCTCTCCTTGTAACACTCACCCCTTTCTTGCCTGCACCCCCCAACGGCTCTCAGCTCCCAACGTCCCCTGCACTCACCCCCTGTAAACACCCCCATCTCATTTCTGCCCCAGGTGAGGGCACTAGATCCAAATATGTCTGGTGCTTGCTTAGATAGACATCCAAAAGCACACCCTCTCCATATGCTTTGGTGTGGATGCAGCAACTCACTATATGTAAAATAAAACAATGTAAATATATGTTTTTATAGGCTACTTAAATATAACTGAAATCCTCATCTAGTATTGTTTTAAACGCACTGTTTAAAAGTTTTACTGTATAAAAGTTTTGCATTGTTATGAAAAATTTATTTAAAATTAATGCTGTTCTTTTGCACTTTTCCTAAAATCCTAATATAAAATGTATCATAATTAAAAAAAAAAAAAAAACTGATAATAAGATAAGAAATGTTTCTTGAGCACAAAGTCAGCATGTTAGAATAAATGCACACATTTATTTATGTGTAATGTTTTATATATTTATTTATGTGTAAAGTTTTTTTATTAACAAAAATACTGAATGCATCTTTAATTATTGTGAATGGTTTTGTCAGTGGGGAAAATAAAATGACAGCCTAATAATAAACAAGCTGATTAGACTGACACAAACTGCCCATATTGGAATGGTTCTCACCAGGTTGTTCCCACAAGTCCTCTGACCCACTACACTTGCTCTCAAAAATCATCAAGCCAGGTTGGCATGCTCAGGCAGGCAAAGAAACATATAGTGTCTCATTGCAGCCTCTCCAGCATGAGGCAGCAGACTGGCACTGGCATGCATATATGTGTGTGTGTGTGAGAGAGAAAGAGCTTGTTTGAGTTTCTTTGTGCATTGCGGCTGGCTCTGGTGCTTTGAAGCTGCTCAATGACCGTACAAGGTCCTCTCTCAGTGGGAGGCGGTGAGCGATGCACGCTTGTCATTTGTATACAGCTGTTTCTTTCATCTGGTCCTCCTCTGTCACTCTTGTAGCCCTCCCCATCCCAACCTGTGCCATCCTATTCCCCCCCAGCCTCCACCTAGCCGTCTGCCCTTTCGCAACTGCAGCAGCATTTACTGACAAAGACCAGAGTGATCATCAGCTTACTGATAAACACGCTACACATAAACACAGCTAGCCTCTGCTCGGCTGCCTTGTACCTAGCATGCAACGCATGGACAGATATGAGGGTTTGAGGTGGGGGTTGTTTGAGGAGCTTTCTCACCATCAGCCCCAAATGCTCTGGCCCAGCTCTCAGTGAGAAACAGAATGCAGGTGCTCTGTAGCTGGTGTCAATTGCTGCTAATTGGTGCAGCAGTGCATAGATAGTAAATAAGAGGACCAGATTCTGTATGGGTGTTTTTGTGCAGCAGTGTGTTAAAGTTGCAGTTAGGGTGTCTGTTTGAAGTCAATGCAATGTTTGTGCTATTTTTGGCACTGATTGTATATTGACAGGTATAGTCATACCAGTCTTTGCCTTGGTGCTTGGTGCTTTTAGCTATTTTTGTCACTTTTAAGAACAGTTATTAGATACTTGAGAGATGATAGAGGTAACACTCCAAGAATGATTTTTACTGGGAATGTACCAGTTTTTAAAAAAAATTGTCACAGCTTTGTTTCATTGCATCCAATACATTTAGATTTGTGAATTTTAAGTTTGCTTTTTTCCCATTTGCATTGGGACTGCATGAATAATTTCCATGGTCATTTCCCACCCTGCATATTTTATGTGGAACTTGTAGATGTTGAAATTAATTTTATGCATTTTTGAGCAAAATTATACAAGGTGGAGACTTGTTGGTGTTTAATGGTCTTCTCTGTTGTGGTGAAAACTTAAACTTGAACTTTGGTTTGGCTGAGGTTCATGTACATAATACAGTTCTGCAGGAAGTTAAAAAACCTGGAAACGAGTTAGCCTTTTTGGTGCTTCTGGTTCCATCGTCCGCAAGTCAGTAGGTTTTTTGAATGGGTTTTTTATTAAATGCCTGAAATAAGGTCTGTGGTTTTACTTTTTATTTTCTTGTATTTTTGACACAAAATACATCAGTAATACCCCACTCTTTTTTAAGTTTTTATGTGTCTAGAAAAAGGTGGTTGCTAACAAGTGGCAAACTAGGACTACATTTCCAATATATGGAGCCTCCGTCCACAATTGAATTTTGGTCACGTTAATAATGATCTCATATTGCCGACATGACCTCCACCATGGCTCTGTGTTTTAGTGAATTAAAAAACTGTGAGTAATCTCATCTTCAAAAAAAAAATATCCATGACCTTAGTAGTCAACATGTAAAATGGAAATCTGCTGTTGGCAGCCTTTGAGTCCCTTCCTGTTACTTTATGTAGGAGTTAAGGCTTTTTAAAAACATTTTTTCAACAAATTTCATGCCTAAATTCAATCAATACTGACCTATTTCCATTTGATTACTGTGATGGATGTGTGTAATTTTTCTGTGGTATTTGCTGTTTAGTCAAACCAGAGTGATGACTTAAATTTGTATCGGCCAGAGGTGATTTAGCGCTACAAATAAGGAGATGCTCATCTCAACCCTATTATAAGGTTTTGATTAAAAGTAGACAGCTGGGAATGACTCGTATACATAATCTGTCCATGGTTATGTCTTTGTCTGATTCTGATACATAAACTGCAAAAAATCAACAGCAATTGTGTGTTAATCATGTACTGTATGTTCGAATGATACGTATGTGGAATGTGGAAAATAGAATGTAATTTAGAGAAGTCTGAGAAATTTGCTCTGACTCATGAGGGAGAGTAATATTGACAGATAATGCCTTTCTTCTCTCTTGATTTGTTTGTTCAGAGGCTTTATTTTTATTAATCTCCAATATACATTGTCATCTATGCAGTAAACACTGTTTTATGAAATAATTGCTTTGTTTTGTGTAATCGCTTTTCCATTATCCACAATTTGCTGATTTATTGTTCATGAAGATGTGTTTATATAAACCTTTTATCACTAAATAATTTTTCCAGTCCATGCTTTCTTTGCAGTGAAACATCAAAGCAGCATTAGTCTGTCCATGTGTCCTTCACTGAGAGGAAAATGGGAGTTCTGGGAAGATGTCACTGCTCCAGATCTTCATCTCTATAGTTCCTCCACTCCCACATGTGCACAGGTCACTGGTTACTGTTATTTACACTCTTTCACACTTCCTTTACCTCCCCACATCCTTCTCTTCACTCTCTGTCCGTCACTATGATGGAAAGGACACAGGTTTTTAAGTATATTTGATTTTATTTGTCTATTTGCCCATCACCTAGTCCAAACTCAGAGTTTGGGGTGACTGTCTAAAGGCATACAGGATTTTGATTATAGCATACGTCAGTTGCTCTGGCTCTAACCCATCCCACCCCCTTCACTCTGACTCTGTGGTTTGGCCCATTTCGGTATGCCAATATTGCAGTGATTTAGTGTCCAGATGCTCTCCTCACTCTCAGTTTGGCAGGATGCTAGGACCATAGTGACAAGTCTGAAGGTAAAGAGAGTGGTGTCCATTTTTCTGACAATAACAAGACAAGGTAGCAATCAGAACTTATTTGAGAAGTCACTTTTGAGAAGACAGCAGATGCCATGGTGCTTCAGTTGGTCAGAAGGTGACATCAACACAGACTTTAGAGAGTATTAAGCTGGCAGAAGAGCTTTCTATGGTCATGTAAATCCAGAAACGCTTTTGACTGGTTATGTAAAAGTCCACAATATCAGTTTGGACATGAAATACTTTTTATATGTAAATTTACTAATTTATTAGTTGGTTTGTTCGTTCATTTATTATATGTCTGTCAATTTTTAAAATGTATTATAATATGTAAGTTAATTATTTTTTCCCTTTGTTGTCCGTCAAACCTCTTTGACCTAAAATATTTACTTTAGTACAACCTGAGATTTTTAGTACAGTGTCCTGGTAACCTGAGTTATTGTACATCCATATTTACAGTATGACAGTATGACGTATGTTTGAAAGAAATTGCTTCTCAACCAAGAAAAAAAATTGGGCAGGACTTGATTTTGTCCATCAGGAATTGTTTGGATTGTTGGATCATTGTGATTTGCAGTTGCTGCAATCTCATGTGAGTGACAGGTTGTCCAGCTTTTGCATCAGAAAATGCATCATTAGAGAAGAGATGCCATTGCAAGAGGGAGGCGAGGTTATTTTGATTATAAATCAAAGGCACATGATAAAAAAATTATAATAATTTTGTCCACTGATAAATATTTATAATACTGCAATAACAACAACAACAACAAAAAATCAAATAAGAATTGCCAATTTTGATTTCATAGTGACTTAACAACACATTCGCATGTTTAGGGTTCATGTATATTCGTTAATGGTCACTTGACATGCAGGTAAACAAACTAAATATTTCACCTTTTTGGAAAGTGTGATTTTATTTATTTATTGTAATTTTATGATTTCAACAACTCACAAACTGCCTGCAGTTCCCTCATCAACCCACAGGGGTTTGTGAACTCCAATTTAGGAAACCCTGCTTTAGAGGGAACAGTTCTGAGATTTTGTCTATGTTCTGTCTAATTCCCCACCACCTTTCTTGGACTACAGGGGGTTAAAGAAGTATTTTCTGCCACCTAACCTCATTCTATCTCCTTAATTTCTGAAGTCCACTTGATTGCCCCTGACCAGCATGGATAAAACCCCATTATTTTCAAGAACGTCAAGATGCATGTGTATAGTTTTGATGTAATTTCTGCGGCCCACCCATTTCCCACTCTGAAACGAATTTGAGATGGAAATGGAACCAAATTTTGGTCTGGAACGCTGAAGGAAATGAAATATTTAACAATGGTAATTTTCCTTACTCAAATTTGCTAAATTGTAGAGGAGCCGGAGCTGGAGGAGCAATTTAATGGGGAGGCAGAGTACAGGAGCCCTCCCAATCAGACATGCTGAGATTTAGTCTTAAGTTGGCCTTTTTCCGCTTTCAAGTGGAGGCAGATGGGCACTGAAATGGTTTTGAGAGGAAAAGAATGACACAAGCCGAACATAGTCAAGTGAACATGTCTTACAATCACCAAACCCTTCAGTCAGAGCCCACACACTCTGCATCTTTTCATTTTAATGCCTTTATGGCTTTGCATCAGAGTATACTGTATGTTTTGCTGTGTATATGTGCTTTGTCTTTTATGTCTGAGAATAAGGTTCAGCAAGAAGCTTTTTTGTTTATTCTTTCAGTAGATTAGTAGGTTTCCATGTTTCTTGAAGTCATTAAGTCCAGCATTATTGTCCGTGTGTGTGCTGAGTCTGCAGTTGCTTGGCTATGTGGCCCTGCTTTGACCCTGTAGGAGGAAGAGGAGGATGATTCGGCTCTCAGAGTTTATGCGTCTTCCTGCGAGGAGCTGAAACTGCACATGGCAAAGGGTAGGCTCTATGTTAAGAGGATTACTAACATGAAAAAGGTAGCCGTCATTTAATTGAAGGCTTACCAGCAGCTGAAAAAGGAAAACAGTCAAACTGAAGGTATATCCCTGCCCGAACATCCTGAAGGGACCACATTTGACAAAGTCTGCGTGTTTCTTCCCTTCCGCGTCTCCTCCAGAAACGTACATCACGCTTTATCATGGAGTCTCAGCCTCTTAAAAACGTTTACACATTTGGGAATTTTAATCGTGCCTTCAGCTTGTATTTTTCAAAAGCTGTGATCTGACTGCCTTGGCCGAATCTTCTGCATGCAAGGCTGTGTCAGGGTTTGCTGCATTGAATATGATAATGGTCTTTTTTTATATAGACTTAAGACCCCAAGTTTGGGGTCAGTAAAATAAAAATTTAAAAAGAAAAGACTTTGGATTTGAGACTTTAGTCTTTGCAACTTTACAGATCTTCTTTATGCACCAAGAGCTTGTAACACTCCAAAGAGAAAGGAAAACTTGAAATCGCATCATATGACCCCTTTAATACTTTTATTGAACAAGGACATAATAAATTGATAAAAATTGACAGTACAGACATTTATATTAAGAAATATATATTCCGTTTCAAATAAATGATGCTCTTTCTATTCATCAAAAAATCCTTAAAAATAAATGTATCATGGGTTTCCACTAAATATTCACCATAAAAAACAGTTTTCAACATTGATGATAAGAAGAAATATTCCTTGAGCACCAAATCATCATATTACAATGATTTCTGAAGGATCATGTGACACTAAAGACTGTAATAATGACTGCTGAAAATTCAACTTCATTATCATATAAATAAATGGCATTTTAAAATATATTAAAATAAAAGAGTTATTTTAAATTGTAAAAATATTTCACAATATTGCCTATTTTTCTATATGTTTGATTAAATAAAAGCAGCCTTGGTGAGCAAAAAAGATTCTGCCTTCAAAAAAAGGCAATCTTGTGACCACACTAGTGTAGCACTATACACAAAAGAGCTAAATAAATGTGATGTAGCCTGCGAAGTAGCCTGTTTATTGTCTTGCCATTGATTTGTGTTGATCTTGTGAGCAGTATTTGCTTTCAAAGTGATACTTTTTTTTTAAATGATTTGCAAATATAGTTAAATTTTGACTTTAAAGACTTTCAAAATCACTTTTTAAAATACACAGATAAAATAATTTCAAATAGTTTACACTACTGTAGTTAGCATATAGACAAGACACTAAATAGGCTAATTATATAGCAATAACAATGCATTCATCTATGTTTCTATGCATTCAACAGAAACACACATGCACAGTTACATATACAGATGCTTCCAAAAAGGCTTCTTTGTAACCAGCTCATGGAGGTCCAATCAGGGCATGAGTGTCAGATAATAAAGGGTGTGTGGTTGTTTTCTCCTGTTGTTATCATTTGTGTCTGATTCAGAAAGCAGAGCCTGGGTTCTGAGGGCCAGCTTAGGTCATCAGCTACCTGCAGTGTCGCCATCCCATCCTACTACTGCTACGACACTAAAGGAGTCACTCACAGTGATATGAACCATATTATCTCTAGAAGAACACAGCAGGCCGTGTCACTGCTCACAGTGCATTTGTCTTCGTATGTGGTCCACTTTGCAGCACTGCTCTACACAGTGTTGAAGCACTTTTATGGCAAATTCATTTTAGCTTTATTATGTTTCTCTTACACATCCAGTTTTCATGCTGACACCTCTCAGATGTTTTCTAAAGACTGGGTGCTGTCCTATCACAGTGCACGACATGGAATTTGAAAAAGCAAAGGCTTCAGAACAGTCACTCAAAAATTAAAATCCTGCCATCACTTACTCGCCCTCATGAAATGAAACCACATGTGCGCCTGAAACACCACCATCACCCACTTTTAGGGAGGCTTATTGCCCGGGACATGGAGGCTGAAGGTCAAGTTTGCCCTTGAGAGCATCTTATCCCAGTGCTTTCTTTTCAAATCTGTATTTTTATTAACGTTAGCTAGCATTGAATTACTGAAACCATATTGAACATTTTTTTTTCTTTTTTCCCCAGATCTTCTTTATGCACCAAGAGCTTGTAACACTCCAAAGAGAAAAGAAAAAATGAAATTGCATCATATGACCCCTTTAACATGATCTACTAGTTACATGATATACTCTCCATCCATCCATCCATCCATCCATCCATCCAAAATGTCTTTTTTGAGTATATAATATGAGTATATGTGATTGTTTTAAGTAATTGTAATGTTCTTTATTTTTGAGGTCAAGCAATGTGATATAAGTACACAAACTTTACTTTCTGTAATTTTTTTTTTGTCAGTTTGTTCTTTTTCAAGACACTAGACGAGACAACCGCAGTAGGTGATTGTAAGCTACAGCCAGCATGTACATCTGCAGGTACTTGTGTCTCTGTGTGCGTGTGTTGGAGGGCTATTGAGTTCAGCTGGCATCACTGCTCTGCGTTATACATGTGCTACTCATGCTCTCCTGTGTGGATCTGGATGGATGACAACACTGGCTCATTTTCCCTCTTTAATGCTAGGATTACTGCCTTTCGCCTTCATTTGATTAGACAACCCAGCACCTTGATTGCGAAAAGGCCGATTTGTTTTGTGGCTCTCAAAGGTAATCACCAGCATCATTGTGTCCCTCCTTCTGCAATTGTAAGGTCTTCCTGCCGCACACAGAAAAGGTGCTGTCTTCAATTGCCCCTCGCCTCCCTCCCCTCGCCAACCCTCTCTCTGAATTAAATCCTATTAAATTAGCCTTCACTCTTCCATGCAGTTGTTTTTGTTTGGCTTGTGTAAAGATTCTAGCTGTGTGTGCCTCCTCCATGAGTGAAAAGTGGATTATGTTTTCCTCCCCTCCTCCACATTTTGTTGCCAGTCAGAAGTAAAAAGGTTCGTACACCTCGCACATTTGGCTGGATTTTAAGCGTTGATTGGCTGCTGTCCACACGCGGAGTTTGTTACAGAGAATTTGTCATGCTAATGAAAATTGCAGTGTGTTATTGCTGTAGTGCTGTCAAATCAAGCTAAGAGCCACAGACCCTAAAGTGCCAGGGATACCCCACATATTTAAGCTCAATTGCTGCTGTTCCGACAAGAAACACGGAGCTCGCCTGTTATTCGGCATAGTTCATCTGGTATCACTGCAGAAAATGGGGGGAGTTGTGCTTCCAGTTACTGAGAAATGTTCCATATCATTTGTAATCACGCATCACTGTTCCAACAGCTTTCTTTTTGCCATATTTAAGTAAATATACATGCCTTAAAAAATAAAGCACAAAAGTTACTATGGAACAATTTTCAGCTAAATGTTTAGTTAGGCTTCACAACCTCAGTGTAGTCATTTGTCAAATAAAATGTTAAAATAAATTACTTAATAAAAAAAATTATTAAAACGGAAAAACCGTTTATTTTAAAATGACTAGCAACATATTTATTTCATATTTATTTTAACTGTTTTATTTTAAAATGTGATTACTTAATGCATTTTTAATTGCTGAATTGTTGTTATTAATAATAATAATAATAATAATATATTTATATATATTAGTATTAAGTATTATGATGTATTATTTATTAATTATTTAACTAATTTATTTATAAAGTCAAATCTTTATGTATTTTAATTATTTATTGTTGTTGTTTATCATGTGTTATTCATTTTATATTTTAACTAATTTGTTTCTAAAGTCAAATACCGAATGCATTATTAATTACTGAATTGTTTTTTAATAATAATAATAATGTTATATTATTATTTTGTTATCATGTGTTATGTATTATTTATTTTATTGTTTAACTCATTTAATTAAAGTCAATTATTTGATGCTATTTATTATTGTTATTATTAGCAATAATGTTAATATTATTATTTATTATCATGTTATTTATTATAAATTTTATTGTTAAACTAATTTTATTTTAATGTCAAATACTTTATGTATTTTTAATTATTATCATTATTTAATAATAATAATTTATTGTTAATAATAATTTATATTCTTAATAATAATTTTTTATCATTATAGTGTGTTACTGTAATTTATTTGATTTATTAACATTTATAAATTATTTATCTAAATTTAAGTACTTGAAAAGCTTTGTTGCATTTTTCTGAAATAGGCGAGTTGTGATTTTCTTGTCATGGCTAATGAATTAGCATGAGTAATGATTGAAAAGTGTCGCATTATATAAAATTATCTTCACTGCAATGCATATTAGGCCAAATAAGACACAAAAAATGTGATGAATCACACAGACTCTTTCGGGGGTCTCCGCTAGATCACCTCTTGTATTTACAGTGCTTTATTTGTGCACCGTGTGTTTGCCAATTAGGAACTCACCACTGTTAGACACCCAATTTTCTGCCTTAGCTGGGTAGTTAGCGCTCATATTAGGATATGATATTAGGAGTCTCTCTGCGATCACTTTCCAATCTCCTGGTTGGCGGGGTGCCGCATCGGGCTAATTTAAGGGAATTATTGTGATTGTTTCCATAACGCTGATCAGATTATTGCCCAGCGGGGCCCACTTGCCCTGGTACACTCATTCCTTCTCTCATTCTCTCTCTCTCTGTCTTTCTCCTCTACTTTCTTTTTTAAAGTGACTATTAGTAATGAGGATGAAATTAGTGTTGAAAAAAATAAATAGAAGAGAGAAAGTGTGTCAGTTATTTTAAAATTTGTATTCCTTTCTTTGTTCCAATATCACCAGCTTAGTTTTCTGAATTTGTTCTTTCCGATGGAAGGTTATAGATATGTGTATAAACTAGAGTGACCAGAAATGAATACAATATACATCATCTACATTTCAAGCAGGAATATAAATATCAAATCAAATGAAAGCAGTGCTTTGAAACTTATATATGCAACAAGGTTCAATTTGAGGGCATACTGTAGGTAGCTCTCATGATTCTGGTGTTAAAATGCTTAAAAAGTCATAGATGACGTCATTCCCTTCCTAATATCATTCTTTCAACTATCCTGCCCAAGGCCTTTCCTCGGCCTCAGCGAGTTTGAGTGGCCTGATGTTTTGATCAATGGTGGCTTTTCTCTCCTTCTTGGCCTTCATTTGCTCCTCCAGAATAGCCTAACTCATTACTGTAATGAACTTTATAATTACTTTGCCTCGCTAAGAGGAATGAGTCCCATTTAATAAGATGTGATTGGCCTTTATTTCATTTACTTGGCCTGGGCGCTCCACTTGTGGCCATTTTCCATCTCAATAAACTCCTTATCCTTCAAACAGTCAATACCCTTCTTGTATCAGAAGGAAGAGACACTCTTCTGAAGTGACAGTTTGGGTCTCTCTTTTTATGGGCTGTTATATATCCTGTGGTGAGTCAAGCCTTCACCATAACTTCCTTTTGAAATGGTGCTAATGATGCTCTGACTCAAGGTAGTTCGTGCAAGTTTTATGACAAAGACACTCATAGATATCAAAATGTATTTTTTAGATTTTTTTTAACGTGCTTTTCTCTTGTAATAATATTGCCTTTGCATTTCTTAGTATAGTTATCACACATAATTTCAGACAGCCATCGCATTTACAAAATAACACATTTGCATTTGGAAAAAGTAATGTGATTTTGTAATTCTGGTTCTATAAACAGAAAAGTGGCTGTAGCAGGAAGTGGGGAGGAGAGGGAGGATTTCATTTTCTTCCTATTTAGAGTTGCCAGACAGCATTAAATAAGGATGCAGTTGCAGTGCACTGTATTCACCCTCCTTAATTAACACGTACCACAGTAGATATATAAGGCAAGCTCATTCTTGCCTCTGTATAACAGAACCATTACGGAGGCAGGATTTCTGGACAATGATGCCATTTCCCGGTCAAAAAGTCTTTTTTACGCTTTCTTCTCATGCAACTTGTGCGAGTTATAATTTTTCTGTCTTGGGTTTTGGGTGAGAAAGCACAAGGATTTATCTCAGATGTATATCTCAGGGTTGTGTCACGTCTCAGGCTGTTCCAAAAACTTCAAATAAAATAAAAAATAAGATAAATGTATATTTTATAGATTATTAAATATGTTTATTTATTTAAATACAATTTATTTTATTTGTTTTATTTTAATAAAATACAGTTAAATGCAATTCAATATTTTATTTTATTTATTGGTTAATAAAGTAATTTACTGTATATCAGAAGCCCCTTCAGCTGGCAATGGAGGTTTTGGTGATGAAACTTTGAATGTTTGTCATTTTTCTGCTTTTTTTGATTTCACTCAACTGACCAGGATTGTGTCCTTAGCTTGGCATGCTAAAAAAACTAAATAAAAAAAATATAACTGTGTTAATAAACATATTTAATAATGAAAATGGCGCATTACATTTATTTAAAACAAATTGGCTGTTAAATAAAGTGTAAACTTTCACCCGCAGATATGTTGCATTATCCAAGTATGAAAATGAATGCTTTTGAGATTTAATTGTGTATTCCATAGTTTCCATCCTTCACCTGAGGAACGTTGAACAGGACTGATGAAACCTTTCTCCATGCAGTGCTCTAGACTGACCCACAGGTGTCTCTCTTTTTCTTCCCTAGTGTTGCACTGTATCTGTCCTCTCATTCCAGTCCACACTCCTCTGAAAATAGAAAACCTGTATCTTACGAAACACTGAGCCCATCTCTATAGTCATTCAGTGCACAGACTCTTTGGACTACGAGATCTGGCGGCGTGAGCCACAAAAAAATACAGGCGGCCATAATAATGTCCCTTGTGCATGAGAGCAATCTTGCACGTTCTCGCGCGCGTCTGTCCACTGATGCGAGCGGCTCTCATTTTCTGGTAAATTGCGAGGCTGTACAGGTGTAATACAACGTCTGGGCGGAGAACTGAAATTTGGAGGATGTTACAAGCGTATGTTAATGTTTAGCAGTGCATCTTCTCTCTCTGATGGTGATTGCTGTTGCCACTATGTCTGGACACACAAAGCTGTATTTACTGTAATGTATTCTGCAGACCCAGAGCAAAGTAATGTAGAATTGAACAGGAGACGTCTCTTTATGGCCATCATTAACATTAACCCCAGAAAGCGACAGGGGAAGGCAGAAGGTTAATCCTGTGCACTTTAATGGATCGAGACAGTTATAATAAATAACAGCTTACCTCTCAGTTGATTGATGCCCGGGCAGATATTATAGGAAACTAGTTGGCATGAAATGTTATTTTTATTATTTGTTTGTGTTTTTCAGCATTAATTCACGCATATGCTGTATTTGTCTGTATTTCTGCATTAGATTTATCGTATAATGTGATTTTGTCAAACCCATAATCTACACTTGGCTTAAGCCTTGGTGCTCTTGCAGTCAATTCACGTTCAAATCTGACTTGCAACATTATCTAATTCCACTCTCCTCTGCTCCATCATTCTCCATGATGTGCTGATTGCCAAGCCAATTTAGCTTGTCAGAAGCAAAATAAATGAATAAAATTGGGTAAAATATACATATTATATATTTAAGAGAGAAACACTTTCTGGCTTCTTTTTTGAGCAGATGTTTATCTTCCCTTTCTTCTGTGGAACACAAAAGATCAACTTCATGCTATGAACGTCATTGGGGTCCAAAACAACGCTGGTCTCCATTGACTTTCATTGTATGAAGAAAATACTGTGTGTTCCATTTAGAAATTAGAAGATTTGGTGATTAAATGATGATGGAATTTTCATTTTTTGCATGAAAAATCCCTTTAAGCCTGTAGAGAGACTAAATAAGGAATCTGTTGGAAGTGTTTCTGGATTTCCTGAGGTAAGGACAAATTATTTCAGCCTCCTCTTCCCCTACAATAGTACCTAGCGCTGCTTTTGCTCAGTTTTTAAATTACACAGGTGGACAGGGGTGGCAGATTCTGTCCTGCAGCCAGTCAGCTGCTTTGGTCCTGGAAGCTGCCCAGATGCCCTCTGAACCCTGGCAAGGTGGCAAAGCCTTCTCATAGGGTGGGCGGAGAGCAGCAGGTTGCCCAGGCTTATCTCAGAAGAGTGGATTTATACAGGGGGAAGACATTGAGTGCTCCTGATGCATTGCTTTGGCACGAAGCTCTTCGTCTGTCCTATTATGCTTGCCCCCTCCTGCCATCTCTCCTTCAGAATTCAAGTACCTGTGTCTCCTTTTAGTGAATGTCAGCACCAAACTCAGTGTAGATGCTGAGAAGCAGGCCAGGTGAGAGATATCAGCAGATCCCAATGTTCTTGCCATCTTTTCCTGCTAATCAGCCCTAAGAAACCTTTTAATCATTTTGACAGCTTTTTTCTGTCCCTGGCACTGGAGCAGGTTTAAGATGGTACAGATGGCTAGGCTGAGGAGATTTTTCAGGAAGTGGGATGTGTTGCCACTATGGTGCCACCAATGGAAAACTTTTTAAGTGGTCAAACCAAATAATTCCCTTTTTTGTGTTTCACAGAAATCTCACAGGTACTGTACTGCACACTGAATGCGTCATTCTGTATTTTCACCCTCTAGAGTTGTAGCTAGACAATGCAGACAGATGCCGAGTTGTCACCGGTTTGCGTACATTCATAAAAAGCTATATATGCATTTAAAAAAAAAAATTTATTTATTTTTTGCTAATGCTGGAGGCTCCTGGTTAAAGGACATCATTTATGATTCATAACCTCACTGTAAAAAAAGGGACATTTTTATAGACTTAAATTCACAGTAAAAAAAAAAACTTATTTCATTAACTGATATAATGTTAATATACCAACCTATTAAAGTACTAATAACTGTTTTGTACCATTGTAATACACTGACAACCACCAAAAACAGGTGGTGATGAGAAAGTCACATGATGAAAGCTCATCACAAACAGCTTTTCCACAAGCTGAGGAGGGAAATACTTGCAGTATATATAGAAGGTGCACAGTGTCATTCACACAAATACTAAACACCATCATGGAAACACACATGATACTGAAATAATGCAATGAATATTAATTTAACAACATTAGATGTAAGATAAAACTCTAATGTACACAACTGATAAGAAAAAACTAAGAAGAAAGTTATTTAAATGAAAAAAAAACAAAAAAAAAACATCAAATGTGAAACGTCATGCAGAGAATTCAGGGAATGTCAATTTACTTTTTTTTCAGTGTAAATTACACAATTACTTGTTATTTTTCACTTCCAAAAACCGTCATTTTAAATGTAATTATAGTTATTCACTGTATATAATACAAAAACTGACTGTTAACTAATTAACAAGTTTTAACTGTAGTGTTTTTACAGTTTTTACTGTTAAAATCATGATCATTTTACTGGCTAATGTGTCTTCCATGGTTGCTATTTATCCACATGTGGAGGATTGGTGGGTGTTCATTTCAAACCCTGATCAAATTACATTATATTAAACCAAATATTTCCCTTACTTTGTCTTTTCAGTTAGCCTTTGCCAAGTTGCCAGCTTAGCCTACTAGGTTAGCATATCGTTATAGTTCTCTTTATACACTCTTAAAAATAATAGCATCAATGGTTCTATGAAGAATCTTTAATATCCATGGAAACTTTCCATTTCACAAAAGGTTCTTTATAGTAGAAAAACGTTCTTAAGACAAATGTGAATGTTCTTACACCAAGAAAAATGATTATTTTAAACACTGTTCACTTAAAGATCTTTAAGGTATTGATGTTAAACCCTCACCTTATATAAAATCTCCTTTAACCTTTATTTTTACGAGTGTAAACTGGTTTTCTGGTCTTAGCTGGTTTAAAATAGTCTCCCAGTCCATGCTGGTCTAGCTAGGCAGCCAGCTGAAAAGTGCCCATAACCCTCTGTAAAACTAGCCAGCAGAAATACCTGACCAGACTGGGAGACCAGCTAAGATCAGCAAATCCATTTGGGTTGGTTTAAATTATTATTTTTTTTTTTTTCAGTAGTGATGACAATGCGCTACGTGTTTGATCAGGCACTGAGGAAGGAAGATCTCAAACATATTAGTGGTGGATTAACCCAAACTCCTGAAAAAACTATTTCACGAGGTGTTAATTCATATAATGCAAGTAGGTTTCATTTGGAAACCTATGATTTTGAAAAAAATTAACCATTAACCCTCCGTCAGTGCATAAGAAGACTGTACGAAAACATGTAAATAAGATTGTACAAATTCATATGAATTAGCCAAAAAAAAAAAATTTCCAAAACATAAAATAGTTATAAATTACCATAAGAGTTAGTTGGGTGGATTATATTTCTGCATTAAACAAATACCTGATTAATATCCATTATTATTTACCAGCCAGCTTTCTCTTTTGTTCTTGAAGTTCTGCATATCTGCTCATATTTGCCTGCAGACATATACAAGCGGCACACAGTTTTGTACAGAATTGTGGCGCAAAGATTTGTAGACGGAGCGAATAGCGTGTGTGTAGATTCCATCGCCATTCAATGCATCTGTAGACACCAGCAACCGTGTCACACCGACCCTCTGCTGCTTTCCACAATGCTGCGTTGTGTCGCCACGGAAATTTAAATAATGATAATATGTCCCTCTGACTGCATCAAAGTATTGTCACTTCAAAAAAAGCCGGGAGGCATGAAATGCAAATGACAATGTGGAGCAGATGGATTGAGTGCCGTTGCCTTGGCCCCAATGAATCTTAAAGGAGGGGCTGGATGTGAAAGTGTGTGTGCAAGACAGGTGACAGGGTGACAGGGTACTGACTATGGGGGGTATTTGCAGGTCTTCTGTTTACGTCTTGCACACAGATTGATCATAACTAAAGTCATGTCATGAGCTGTCCTCGACGCTGTAGTGTTCGGACTTGACCCTGTCTCTGCAAGTTGTTTATGCTATCTGTGCTCCTTTGCTTCCATATGGAGCCAGCTGCAATTATCTAATCAGGCCACTGTTTTGACTAACTGGTTTACAGTTTGCTTTTAGCAATGTAGAGTGCGTGTGGAGGGATCATGTCCCCTCAAGGGTACTGCAACCGTAAATCACCTACATTGTGGGGATTGCTAGAAAAATTGTTTAATAAACATATAAAATAATGAAAATGTGGAACAAAATCTATAATAAAATGTTCTTGATTTTATTATATGTATATAGCTAAGCTGAGTATAAAAACCTCACCATGACAGAAAACCAATCACATATATGTGTTTCTTTGAATGTTATGCTATTCGTGTGTTGGAAATTTTTAAATTTGTAAATGGCTCCAGAAGAATACCAAACGAAGCTTTATAAAGGAACTAAAACATGTCTTATTTTTATTGTAATCTCGTCCAAACGTTTATTTACTGTAAACTTAGCATCTATTTAAAGGATAGTTCATCCAAAAATTATTTACTCACCCTTATGTTCTTCCATCACTGTGTGACTTTCTTCTGTATAACAACTTTGGACCCCATGAACTTTCACTGTCTGGACAAAAATAATTTTTGTATAGGTATTCTGGTGCAACTTCACAAAAAGGACAAAATCATTTTGGTTAATTAATTAATTAATTTGTTTGTTTTGTTTGTTTGTTTATTTATTATTATTTGTTTATTTATCACCTACTTTACCACATTTATTTTCACCTTTTAATATTTCCGTCTTTTATTTTCCATAAATAAAGGAAAGACATGAGGGCGAGTAAATAATAAGTCTGTATAAGAACATATTAAAGTTATAACATTGCTTTAATACTTGTGAATATTAAATATTGTGAATATTACTTTATTTCTCCCTATATATGATACCAGTCCTTTTAACTATTTGGAATAATATATGTTTAAAGCAAAAGTATAAGTGGGAATTACATTATAATTGTTTAACATGACTGATTTAATCATTTCAATAACCCAACCCAGTCTCATAAAAATACGTACCTCTGGGTGCTTTTCTGCAACACCGTTTTTACGTACCTTACTGCACGTTTCGCCGCAGTTTCAAAGAGAAATGTCCACTGAGTGGCGCTAAAACACAGGTTCAATACGTGAACCCTGGCACGTTTTTATTACATTGATATAGGTACGTATTGCTGTGTTTTTATTACGTTGCTTCAGGTACGTATTGCGGTGGTTCAGAATTCAAATATCTGGGGACTGTCGCTAAAAGTTAATGCTCTATCGTGTTGGAAATATGCCCTACACCAAACCCAACCCTAAACCTACCCGATAGTGTTAACAAATGCAAAACTGATATAAAAACGCATTTGTTGATGCAACCGTGTCATTTGAACTTACTTATATGAAGATTTGAACTGTTTTGTCGAACCGTAGTTACACGGAATTCGAACCGGAGCTCCTCGCCTCTCAAGTACGTCTCTGCACTGAGTTCGCGCGAGAGAACGTAATCTTTTAGTTTTAAGTCGGTTTGAACAATCCGGATAAGCGCAAGTAAGTACCATTTTGATTAGCCGTCGTACCTTTGTGCACTGTGTAAACAATGAGTGACGTATACACGCGAGAGATACACACCTCACGCACCGGATGCCGTGCGCACCCAAAGACAGTTGGACATAGTGGTGTATTAGAGGTAAAAAATGATATAAATACTGTTCGGTTTCTGGCACAAACCGATCGTTTCGTGTCTTAGGACATCAATGTGTCGTCACGAGCCGCAGGGTTTAATTTGGATTTGTCTGTGCATGTTTTTTTTACTCTCATAGATTTTGTTACCATTGCCATGCATTATATGACTGATAGACTGCAACGGTTAAAGTTAAAAATCATCATATGTGTTCTACTGAAGAAACAAAGTCACCTACATCTTGGATGCCCTGCTGGTAAGCAGATAAACATCAAATTTTCATTTTTGGGTGAACTATCCCTTTAACTAGTGTTAAAATTGTTCTGACCTCACAGCCATGATAAAATTTGTATGCTAAGTGCCGGTGACCAATGTTATCAACTTATAGCTATAAAATAAGGCATTGAAAGTAAATGTAGAAGAAAAATACTGAACACACTCTTTTATTGCTCAAAATCATTGTTTTTTTGAAAATTATACAATTGTTTTTTGTTTTTTCTCAGATGCAGCTCAGAGAGCATATGCTGTTTAAATGTCATCACGCTAACTTGTTTCTGATTTGTAGAAATGTAGTTTTGCAATTACCCTTCTGTTTACACAAGACAATACAGAATCTTTAGTTTTGAATATCAAAAATAATCGTGAAATCTTAAATTTCCCTCTGAAACATGTCATTGAAGATCTAGTCTGGTTTTCTGTAAAAACTTCCGCTGTTTTGTTGCCGATATCAAGAGTTTCCGTCTGGCTGAGTAGAATGCGCAATACTCAGTCTTTAGTTGCCTTTAACAACAACAAGGAGAAAACAAATTAGTTTGATTTGTGCGTATATATATGTGTGTGTGTGTGTGTTTGTGTAATTACTGCAGTGGGGGAGATGGAGGCTGATGGGGTTGAAAGTGTGAGTGGTTAAACAGCAGTAGTCTCTGAACCAGCCTGCTGGAGGAGGGCTGTAATATATTAAAGGGGAGTCAGAGAGAAACAAATTATCCTAGTGTCTTTGTGTTGTTCTTGTCTCTCTCTCACACTCTTAGTGTTATATATTTTCACACCTCAGTGAATCCTCCCCATGCTTGCTTTCTCTCTCGCTCTCCCCCACTTCATTTCTCTCATGTGCCCTGCTACGCTTGCTCTCTGTCACTCCTTTTCTCCTGTTCTATCTCACTCCCTGTCTCGCTCGCTCTCGCTTGCAACATATCTCTCCCTCTGTCTTGCTTGCTTTCCTTTCCTTTGCACACACAGTCTTTCTCTCTCTCTCTCTCTCTCTTTAAAATTAGATGACACATCGCAAATCGCTGCATGCCAGGATGCAATAACATGTAAATTTCAATTTGCAGGCTCTAATAGAAGTGCGTGTCGTGGCCGTGCTGAATGGGGAGGCTGCTGCAGTGGTCTGGGACATGCCGTCTTCTCCCCATTGTGTGCGTGCCAAAGCCCAAGCTGGCCGGAGACTTCATCTTGTGCCGGAGCTTTTTTATTCGGGTGGCTCTTCAACCAGCTCAGCGTGGGTTCAGAATGAGGACAGATCTGTGGAAAGGAAAACTGTGTGTGGACTGTGCACAGCCTTTGTCACTGGGCCGCAGGGTTCGGTATGCAGACGCACGCACAAATATGACATAACCCAGATAACCTGGTGGCTGCTCTGGGGTCACAGGCTTATTGCGTATATTTCAGACTTTCTCTCCCCAAAGTTTACTTTACAGAGCAGTGGATCAAAGAAGAGCAGAAGAGCGAACCTACTCCATTTTTTATTATTTGCTAAAAACATTTGTCGATAGACTTTTTTTTTTCTTTTTTGAGAATGTGGAAATAAGACTGACAGTTAAGGGACCGAAGTACAAATCAGGCTACAAAAAAAAAAAAAATTTTCTTAATATTTCTGTGTCTTGTTTTCTAGTGGAAATATTATTAAATTATATTAGTAACATCAAAATTAATAAAAACAAAGATTTAAACATTTAAGCATAAAACTAATTTTCAAATTTTTAGGTTTAGGATTAAAATAAGAAAAAAATATTATTTATAGATAGATAGATAGATAGATAGATAGATTAAAACAAGAACAAATATTATTTAAGAAAAATAAACTTAATCCAAGGTCCTCGGAAAACAAATTGGTATCTTTGGTAATTCTGGTTCTCACGTGAACAGTTTACTGGATAACTAACTGAAATATGATTAATAAAAGGATTTTCAGTGTTTTTCTGGCTGCACAACATTGGCTGAACATGTAATCCATTCTTAAAACATATTTACAAAAAATACATACTGTATAAACAGATTCATCAATGATTTAGGAAATTAATTCCTTCATAAATAAGGATCATGACATTATCATAATAACATATTGACTGTACATCCATCCTTTACAGCATCAAATTAAATATGCCTGGTACTTTGACTCTAAAACCTATAAGGTCTGTGTCCTTTGTAACTCAGAGCTTTTTGGACGTGGTTGAAAAACAGTTGTGTAGTATCTGTACAGATAAACATGACTATGTTTTAGGAGTACAGTATGTCTGAGAGTTTCTTTCTCTAGCAGTGTGATTGTTTTTGTGTTTGTGTCATGTTGGGCTGTGGCTCCTCTCTCTCAGAGTGCCCTTGGCATTGTGTGACTTTCTCCCTCTGTGCCAGCAGGGCTGATGCTGGGCATTTGAGCGGTGGCATGGCTGATATGGTTAGACAGGGCATGGGGCGCTGTGCCAAGACGGTGCCAGCGTCTACCTCTGACCTGCTGGCACTTGATCAGCACGCTTGTGCCATCCAGCCTGCTAACACCCCACTGTACGCAGCGGGACCCAACAGCAAGCCCTGTCCTGCTCCACTACTGTAAGTAGTGAGGACAATTACAGAGAGACAGAGAGAAACAAAGACAAGGAAGAAGGAGAGACTGTTGGCACATATCAAACTTTCAGTCGAATTTTAATTTTACATGCAGATTAATTAATTGAATTAATTGTAAATAGTCACATATATATACTGTGCTTCTTATAGTCAGTATGCAATGGAAATTCATACATTTTACACATGCATGTGTTAGATATGATTGTGAACAATATATCCATGCATTTTTTCATTTTTTTTAATCAAAATATCATAACTGGATCTTAAGTGGAAGGCATGGCTGATATGGTTAGACAGGGCATGGGGCGCTGTGCCAAGACGGTGCCAGCGTCTACCTCTGACCTGCTGGCACTTGATCAGCACGCTTGTGCCATCCAGCCTGCTAACACCCCACTGTACGCAGCGGGACCCAACAGCAAGCCCTGTCCTGCTCCACTACTGTAAGTAGTGAGGACAATTACAGAGAGACAGAGAGAAACAAAGACAAGGAAGAAGGAGAGACTGTTGGCACATATCAAACTTTCAGTCGAATTTTAATTTTACATGCAGATTAATTAATTGAATTAATTGTAAATAGTCACATATATATACTGTGCTTCTTATAGTCAGTATGCAATGGAAATTCATTGGAAATTCATACATTTTACACATGCATGTGTTAGATATGATTGTGAACAATATATCCATGCATTTTTTCATTTTTTTAAATCAAAATATCATAACTGGATCTTAAGTGGAAACAACAGACTTCTCTCTGGTGACGTATGCAGAACTACAAATATTTAGTCCACTTAAATCCCAACCCTGCAGGCTATATCTGTCTATCTATCTATCTATATATCTATCTATCTATCAGTCTATCTACCTGTCTGTCTGTCTGTCTGTCTATCTATCTAGTAAAAATCCCATTTTCTCCAATGGGCAATCATTACAAACTGACCTACTGTGATCTGTAAAGTTGTTAATCTATGGCATATGCATTTGTTGAAGCAATCAGCCTCAATTATTTAAATTTAACAATATATCGTTTTTTTTAATAATCATGTTTCACAGAGGAAATCTTGGTGAAAAATTACATTAGCCATAATTTTGCACAGAAACCTCCACCAATCAGAGAGTAGAAACAAGTAAATGATGCCAAAAGGACTCTTAGGTGCCCACCAACTCCCACGATGCACTGCAAAATAATGTGTAATGAGTTTCCCTGCACTCTCAAAATACTGCACAAAATATATGTCCTTCAAAATGCTTCTAGAGATCAAAAAAGTTTTTCCTCAGTAAAGCCTTTAAATGCACAGTCTTATACCTTTTGTCTGACTTTTATCTGATTTGACTAATGCTTTTTGCTTCAAATCACAGTTTGTAAATTTGTGATTTGCATTAAGCATTATAGGAGTCTGGTCAGGTTTCTTTTTTTCATGTTAATGTTAAATATACCAAATATATATATAAATATATATATGCTATTTTTAACATTACAAGTTTTCTGAGACATCATTAAATAGTTCACATACCTCTGAATTTGAAATCTGCGCTTTACCTTGTGTCAGACTCATTAAGCTAATGGACCAGAGGGCTGTCCTCCTCTCTCACACCTCCATCAGGGTGCTGCTGCCTTCCTTGCCTCCTCACACCAAACCTCTTCCTGCTGTGCCCACGAGCATCACAGCACCTCTCAGATACACTAGCATAGTGGCACCTGGGAATAAGGGAGCCTGCCAGGGAGGTAGACTTGATCCACTTGTAGAAATGGCAGCAGCTAATCATACAACCACTTTATGATTAACAGAACAAGACATCCTAAAGGCAAAAGAGAATGAGGGGGTTCATTTCCCCTATTCTCTGTGTTAGAATATTAATGTGCTTCCTGTGTGTGTATGTGAGTATATGCCTGTGCATCTGCATCTTAGTGTGTGACCAGAGTGTGTGTTGTCTCTTCTGGCCCTAGCTCTCCGGTGTCAAGGTGACCGTGCTGGCTGCCACAGGCCCAGGCTGCCCTGACAGCTTTAGGAGCGTGCCGGAGATTTGTAGCCATGCACATAACCAATGGAGGTAATAAAAGAATAAATGATGGTTGAAGAGGTTAAAACAAGGGGCGAGATGGCCACCTCTGCTGCTTTTACCACACATATTCCCCCCATTCAACATCCCACACCCCCCTCCAGCCACTTTGCCTTTGGCCTCTGCTGCATGGCATGATGGGAAGAGAGGGTTAATGAGCCCTGGAGGCCATGGGGTCAACGCTGGAGTGGAAATGAGTTAGCCATGCTCAGAGCTATCATTCACAGACCTTTCTCACCTCTCTTGCACACACACACTCACAAGCATTTACTTACTGTACATCACTCAACACAGCGACTTCATTTACAGAGTCTTAGCGATTTTAAACAGGCTTTGAAGCAATGCTGAAAGGTTGTTTGTGAAAATATATTTTTAAAAAGTATTTAAAAATATTTATTTTTTATTTCTTTTATTTTTTTTATTTATAATATACAACTATAACTATAAGCAGAGACATATTATTTAGAAAGTAAATGGAGTCGGTTTTGATCTTAAATTTGGTTTTGAGTTTTCTGTCCATGTCATCATAATGTTCTCTATTTAATTTAATGCAAACACTTTATACACTATTAATTTTGCATGCAAACTAATGCAACTTTTATTTTATTTTAATGTAATTTATTTAATTCATTAATTTTTTTATTGAGTCAAATTTTTTTTGGTAATAATGCCTATAAGACCAAGTTTATTCATTTAAACAACAAAAATAATAATTATTATATTATATTATATTATATTATATTATATTATAATAATATAACAATATATTATTTTATAATAATATAACAATATAGTAATTTTAAATAATTTTCATAGTCTGAATTGTTTGGTAATAATGCCTGTAAGACCAAGTGTAATTTAAACAGCAACAACAACAATAATAATAATAATAATAGTAATAACAATAAATTATTATTATTATTATTATTATTATTGTTATATTAATGCCCAGATTAATGCCTGATGTCCAGAATTGAAATGTCCAGAAAACTTCAGTAAAAGAAGCCCATGATATTTTATGGATGTATGGCTTAGAGACAATCGGACAACCCAGTTGAACTGTTGTGAATAGGCAAGTCTATTATAGACAGAAAGGACAGGCAAAATACAGTCTTATATTATAATTTCATATTCATATCATATCTATAGAAGTAAAATTTGGTGTAGGAAATCTCCCTCTCTCTCACTGTGTCTCCTTTTCTCATTTTCCTTTAGCACTGCGTCTCTGCTGCAGCCAGCAGGTTCTTTGTCACCTTACCTGTCGATACTCAGGAGGGATGGTGTGTCAAGCTGGGAAGGGTCCCAGTATTAATACACACTGGAGGTTACCCAGCACCCCCCCGGGACCTTGTGTGCTGGGGCCCCCTGTGACCGCCAGCTGACAGAGTGCTCTTTAATACCCAATCGACAGTATCGACGTCTCCTCCCCGACACAAGGCCCACAGAGCTTGCGGAACCACCCCCTGTGTATGATTTTATTGATCCAGAGCCCTGGGACCCAGGCCCTGTTGACATGCACAGTTTCACTGCTCCATAATGGACAGATTAAGAAGGGGATTACAACACAGGGGGCAGATAGCGGGCCCAGCAGGGCAACACACTACCTCATCTAATGAGCAGATGAACATGTGATATTGTGATCCTCTTGCAAGCATGACTTCCTGTTTGATTAGAACTCTTCAGTGTTATTTTTGAGATTTTGATTTATTGATCCGATTTAGTCCAGGGAAAATGAGGCATAATGGGAACAAGTGACAGCCAGACTCAAACCTGTATCATCCATGTGAGCAGTGAGCACTATGGATCAACATCACCAAAATGCCATAGCTCTAATAATTAGAGCGCTTTTTTGTAGATTATATTGTTTATCTAAACCAAGAGATAATGAATATTTTAATAGTTCACCCAAAAATGAAAATTTTCCAGACATCCAAAATGTAGATAAGTTTGTTTGCTCATCAAAACAGATTTTAACAGTTAACATCAATTAATGTCTTGTGTCCATTATCAATAATAATGCTTCCTCTGGTGAAAAAGACCAGCCTCTGTTGTCTTCTCTACGGTAGCCAAGTAGTGCACAACACAATGAAATCTCAACAACACAACGAATAGGACTTATTTCATTCTGTTGTGCTATTTTCTCTGTGTTGTGGCTTGTTTCTGTTGTGTTGTGCTAATTTCATTGTGTTGCAACTTGTTTCCGTTGTGTTGTGCTAATTTTGTGGTGTTGTAGCTTGTTTCTTTTGTGTTGTGCTAATGTTGTGTTGCGGCTTGTTCCGTTGTGTTGTGACTTGTTTCTGTTGTGTTGTGCAACTTGTTACCGTTGTGTTGCGACTTGTTTCCGTTGTGTTGTGCTAATTTCTTTGTGTTGCGACTTGTTTCTGTGTTGCGGTTATTTTGTTGTGTTGCGACTTGTTTCCATTGTGTCGTGGCTTGTTTCTGTTGTGTTGTGCTAATTTCATTGTGTTGCAACTTGTTTTCTCTGTGTTCATTGTTCATGCAATGCTACATTTCTTCAAATCTGTTGTGATGAAGAAACAAACTCATTTACATCTTGAAAGGCCTGAGGGTGAATAATTTTGAAAACTATTCCTTTAAATCTACTGTTTTATGAATACTGCCTATTCAGACATACCACTCAATTTTTTAAATGCTGTGTAGTAGAAGTCGGGATATTCAGACATAGGGAGTGTCTTTATGGTGCTACATGGTTTGGTGGCTTGTAAGTCGGTCTCCAGAGGTCTGCCTCTATACCACATACTATTTGTTCAATTTCAAGCACCAGCACACCTGGTTGCTCTCAGCAACTGATGACGTGAGATCTCTAATTACCTGATGCAGGTCTATAGTATGTAGAACGTTGATGTGAGCTCCCTAAGGTTTTGGTTAGGTTTGCTGATCCGAAATAGCTTGCTGAGTTAACACTGACGAGAGGAAGGCATAGTTTAAACTTGACACCAGCCTTGATTCTAAGCTACAACTGTGTTTTATGCCCGTTTAAAATAAGTAAAGGCATGAAGCATTCAAGAAAAAAGTCTTAATGTTTTGTGAATAATCTCATAGGCTTTTAGTCATTGTTTTAGTAAATTGTGTTACATTAAGCATTTGTAACATTAAATGTTTTACAAAAATGTCCCCTTTACTGTTCCTCATGACTTTATTCCCATAATTTTGACTTTTTACTCTCTAAGGGCCCTATCATACACTCATAATGCTGCAACTTTTTTGGATTTTATTCTCAAAATATTATAAATAATTATAAAATCTTTAAATACTACAACTTCAAACTCATAATGTTAGTTTATAATTTTGATTTTATGTAATCCCATATTTTTGCAACTTTTTATAATTTTTACTTTATCAACATTTTTATAATGCTACAAATTTATTCCCATGATTTAGATTTTATTCTCAAAATATTACTAAATTAATATCACAATACTACAACTTTAATCTTGTAATGTGACTTTATTCTCATAATTTTAATTTTATTTAATTTCATAATGCTAAACTTTTTTCACATTACTTCATGAAAATATTACTACTTGAATCTGTTAATGCTACAAATCTAACATTATGATTTAGATTTTATTCTCATAATATTACTAAATTAATATCGGAATACTGCAACTTTAAAGGGGTCATAACAAGCCCGCCGTGTGATGCTGTGGGTTTGGTTGTGAAAGCGAAACTACTTTGTTTGGCCTTCCAAAAGAGGACTATATCTGCTTCATCATGCCTAGAGCCTTCCAAAAGAGGACACGACTAGAAATCAGTGGTTAAGTTGTATTTACAACACTGTTCCAGAACAGTTCAACCCAAATATTCAGATGTGTGCAGCGCATTTTATGGAGGACTGTTTCCTGATCCTGGGAGAGTAGCCTAGCAGAGTAACGCTGCGTGTTTCTAAGCATTTCAGGGGACCTTTAATATTTTTGTTTTGTCGCTCCGGCCGGGACACGGCATCACAGTATGGTACGGGGCATAACATTTCCGTCACACGCTTGAGGTATTCAGCCAATCACAACGCACTGGATAGCTGGCCAATCACAGCACACCTTGCTTTTCAGACCGATGAGCTTTGTAAAAATCGACGCGTTTCAGAAAGGCGGGGCATAGAGGAGAAACAATAATGTACAGTATGTGGAAAATAATGTGTTTTTTTAACCTTAAACTGCATAAACACATTTCATTACACAAAATACACAAAATAATGTTCTTTTTAGCAACATCATATAACCCCTTTAATCTCATGAAGCTAATTTTTTATTTTATTCCTAAAATATTACTAGAAATAATCTCATAATGTTATTAGTTTATTCTCAAAATATATTACTATGCTGCTTTGTTCTTGTAATATTGCAACTTTATTCTCAATTTTTTTCTTTAGTTATTTTTATTTTATTTTGGTGCTAATCTGCCGTCATTTAAAGCAGCTACCTTTGAAACAATTTTGGAGCTGTGCTGAAGCTGTTGTCCTTATCTTATAAATGCATTGGTTTGGATTGGCATGGCATCAACTCTCATGCTCTCAGGGCATGAGTTGAGCTCGAAAGTTTGGACTTAACTCTAGGTGTGATTGATTGGCTGTGCTGATGGTGTGTGGCTCCCCACTGCTGCAGGCATATGGAGGCTGCATGTCCGAGCAGCTGTGCTCTCAGGGCGGCACTGAGAGGGCGCAGGGGCACTAACACCACCATCACACACCACCACCCCAATGACCCCACCAGAGAGCGTCACCCTTCCGCTTTAAAGCCTGTGTGGAATCTCTGCTTCTCACAACTTCCATCAATAATCTCAGTGCCACCACGAAAGAATAAATAACTGCATAGTTCATCCAAAAATGACAATAATGTCATTTTCTTCCCTTCATGTTATTCCAAACATGACTTTTCTTTTCCTTGGAACACAAAGGAGATACTTGGAAAAAATATCTTGGTGTTTATTTCGGTCAATAAAATAAAAGTCACTAGGGTCCAAAATATGTTTTACTTACAACTTTTGTTTCCAACGTTACTTTAAACACCTTTTTTACTTTAAAATATTACTTTAATTTAATATTGCTACAAATTCTCATAATTTTTATTTTATTCTCAAAATATTACTAAATATCTTCAATTTGGTAATGCTACTTTATTTTCTTAATTTTGATACATTTAAAATCATAATCCTGCCATTTTTATTTATCATTTTTACTTTCAAAATATTACTGCTTTTGTCTCATAATGCTACAAATTTATTCTCATGATTTAGATTTTATTCTCAAATTAATACTTAATTTCATAATGCTACAACATCTTGTAATGCGACTTTATTCTCATAATTTTGATTTTATTCTTAAAATATTACTACCTCATTTTTGTAATGTTACATCTTTATTCTCAGTTTTTTAGTTCTTTATTTTTATTTTAACATGGTGCTAATCTGCCATCATTTAAAAAAACTGTCTTTACAGTGCTGTTTTCATTATCTTATGAATGCATTTTCTTGGATTGACATGGCATCAACAGTCATACAGTTTTAGAATGACTTGAGGGTGACAGAATTTTTTGGACTAGTATAAGGGATGAGCTATCCCTTTAAAGGATCTCTTAAGGTTCCAGTAGAAAGCCCAAGTCTCAATCACCGTTGTGCAAATGCGTGTACCCTTGCCAATCGCTCGTGCCAAAGACCCTAATAAGTGTCTGCTGGAATTTGTGCCTGCTAAGGTACCTTACAACTTACGGCGGATGCTGGCAAAGTGCCCTGGTCATGATGCTGTCCCGCGCCTCAACCGGCCCCACTACCCATTCATCACTCTCCTGGCCCTTGCATTTTTACCATGCCATTAAAATGCTTGTCAGCTCATTCAAGGATAGAAAATTGTTGCAAACAAAAGGATCCAGAATTCGGCTTACACAGGGAGAAAAAGTGCCGCTTTAGACCGACTCGCTTCTGGGATCTGTGAGCATTCCAGCCACTAAATGCATGAATCTAAAGCTCTTAGGGATGCAGCGTAGATCCAAGGACACAGGCGCAGGAGAATGCGAACAATACAGCATGTCCATCTGAATGACCTTCAGTAATGGTCAGTCCTCTCAGCATGCCTTCATATTGTTTTATGATGAGGGGAAAAAATCAGCCGTGGTCAAGGATTCAGACTCGCATGCACATTCTTTCACAATGGCTCTCGTACACTCACAATCATGATGTATGTGCTCTTTGCAGGCCGCATTTAACACCTAAAATCGTCAGCTCAAATTAGTTTTCTGTGTTTTCAAGGATATAGCCCCTCTTTTTTTAAATCATCATTTTTATTATTTCTGCTCAATTTGACCCATCATCCATATCGCCTATCAGACAAATGCTGCAGCAGCATCTTCCTAAATGGAGTGACTTCATATTTTAATTTAGTGTTTGCTGTTAAAAGTGGGCGCGAGGGAGAGAGTAAGAAGAAGGGGGGGAGTAAAAAGGTGATGATTTGTGGCGATAAGTTCAAGCGCAGATCCGTGAGGTTAAAAGTTAAAGTAATTCATTACGGCAGATAGTGGTGTGATATTCTTCATTCTGACGCCCGGCACGAGCTGCCCAATCATGGCCATCGGCCTGGAATCCGGATGCAGAGATAATGGCAGAATTGATGGTCATATTTTACAGTGGGTCATGGCAGAGCAGTGTGTTGAACATTGTAATTACAAGTTTGGTGGAGGGGAGAAATGTGGAGAGAGGTGTGGGGGGAATGAGAGGTCTTTGTCTGGCCTTAGACAAGCAGGCAGCTTAATTGAATGGTAACCTCTGGAAGTGTTGTGCTAACGCAGCCGTGAGAGAAAGAGCGAGAGAGAGAGAGATGGGAAGTGCTGAGCGTGGCTTTTGAGGCACTCACTCGCCTGTTTGCTTGTCTTGTGCTGCCCATGTGTCTGATAAAGCACTGGCCTGCTCTGCACATCAGCACTGCATGCACAAGACTCAGTCTTGGTTGTTCATGCATTACATACATATTCATTGGACAAACTTTTGAGGTGTTTGGAGATTGTGTAGTTTATATCAAAATATCAAAACAAATTGCATATTAAATCAGTATTAAAATTTATTCAATATGCCATTTTGATGTCTATGTCTTTGTTACCAGTTCCCACCTAGGCAACATTTTTAAAGAAATCATATACTCACCCTCATGTTGTTCCAGTGTGAATTTCTATCTTCTGTTGAACACGAAAGAAGACATTTTGAAGAACCTTGGTAACCAGACAGTTGCTGGTAGCCACTGACTTTCCTTAGTATTTTTTTTTTCATACTAAAAAGTCAATGGCTACCAGCTACTGTTTGGTTACCAACATTCTTTGAAAGGTCTTCTTTTGTGTTCAACAAAAGAGAGAAACTTATAAACTTGAGGATGAATAAATCATGACAAAATTTACCATAACACTTTAGATTAGGGAATGCTATTCACTATTAACTAGTTTAGCTTAACTTAGCTTATTAGCATGCATATTATTAGAATATTGGCTGTTTATTAGTACTTATAAAGCACATGATAACGCCTTATTTTGCATGTCCATATTCTAGATCCCTTATCCCTTAACCAAACCACATAAACATAACTTGTACAACAACTACCTTACTTACTATCAATAAACAATAATTAAGAGTTTATCAAGGGAAAACTCTTATTTAATAGTGAATATGTGTTCCCTAATATAATATGTTACAATGTTACTAGTTTTTGTCGGTTCTTTAAATTAATTGGTCAAAAAACTTATAAATTCAGGTTTGAGTTAGTTTAATGAATCCTTCACTGATAGATAGATGGATGGATGGATGGATAGATAGATAGATCGATCTTAACAACCCAAAAACCCACATATATATGGGTACTGTATGAGAGTATTACTAATGAAAATGAATAATATAAAAGTACTGGAAATAATTTTTTATTTTCATAAAAAGTTTAATTCATATTTATTTTTTACCGAGATGAATGGCGACACTTTTTAAAGGACTCTTGATGAAGACCAGAGTATGTACATCTCTTCTACCTTCTTTATTTCTTTACTTTCTTTAGCCTAAGCACCAAGCACTCACAGCCAGAGATGAAATGACCCTGTAAAGCTTGGTCTCCCACTCCACTGTCCCCTGACACCACCTCATCTGCCCCACAACCCCTCACTTGGACACCAGTGACCTTCTGCCCCTCTGCCGCATCAGACTGCTGGCCTGGACTCCACAGACAACGGCCCTCAATGTCCTCATGTCCCCTTGTCTCTCTCATTCTTTCTCTCTATGTGTTTCCTACTCGTGCCTCACTCCTATTTTCTAGTCTCAATCGAGCTGAATGGATTGCAGACTCATCATAGCCCTCGTTTTAGAGTCTTCCTCTCTCATTTTCTTCATCTCCTGTCTCTCCATTTTATCCCCTTTATCCCATAATCTGTTTCTTTCTCTCTCGGACAGTTTCTTTTCCAATGTTCTGCCGTAATAGCAGAAGGGAGAGCCTGCAGTTATAGCAACAGGGACAATTTAGTTCTGTATGGGATATTTCTGTGTGTGTGTGTGTGTGTCATGTACACATACATAGACACTGTCCCGGCTCAGCAACACTTCACTGGTCTTGATGAGCCAATTTCATTTCATCTCCGGATACTCATTTCCCTTTAATGAAAAACACAACAATTACCTCAATGCTCTGAATAGCTCTCAGAATTGGTTGAGGTAATGATTTATTATTTTTTTTAATGGGTAAGGCAGAGATGGACTCTGGCTCTTCCTTTCCTTAGTTGTGTAAAGCACTGGTTAGGACAACTGGATTTAACTTAAAGGGGTGGTTGATTGCAATTTCACTTTTTTAACGTTAGTTAGTGTGTAATGTTCGAGTTACTTCCCGCGTTCATGACATCACAAACCCTGATAAACCCCGCCCTCGGAAAAAGGCAGCAAAGGGGGCGAGGCCATGCATACATAGACACTGTCCCGCACTGTCTAAAGCAGCGCAGCCTGGACAGAGCGGTGTGGAATAAAGGTAAATTATGTGAAAAATAATGCGTTTTTTTTTAAACGAAGCATTAACACATGTTAGACTGCACCCCATAAACACAATCAAGCCTAGAAAAAAAACAGCGAACCACCTCTTTAAATATCATAGACAAAAGTATTCGTTACTTAATTTAAAACCATAGGAGCAGCCTTGGTGCCCTGCTCACTCGATGCTACCTTGTAAGTGAACAGTTTAGCCCTACATAGGCAGCAACTGTTATAAATAAATTATAAAAATGCAAATCATCTTAAAGTGCTTCCTATGTAGTCAAGTCATAGGGTTTTAGAATTGAGCTAATCATGCTGTCTTTTGTTTGTCATCTTAAGGTTTGCTAAAATAATCCATGATGTGGTTGCCATGGAAACCAGATTTGTTGATGCCTCAGTCATCAATCTCGGCTGACCCTGCTAACCTGGCTGCAGGGCCCACGCTAATGTTCACCCAACACCCTCCTTTGTAATGCTCGGCCACTTTGCATCACTGTAATGGCCTCGAAGACCCTCTGACTTCAGTTTGACCTTTTCCTCCTGTAGGTATAGAAGCAGCATGCTCAGGAGCTGAAGATTTGTCTTGTTTTTGTTTTCAGACTCAAAGAAGTCTTAGGCCATCTTCAGCGGTCTTTGTAGGTTGAGGTTAAGCATAAATGATACTTTCCATGAATATAGTACAAAATAAGACCTGAAAGTTTTCTTTTTCTGTCACAGTAAATATTATATGAGTGTTTTTTTTTTTTTTTACTTCATATTAGGCTTGCAACCAAAATTTGCGACATGTCTAAATTAAATTAAATAAACATCAAAAATAGAAATTAAAAAGCATCTAAAGTAAAATGAAAAATAAAATACCAGACTGTGTAACATTGTTTGAAGACATTTTTAAAAGGAGTCTATATGCTCCCCAAGGCAACATTTATTTGGCCCAAAAATACGGTACAAACATTAATATTGTGAAAAATATTATTAAAATTTAAAATAACTCCTTTCTATTTTATTGTATTTTAAAATTAAATTGAATTTAATTAATTTTCAGCAGCCATTACTCCAGTCTTCAGTAATATTAATAATGCTGCTTAATATTGTTATTGCGACCTTGTCTGCAGAGCAAAATATAAAATATAATATTTAAAATATAAAATAATATGTAAACGAAGACATCAGACTGGGTAGCTGTGTTGCAAGCAGCATTGTTGCATATTTAGCCTAAATTAAGCTCAAAATTAAATTAGATTAATAATCACTCAAAATGTAATTAAAATTAACCATCAAATTAACATAAAAAACATAATAAAATAAAATAATACATAAAATATGGCACACCACAGTGAACATTCAAGGAATGTTTTCTTGCTCTTTTTCTCTCTCCTTAGTTTCTTATGCATTTTGGACAGTGGTGTGATGGTGGCACAGGAAGAGAGAGAATCAGTGTGTTAGTGTGTGTGTGTTTTGAGACAGCGTGTCAGATCACGCTTTAATGGCTTTTTAAACGGAGACAGCTAGGTGTCAAACATGCCACTGTTTAATTAATTTTGTTTGTCCTGTGCGGCTTTTGATAGTCATGGGCTGCCGGGTCTCCCCGTTGTGTAAAAAAGACAGAATGAAGGTAGAACTGTTGCATACTGGGAATAGGCCCGTCTGTAGGGTCGCGGCCCTCATAGTGCTGCAAACAACCCGCAGAGTGAGAGTTCACGTCATGAAACTGTCTCACATACATCAAATAATACATTTGATTCCAAAACATGAGTATGAAAAGCTTTAGCATAATTTGTTTGCAGATGCATCTTGGTTTGATATGTTGATGTTTGCCACTATATATGTGTGCGCGCATTTTGCTGTGTGATTTTATGAGTGCAAGCACGTATGACCGTGTGCATCCTGAAGTGCATATTTGTGCTTTATGATGCAGCGCTGAATTGTTTGTTTGTGTGGCTGTAGCATGTTTACACTCAGTGAATGCAGGTGCACTTTGTGTGTGTGTTTGCAAGCCACATTGCATTCTGCTTGTGTGTGTTTTGTGCGCTGTGTGGGTATTTGCATGATGACAGAACAGACTACAAGATCTGGTTTCTCTGGCGCTGTTTGATTATTCATAGAAAATTGTATTGGGGGGCTTGTGAAAGTGGGGAGGGGAGGTGTGGGGTAAATAAATAATAAACAATCACAGCACCCCTCACTGCACACACCATGAGGAGCCAATCGCTGTGTCGGCCAAACGACTTGGAAATTGTGTGTAATGAGTAGGAAAAGATTAGACGCAGCTCTTGCTAGCCTGTAAATTGACATTAGTAAAAGAAAACTCTTTACCAGGCGGGCTCGGAGCGCTAAATTAGTCCATAAGAAGAGAGAGTAAAAGGAAATAAGCCTTAAAAAAAGAAAATAAGGGGAAAAACAAACACGCAAAAAAAAAAAAAAAGTGCGCAATTTAGGTGCAATGTGTCCTGGCTTGTCTTGATTTTACTTCCATCTTATTATGAAGTTATACGGCATAATGCAGAATCAGATTAGCCGTGGAGAGGAGTAGATTGCTGTGTTGGTTTGGCATAGTGTTATTCGTGAGGGCCGCCTCTGCCTGTGACCCAAACGGAGGAGAAGTCATGCATGAAATGCAGTGTAAATGAACACCCAGGTCCCTGCATGGCACCGCTGCTAGTGCATTAAACTGAGCGCTGCTGCTCCACCGCTGCACATGTGCTCTGCTCACAGCGTCATGGTGCATTGACTTTCTCTCCTATTGTTTTCTATATTCGGTGACTGACTAAAAGCATTTATAGAGAGAGATATACAGTAAGCTCTGTTTTAAAACCTAGTGAACTGCCTTGCTGTCTTCTGCCTGCATAGGCAGCATTATTAAAATATAATCTCGTAACTGACTGATTTGAAACACTACATTGCAGTTTATATAAATCAGGAAAAGCACAAGAATTTCAACTCAGAATTGGTTTCAATAAAGTTTTAAATTAGCATGTATTATAATTCATTTTTAACTCATTACACAGCAATTTTTTTGATCTATTATGCTCACCAAGGCTGCATTTATTCGCTCAAAAATACAGTAAAAAATAAATATTCTGGAATATTATTACCATTTAAAATAACTGTTTTCTATTTTAGTATATTTTACATATATGTAATTTATTTCTGTAATGCCAAAGCTGAATTTTTAGCAGCAATATTCCAGTCTTCAGTGTCACATGATCCTTCAGAAATCATTCTAATATGCCGATTTGGTGCCAGTTTTTTCTTATTATCAATGTTGAAAACAGTTGTGCTGCTTAATATTTTTGTGCAAACTATGCTACTTTTTTCAGGATTGTTTGATAAATAGGAAGTTAAAAAACAATTTTAACTTATTTACTTTATTCATTAAAATATATGAATGAAATATAGGCCTTCAGTTGTTTATAATCAGCATTCCTAGAACAGAGCTGTAGATTCATGTTTTGTCATTTCTGATGATGTCACAATTTTAGTGTTCAGTTTATGTGACTGTAATGGGATGCTAGTCAGTCCACTGAAAAGTTTACACAAAAATAGTGCGGAAAATAAAAATAAAATAAAAATATCTCCTCCCTGTGGTGTCTGTAACCCTTTAGAGGCCCTTCCCCGGGGATACGTGTCAATCTCGTCGTCCGCAGATCAATCAGCGGCTGATTATGCCCTTCATTCTCCAGCAATTGATTTTATTCTCAGCTGAAAATAGGCATCTGCTGTCAGGCCTGTGTGTACGGTGGACTGTGTGCGGGCTGACGGATTGCTTTTGACAGAGATCAATCTCACAGCTGATGGGCCAGGGATTCTGGGAGCTGACAGTCTGCTCCGCATAACAGCGAGGAGGCTCATCGACACCAATGCTGATAGCAAACATACACGCACACTGTTACTGATAGTACACTTTTCCTTTTTCCCTTCATTTTCCTCACCTTCCCTATCTCGCACACATGCTCTTGCAATGTCTGAATTTAGTACACACGGTCTAAATCATGTGTATAGTATCCATAACATAAAGCACAGCTTGTTGACAAAACTGGCTCACAGAAAGTAAGAGAGCAGAGTTTTGTGTGACAGTATGGCTGTGTGCTTCCGGCTCCTCTGGGCCCCAGCGTGGCCACGTGAAGGACTGCCTCCAACTCCAAGATGTCCCCAATGAAGGGCCCTCTCCCTGCCTCCTAATTCATAATTATTTCAAGTGATCTTCAGGCCTGAGGTCATTTAAGTAATTACTGAGGCGATTAGATACTTAAAGGGCATTTAAGTATCTAACATGCCACAAACCCAAGGGTAGTGTTTGGTTGGACGAACATGGGTTAGCCAATATAGCTGTGCTGAAGTGGCATCTCAACGCCTTTAGGGTTCTTAACAAGACACTAAATTTGAATTTAATTATTTTTTAAACATATTTATTTCAATCTGATTCCAGCCTCAAATGAGTCTTGAGTCTTCTGACTATGTCATGGGGACTTTTTGTTGAGTTATTTTTATTTATTAACCAATTTTTGCTATTTTTTTGGGGGGACATTTAGTCACCACAATGTATGTAAAACCTCACCCTACACACACAAACACACAACTTTTTCCTGCATTTTCACCTACTTCTCACTCTCATTAAAGGAATAGGTCACCCAAAAATGAAAATTGTCATATACTCACCCTCATGTCATTCCAAACCTGTATACGTTTCTTTCTTATGTTGAACACAAATGAAGATAATCTGAAGAATGCTGGTAATCAAACAGTTGATGACTATGGAAGTCAGTGGGGAGCTGTGAACTATTTGGTTATTCAAAATTGTGTGTGTGTGTGTGTGTGTATGGCTTGAACTGGCTCATCTCCTCCCTGTGGTGTCTGTAACCCTTTAGAGGCCCTTCCCCGGGGAAACGTGTCAATCTCGTCATCCACAGATCAATCAGCGGCTGATTATGCTCTTCATTCTCCAGCAATTGATTTTATTCTCAGCTGAAAATAGGCATCTGCTGTCAGGCCTGTGTGTATGGTGGACTGTGTGCGGGCTGACGGATTGCTTTTGACAGAGATCAATCTCACAGCTGATGGGCCAGGGATTCTGGGAGCTGACAGTCTGCTCCGCATAACAGCGAGGAGGCTCATCGACACCAATGCTGATAGCAAACATACACGCACACTGTTACTGATAGTACACTTTTCCTTTTTCCCTTCATTTTCCTCACCTTCCCTATCTCGCACACATGCTCTTGCAATGTCTGAATTTAGTACACACGGTCTAAATCATGTGTATAGTATCCATAACATAAAGCACAGCTTGTTGACAAAACTGGCTCACAGAAAGTAAGAGAGCAGAGTTTTGTGTGACAGTATGGCTGTGTGCTTCCGGCTCCTCTGGGCCCCAGCGTGGCCACGTGAAGGACTGCCTCCAACTCCAAGATGTCCCCAATGAAGGGCCCTCTCCCTGCCTCCTAATTCATAATTATTTCAAGTGATCTTCAGGCCTGAGGTCATTTAAGTAATTACTGAGGCGATTAGATACTTAAAGGGCATTTAAGTATCTAACATGCCACAAACCCAAGGGTAGTGTTTGGTTGGACGAACATGGGTTAGCCAATATAGCTGTGCTGAAGTGGCATCTCAACGCCTTTAGGGTTCTTAACAAGACACTAAATTTGAATTTAATTATTTTTTAAACATATTTATTTCAATCTGATTCCAGCCTCAAATGAGTCTTGAGTCTTCTGACTATGTCATGGGGACTTTTTGTTGAGTTATTTTTATTTATTAACCAATTTTTGCTATTTTTTTGGGGGGACATTTAGTCACCACAATGTATGTAAAACCTCACCCTACACACACAAACACACAACTTTTTCCTGCATTTTCACCTACTTCTCACTCTCATTAAAGGAATAGGTCACCCAAAAATGAAAATTGTCATATACTCACCCTCATGTCATTCCAAACCTGTATACGTTTCTTTCTTATGTTGAACACAAATGAAGATAATCTGAAGAATGCTGGTAATCAAACAGTTGATGACTATGGAAGTCAGTGGGGAGCTGTGAACTGTTTGGTTATTCAAAATTCTTCAAAAATATCTTCTTTTGTGTTCAACATAAGAAAGAAACTTATACAGGTTTTGTTTTGAAGAACCAAACAGTTTTTGGTCCCCACTGACTTCCATAGTCAATGGGGACCATCAACTGTTTGATTACCAGCATTCTTCAAAATATATTCTTTTATGTTCACAGAAAAAAACTAATACAGGTTTGGAACGACATGAGGGTGAGTATATGATGACAATATTTTCATTTTTGGGTGAACA